>NC_138769.1:349162726-349482726 GCF_965119305.1 Pelophylax lessonae | reverse complement strand
TATTTCAAGGGTTCCTCTGTATTGAAAAGGTTGAGAAAAGCTTCACTAAGTGAAGTGTGTTAGGATTTGTTTTACTCTTCGTCATGAAGGGGTTAAAATAAAAGATATTTACATGTCACCACTTCCATCAGAAATCCAAAACATATCCCTTATCTACATATAGAAGGTGGAGCCTTGTAAATGATTTATTTATGCCCCTGGGGCCACCTATGCATTTACAACCACTTTTTGATAGCACAGCTGCAGTTCAATTTTAGGGAGCCTTTTATTCCACAATGCAGAGGGATTTGGAGACGTTAAAAGTGTATACATAAGAAGAGATGCCATGATCCTAGCTGCTTCAGTGAAACAGAAATATAATATTTTGTGCAAAAATAGGATTTAAACATCAAGTTAAACACATATACAATCCAATACCTGATGGAAATAGCAGGATTGTGAAATCATAACTTCAGAGGGTGTGAAGAACGATGATAAGAGAAATTCACTAACCTGAAACAAGCACCAAGGGACAGAAATTACTTGAAGCAGTTGCTGGGCATGACAAGGTACTTAGTGCAATATGTTTACTGTGAAGTACCTCAGAATACACCTTTGTAAATGCTTCTTTCAAAATCATCCCATGGCAATGGGGAGCAGAGCTAGACAAAGTCTCAAACCTACTGTATACTTATAAGACAGAAGCGTCTGCCTTGAGCTTTTTTCACCTGTCCATACAAATAGAAATCCTAACACATCGAATGATGGCATTTTTCATGTAGCAAAACACATGGTCCTCTGCAACAATTGTGCTTTACGTGCAGAAATAAAAAAAGGCCTTATAGTGCTTGTGTTTGCAAAAAAGAAACCACCAATACATGTAAATGAATAGCACATTAGAATATAAAATAAAACAAAAAAAATAAAAATAAAGCAAATACAAAAACAGCTTTTTCTTCAATACTCACCTCCTGTATGGAGTTTCCTTTGCAGTACTTCTTTCCTGCCACAATATGTCTACAGTTTTCAGAGATGAATAACCAGCATCATCTGAACCATTTCTTTTAAAGTAAAACTATGGGCAAAACCTTTTCCTGGTGCCTCCATGGCAGCATACAGGTGATAGAGCTCCGCCTCGACTCCTCCCTCAGGACCAGTGAATAGCATAAAAGAAGACCTGGCCCCCTATCCCATCATTCTCCATTTTTTCCTCATACCTTCTTGACTGGTGAAGAGTAGCAGCACGTCCATACCTCTGCCGTTGGCAGCTTCCGCCGGGTTGAGCCTCTCCCGTGTGCAGTCCCTGTTCTCGGGTCGCTCAAAGCACTAAATAGACTGGGAGCCCCCTTCTGTGGATCTTTGGGGCATTGTTTGCAGGGTTTCCTCATAGGAACACCATCCTGCCTTTCCTTTTTGATGTCTGGCAGCGTGGGATCGCTGGAGGATCAGCTTTATCATTGCCCTTCCCTTTCCTTTCTTACAGGGGGTTTCTGTCCTCCCTCCCACCTCCCTCCTTTCTGGATCATTTCCTAGGTTTTACATGAGTTAAAGTTATTTCAGGTATATATACCTCTATAATGCCGCAGCAGCACGTATAGATGCCCCCTCTGGCCGTTCGAAGCTCCACTCTCCAAACACTTCCCGATCCGAGGCACCGCCTCCTCTTTGCTCAGTCCTGGGAGGCTCCGACGGCCATCTTGGATGAGGGAAAAAGGGCGATTTTTGCCCTTTTTCCCTTTTAAAAGCTACTAATTAAAATTAAGTGGTTCCTGGACCTCCTCCCCCACCCCTAATTAGTATCCTTAGTATATTTAAGCAACCTCAGGGAGCAGTTCAGGGCCTCTTCTATTTAGGTGGCGCCTTGCTTCTCCTAAATCTGAAAGCCCTGCTGGTAAATATATGAATATATATGGGGAAATGGAAGGGAGGAAATAGTTCTTCCTTTCCACCAGTAATATCAGGACAAATTCTTACTTGTTCCTTCTCGCTCTCTTTTCTTATCCTTTAACCACTTTACAACCGGAGGATTTTGCTGTCTTCCGTCCAGGCCACTTTTTGCGATTCGGCGCTGTGCGACTTCAACTGACAATTGCGCGGTCGTGCGACGCCGTACCCAAACGAAATTTACGTCCTTTTTTTCCCACAAACAGAGCTTTCTTTTGGTGGTATTTGATCACCTGTGCGATTTTTACTTTTTGCGCTATAAACAAAAAAAGAGCGTTTATTTTGAAAAAATAACAATATTTTTCACATTTTTTTATATGAAATTCCCCCCAAAAAAGATGTAAAAACCAATTTTTTTAAAAGTTTTTGGCCAATTTGTTTTATGCTACATATGTTTGGTAAAAAAAATCGCAATAAGCGTATTTTGATTGGTTTGCGCAAAAGTTATTGCGTTTACTAACAAAGGGAAAGATTTCTGTCATTTTTGGTGTTTTTTTTTTAACGCGTAATGGCGGCGATCTGCGATTTTTTTTGCGGGACTGCGACATTGCGGCGGACAGACCGGACCCCTGACTGACATTTTTGACACTTTTGGGGGTACCAGTGACATTACTGCAGTAATCAGTGATATATATATGCACTGTTACTGTAAAAATGACACTGGCAGGGAAGGGGTTAATTTTATTGGAGAGGGAGGGGTTAATGTATGCCTGGTGCTTACTGACGTGTAGGGGGGGAGGTGACTATGTGATTCATGGACAGATCGGATGTCCAGCTATGCTGAACAGTCCGATCTGTCACTCCCTGTCACTATGGAGATCCGCCCGCTGTGTTTACACACAGCGGGCGGATCTCCAGACTCGATCCCCGACGATCGGGTAAGAGCAGCGGCGATCGCCGCTGCTCCTCCCCTGGCCCGACTCCCGCTGTGAATGAAAACAGCGGGAGCGAGCCTCCGGCGGCGCGCAAGCGCCGCCCAGAAGGGGAGGAGTCCAGTCACGTTAATACTACGTGGCTGGACGGGAACGAGCCACTCTGCCGCAGTAGTATTACTGTGAGCGGTAGTAGAGTGGTTAAGCTGACCCTCCGGCCGTCCTACCATGAGCCATTCATCCCGCAATCAAGATCCTCCCTGCAATAGGTATGTGACCAACTATCGGTAAGTAAAAAAAAAAAAAAAAAAAGAGAGCACGGCTGATGGAGATATTCGTTCTGTTCCTTCTCCAGTCCTGCACACTCCAAGAGATCTGGGAAATCCTCCAGACAGCGTGAGGACTACAGCCCGGATCAAAGGTCCCGATCATCTCGGCACAGATCCCATGACAGGTCAAGGTCACGGCACCGATACCGTTCTCCTTCACCTCCTTCTCGCTCCTCAGGGAAGAAGTGCTGGGCCTGCGGAGGTACCCCGCTTCCGGACAAACTAGTCTGCAGGAGTTGCCTTAGGGAATACGCGGCTGACCGAGAGTCAGAGAGCCAACAAGTTGCTGACCTTCTGAAACAGACAATGAGGGACTCCCTCTCGGAGCTGGCCCCCTTGGTTCCCTCTCAGGCACTCACGACGGGCACCCAGACTGAGCAGGCAGTTTCCGAAGCACCAGGCCCATCATCAGCCAGCCCTCTCCTACCTCCTCAACCCCGTCAAGCCAGAGAGACCTCCCCAGAGGAACACTCAGAGGAGTCGGAAGAAGAATCGGAACCTTCAGGGTTCAGCTATACGATGATTCCTTCCTTCATTCAAGTGGTTAAAACGGCAATTGATTGGGAAGACGCAGAGGAACCTCCTCAAACATCTAAGAGATATTTTCCTTTTCTCAAAAATAAACAAATTGTTTTCCCGTTGATGGGAGAAATCAGGGAGGTAATCCAGGATGAGTGGCAGAGAACAGACAAAAAGTTCTCTCTAGGCCGCCTCAACAAACTGTATCCACTGGCGGAATCCGATTCTCAAATGTTGAATTCCATGCCGGTGGTAGATGCAGCTGTAGTCCGTCTGGCCAAAAATGTCACCTTCCCTTTGGATGACTCTGCCGCCTTCAAAGATCAAAGACAGACGGATCGATTTAGACCTCAAGAGAGGCTATCTTGCGGCGGGGGCAGCATGCAAACCAGCAATTGCACTTACCTCGGTCTCAAACGCTATCAGAACCTGGACGGATAACGTCGAGACAGCCTTGCGACAAAACATCCCCAGGGAAGATATAATCAAGGCACTAGAGGAGCTCAGACTATCAGCGGATTTCGTTGGTGAAGCAGCCATCGACACAATTCGCTGCTCAGCCAGGGCTATGCTACACTCGGTTATGGCTAAAAGAGCCCTTTGGCTAAAACCCTGGGCGGCCGACATGACGTCCAAGCAGTCATGGTGTAAGATACCTTTCAATGGTAAAGCTCTTTTTGGAGAAAAACTAGACCAGGCTATCTCAAGAGTAACGGGAGGAAAATCAGGTCTTTTACCTCAAGATCGAAAGGTGAGAAATCCTAGAGCTCATACAGCAAGATTTCGTCCAACCAATGTCAGGGATTTCAGAAACCCAAGACCTCACAGAGATGATAGAAGACCCTGGAGGGGCACTCAGTCTACCTTCCTGACTTCCCGTAAAAACAGAACCCTATCGGCTCCGCAAGAACCCGCTTAGCCCTTTTGACGCCAGGAGTGCGCTGGACCTTCAGGTGGGAACAAGATTGAGATTCTTTCTGCCAAAGTGGGTCCAGCATTGTCAGGATCCCTGGGTCCTGTCTACAATTCGTTCAGGCCACTCCTGGAGTTTCTGTCATCTTCCTCCTCGATCCTTATTTCAAGAAACAAGAATTCGAACATCGCCTCAGAAAGCTTAAACCTTACTTCAGTACATAAAATTGCTTCAGGTACAAGGGGCAGCTATTCCAGTGCCAGCTACAGAGCGCTTCACAGGTTTTTACTCCACTCTTTTTCTGGTACAGAAGAAAACAGGAGACTGGAGACCTGTCATAGACCTGAAAAGGCTCAACAGGTATGTAAGTCTGGAGAGCTTCAAGATGGAGTCATTGCAGACGATCATCCAGGTGGTGCAACCAGGGGACTGGATGGTTTTGGTCGACTTACAAGATGCCTACCTGCATGTTCCGATCAATCCAAAATTCCAAAGATTCCTGAGGTTTGCGGTAGGACAGACCCACCTGCAGATTCAGGCTCTACCTTTTGGTCTCTGCACCTCACCTCGGGTGTTCACGAAAATCCTCATCTCAGCGCTGGCACCATTACGGGAGAGAGGCTTACGAGTACACCACTACCTGGACGACATCCTCCTCTTAGCCAACAACCCAGCACAGCTCATTTCCCACAGGGACATACTGCTACGGTCCCTAGCGGAGCTAGCTTGGCTTGTAAACCATGCCAAGAGTCATCTCGTTCCCTCCCAACAGATGATCTATCTGGGCATACTGTTCGATACGCAGAGGGGAACTGTGTCATTGCCCCTCCAGAAGATAGAGGTCATTATGAAAAGAATGAAGAAGGTTATGTCAGCCCACCAGATAACGGCATCCCAGTGTTTGAGCCTCATAGGCACAATGTCAGCGTGTATTCCTGTGGTTCCATGGGCCCATTGGCACTTAAGATATTTTCAGACGGGCTTCCTGTTGCAATGGAAGAAACGGTGTCTCTCTCAGAAGATTCTTCTATCCAGCTTGATGCACAGAAGCCTGCACTGGTGGACGAATCGGAAGAACCTATCCAATTCTCGTCAACTGGGCTCATTCCCCTGGACCATAATTACGTCCGATGCCAGTGGCCTAGGCTGGGGAGCTCATTGCGGGGAAATCAGTGTACAGGGGATATGGTCCTACCCTACAAGGGGATGGTCTTGAACATCCTAGAGATGAGAGCAGCCTTCCTAGCGCTAACATCATTTGCTTCGCTGATACAGGGTCAAAGAGTAGTGCTCCGTCTAGACAACAGAGCAGCAGTCTCCTACCTGCAGAGGCAGGGAGGAACCCCGAAGCAGATCTCTGCTCAGGGAAGTGGAGCCGGTAATACTTTGGGCAGAAAAGAATCTCATAGACCTGAGGGCAGTTTACCTCCCAGGCAGCGCAAATTCAGAAGCAGACAGGCTGTCAAGAACGTTTGTGGACATCAATGAGTGGTCATTACATCCCCACATTTTCAGCCAGATCTGCAACCTCTGGAAAACCCCCCAGGTGGACATGTTTGCCACAGCAGAGAACACAAAGCTAACAAGATATTTCTCTCTTCTACCACATCCCCAGGCGGAAGCAGTGGATGCTCTCTCATGCCCATGGGAGTTCAGAACAGCATATGCCTTCCCTCCTCGGCGGTTGATACTGAAGTTTCTTCAGAGGCTCCTCAGGGAGCAGGTACAGATACTGGCGATCCTACCATTTTGGCCAAAGAGACCTTGGTTTCCCCTGGCCATGTATCTCTCGGTGAGCCCTCCGGTCAGAATTCCCCCCTTCCCTCACCTTCTATCTCAGGGGGGACTGACCCATCCAGATCCCCAGAAACTAGATCTTCGAATCTGGAACTTGAGAGGAAGAGGTTTCAGGCCCTAGGTTGTTCCTCAGAGGTTATAGCTACCTTAATGAAGGCCAGAAAGTCATCCACAAATGTGGTATATTCAAGAGTATGGAACAAATTCTTATCCTTTGCCACAGGACGTGGGGTAGATCCAGCTTCGCCCTCCACAACGGATATACTCAGCTTCCTCCAAACAGGTCTTGACCTAGGACTGAGCCTAAGCTCGTTAAAAGTACAAGTAGCAGCCATTTCAGCCGCAACCAACAGGAGATGGGCAGAAGACCTGTTAGTGATAACATTTCTCAAGGGAGTCCTGAAAATCAGGCCACTGGTAAGGCATCCATATCCTCAGTGGGATCTGTCGGTGGTTCTGCAAGCCTTATTGGATAAACCTTTTTCCCCTTCAGAAGATACGTCACTGTGGAACCTGACCCTGAAGACCACGTTCCTGTTGGCCATTACTTCAGGGAGAAGGATTTCGGAGATACACACCTTGGGAATAGGTGAGGACCACATTTCTTTCTTCCCAGACAGGGTGGAACTGCACCCTCTGCGTGGTTTTACGCCTAAAGTCACAACCCCGTGTCATCTTCTGGAACCCTGGGCATTACCGGTATTTTTGGATATGGATTCAGGGGCATGTCACAAATTGGACCTCTCTAGAGTTCTAAGGGCCTACCTGGAATCTACTAGATCCTTCAGGAAATCTCAGAGACTCTTGGTGATTCCCTTCGGCAAAAACCGAGGAAAAGAGGCAACCAGCAGAACGTTAGCCTCTTGGGTTGTAAAATTGATTCAAAAAGCTTACAAGTCGAGGAACATGGTCCCCTTCCAGCGCGGGTGAACGCTCACTCAACTCGAGCAGTCTCGGCTTCTTGGGCAGCAAGGGCTAACGTTTCCTTGGAAACAGTATGCAGGGCCGCCACATGGTCTTCTCGTCACACATTCCTGAGACACTACCATATCGATCCAGGTGCTCTCACAACGGTGGAGTTTGGAAAGAGAGCAATCCAAGCGGCAATGTCTATAACCAATTAAAATACTGAATTAAGTTCAGCATTATCCCACCCGTCTGAGCTAGTTATTTATCACCTGTATGCTGCCATGGAGGCACCAGGAAAACGGAAAATTGTATCATATTTACCATAATTTTCCTTTCCTGGTGCCTATCCATGGCAGCATACGCTCCCACCCTGGTATTCTATATTACTGAGAATGATGGGATAGGCGGCCAGGTCTTCTTTTATGCTATTCACTGGTCCTGAGGGAGGAGCCGAGGCGGAGCTCTATCACCTGTATGCTGCCATGGATAGGCACCAGGAAAAGAAAATTACGGTAAATATGATACAATTTTCCGTTTTTTTCCATTTTGGATAGAGTAAGGGAGGGTTATAACACCTGTGAGATTTTTTTTTCCCCTTCTGTGTCCCTTCGTGGAGATTTCCATTCCCTTCCTGTCCCATCACCAAACAGGAAGTGAGAGGAAATCACCGCAAATTATGGAAATTCCTTGGGGACCCCCAGGTCACCAGAACCAGTATCCCCATTTGAAGATCTCTCCTCTATTACTTTTCTGGGGACGACCCAAAATTTGGAATTTTCTTTTAATTTCACTTTCAAAGGTAATGGTATAATCTTTAGTTATACTTTAAAGCAGAGCTCCAGCCCCGCCACCAAAAAATGAAAAGTCAGCAGTTACAAATACTGTAGCTGCTGACTTTTAATATTAGGACACTTACCTGTCCAGGGATCACATGATATCAGCACCCCAGGCCAATTTTTCAATTGGCTCTTGGATGCTGCCGCCGCCATTTCTTGTGAGATAAGCCCGCAGTGAAGCCTTGCGGCTTCACAGCCGGCTCCCTACTGTGCATGCACGAAGCGTGCTGCACTTTGTGAATGTCTTGGCGGCAGGGGAAAGAGGAGGGGGCTGAACTTCCGGGTGACTTTGCTGCGGTGAAATCACCCAGAAGTAGAAGCAAGTGTCTTTCAAAAACAGGTACCCACTCCCCCGAAAAGTGCCAAATGTGGCAGTGGAAGGGGGGGGGGAAGCTTCCCCTTTTGGGTGGAGCTCCACTTTAGTTTTGGGCCATCAATGGTGCCACCCCAACCTGTGACTGGACAGTGTATGAGAAACAGCTGATCTTTTAGTCACTCTGCTCTCTTCCTATTAGTATGTTCCTTGTCAGTACATGAACGCATTGCCTCATTGTGCTGTCCCACTTAACTCTGTTTAACAGGGAGTGCAATAGCAAGTCACACTGCTACATTTAGCGGTGTAATAAAAACAGGACTGTATTAATTTGTGTCTTTTAAATCTGCTTCGAATTGAGCTCTAAGGGCCCTTTCACAACATCCCACATGCCTAAATAATTTGTTTTAGCATGTGGGATAGTGTAAAATCTATACAAGCTTTTTTTTTTTTTTTTTTTTTTTTTTTTTACAATGTATGAATGTTTTTTCAATGCAAGGCATTGCTTATCTTTTTTGGTCCAGGAACAAAATGGAGTCACGCTAAGCGCTGCTTAGCTATTCACAATAAGCTTTGTATAAATTCAAAGCTTCCTCTGGCTCTGAGGCAGAGATTATGATGTCATCTTCTCAGCCAATCAGAAGAAGCTTTGTATTCATTCATAGGCCACAAAGCTCCTTGTGAATGGCTGTGCAGCATTCAGCTTGACTTGATTTTGTTCCAGGAAGGGAAGTTCTCATCCTGCTGCAAGAACACAGCATTGTATACTGTATGTAGCTGAGGCTACATACAATTCATACTGTGCAGACAGCACAGCAGCTGCATGTTAGAGTAGTAAATACTTCTGTAGCACAATTCCTAGCCGTTTTGCTGTATATGGGTCCCCCTGGGTTACCGCTAGCAACAACAGCACATTTCTCCAAGTGTGAGCACTGAGACAATGACCAGTCTGGTATTTTTGGTTTTTTTTTGTATTTATTTGGTAACTTGGATGGGAGAAGGGATGAGTGGGATACTCCTGGAACTAAACTAGGCACATTTGGCAGAGACGATTGAATATCTCTGTTTGGCGCTAACTTGACGCTGGCTGAATTCCTATCAATGCTGACTTGGTTCTGGTTAACGCTGGCCGGATGTCTGTTAACACTAAATTGACTTGGGACTGCTTTCTGATTAAAGAAGTCCTCTTCTAGCTCTCCTAAGCACTCCTGCTGAGGTAGCTACTTGAATACAATGCTGAACTGCTGAACACTTCAGGGCCCACACCGGCACCCCCTTTCTCTCTCTAATCTTCAGGGCTTAGATACTGGCACCCCATTTCTAAGCCACCACTACTGGCTAGCTGGCTCACGGATCACTTTGACCTCCTGGAGTGGTCCCCATTCTCAGGCAGACCCCTGGGCAGTTTTGAGTACTCACAACACTGTTTTTCCAGGAAACTTCTGCCCAGCAGCTCCACTCGGTCCACAGCACTCTAGATCCTTCCTGCAGCCCAGCTCAGCCTCTGATCCTCTAGGTCGACCACCCAGGACACCCTTGCTTGCTCTGACAGAAGGAGAGACAGCCGTCAGACTCCTCCTGGGACTCTGCTTTCCGCCAAAGACCCCCTGTCACATGCTCCCCTCAGGCTTATATCCGATCCCAGGGTGCATTGCGGCAAACTCCGCCCACTGAGACAGCTATAAGCCCTTGTGCGCTATTGTCCAAGTTTCCTCTACTGTCCAATAAGAGCCCTCATTGGATGCAGTGGGGAGACTCCCCAGACTCAACAGACCACACCTGGAAACACATGACAGCCTCACTAACTGAATCAGGCCCCCCTGTTAACCTTCCTAGCGGTATTCCTGAGTGTGGCTCGGGGTTACATTTCAGTGCCAAAAGCGGTAACCCTGAGCCACACTCGGGGTACCGCCAGAAGCATCGCTGGATCCTGGTAGAGGGTTACCTTGTCACCAGGATCCAGCGATGTATGCGGGCAGTGTGCGGCGGCGGATCTTCCTCCCGATGCTCTCTGTGCCTCGGCTTCCGTCTCCTGCGACGTGACGCTCGCAGGGGGGGTGGAACCGGCGGCAAATTCAAAAGTAAAACACACCAAACACACTGATACATTGCAAAATAAAATAAATTCACATTAGATTGCCCCCCAGTGCCCTTTCCTGCAGTTTTACTGTACTTTTTATGTATATATATATATATATATATATATATATATATATATACTGTATACACACAGTATATACATACTTTAACTTATTTATAGTCATTTATTATATTATAATTTATGATTTTGTGTTTCAAACTTTATCATACCTGAGATGTTATAAAGAAGAACGCACAGTAAAAAAAAAAATCATATGTAAATAGTTGGTTTGGGCTGCTCATTCTTAAGAATTACATGCAAAACAAAAATACGGCCAGGGAGGTTAAGCAGACAGGGCCACTATATACTTTTCCTAACACCTACCTAGGAGGGTGCTACATTTCCCTTTAACCGGCTTGGTGCAAAAAACTTTTTCCACTTTACTAAAACATAGGGCTTAGCTTTAGAGGAAGTATCAATCTGTGGTTAAAAATTGTGCCTCAACGCAGGCTGCTCTGTGCAATCTCCTTAGCTAACCCATAGTTTTCAAGCAATCCTTTCACTTTCAAGTGCTGTCAAGATGCTTCAGACGCTAATTAAGTTCCATCATTCATCCTCAATAAATTGCATATAACCTAATTACAGCAAGTAATAAAAAATTACATCATACTCCATGTTTTGTTTTGTTTTTTTTTATGTCAGGAACAACCCTGTGTGTTTTCTCTTGGACTTGTTTGATTCCTGTTAAATCTATGCAGCACCCTCCTAGGTAGGTGCTAGAGAGAACATTGTTTTTGGGTTTCCCTGCTTGACAGGGGGACTGTCAGGCAAATGTAAGTACTTTCTGCTTAATAGGGAGCAGTGATTCATTGATAGGGTCTGCTCAGTGTGATCAGATGATGCTCATGTTGTCTGCCTGTTTCACACTGGTCCAATAGGAAGGGGCATAATGGACAGTGGGAGGAAACCTGACAAATGGGAGCATGGGTGTAGATACAGCCCTGGCCACTGGCAGAAGAAGGTGCCTCGAGGCATGCTGGGTGACTGTATTTATACCAAAAAAACGCATGTGCATGGAGTCTTCTGCTGGAGAGCGGGGTCCCCGGAGGAAGGGGAGTCACTACCCCTCCTCTGTACAGGCTGCAATGCGGCCTCAGGTGGTCGACCCGAGGGACAGAGTCGCAGAAGCAGCAACCCAGATGTCCTGCAGAGCTGACTGCAAGGGAGATACACCTAGAAGGATCTGTTCCCGGCTGCTCTGAGTAAAGACCTAAGTCTAGGGGCCTGATCAATGAGGGCCAACCCTTCAAGCTATTCAAGTCAGTGGACAGGTGCCAGTTAAAGTGGGTACTGGTTAGTGTCCCTGAAGAATCAGTGTTAATGGAGTCTGCTGCCAGAGCAAGCAAATTACTTATTCTTCCATACAAATGCTGTATGGTTAAGCAGAAGGTCTGCTATTCAGTTCAACCAAGTGAGCCTAAGTGAGAGTTGTCCTCATCTGTACATGGTTAAAGTAGGAGTATCCCACTAATCCCTTCTCCAATCTAAGTTCTACCAATAAATTCAAAAAACAAATCCCCTAGACTGGTCGTTGGATAACGAGCAGATGCGTGTGTACCTGTTCGAGTGAAAATACCCAAGCAACTGGCTGTAGGATAATTAGAGGGAGACCCAGGGAAATCTATACTCAGTGACCCCTATGGGGGCAGTATTACATCTATAATCTCTGGTCCTCGGAAACCAAGAATAACCTATAATACATTCTTCGCTGTAGGTCATTTATTTAAAACTAAAACTTGATTGGCTGATATGCTTCAGTTTTCTTAAATCAGTCCATGTGTTATGGTGTGCCTGCATCTCTCTTATGGCACACTTGTTTATGTCCTAAAGGACTTCAGTAATTTGCTCATCTTGGCTAATTGGAACCTCATTAAATCCTGGAATTGAGAATCATCCCATAAATATCTCTGACATTGAAAGGGTTATACATAGTCTCAGTGTCTGCTCTGTGGTTTTGCTGTCTGAGATTTGATCGCTAAACAATAAAGAACCCATGAATCGACTTTGTGTAACTTGGAAATTAAACGAGATGCCCTGCACACCACACAATGTTAGCATATCAATTTATGAAGCCCGTTTAATATTCATTTAAATTTATTTGCATCCAGCCTCTGTGGTGCCCCAATTTGCATTTAAATTTGACTGTCTAATATAATTCCTTTCCTCATTATTATTATTTGCTCTGGCCCTGGGTAAAACCTCGACTTCTCAATGTGTCAACACAAACAGCAAACATAATACTACCTTGTCGTTGCTTTCAAGCGCTTAAGAGAGAATTGGAGCTGTTCTACATCAGTAGTTCTTTATTCGCTTCTGCTTTTACACACATGTAAACAGAAGCAGTCAGCAACGCAGAGGAAACAACAAGAAGAATGATTATAGAAAACCTTCCAAGTCCTTGTGCCTTCTAATTGATGCCTGGCAGCTCAAAGGGCAACACATACTTTTGGGACATTATTAAAAAGGTTTTCAGCAATTTTTCTACAGGGACAGATGGTATTCTGTGTCGAGGATTTTAAAAGTTTATTCAAAGTATTTTTAAGATGTTATGTCTTTTAAAGGTTATTGACATTAAGGATTATGAAATTCCATTGAGTAAACAGAAAATTGACACCCACTTAGATAATATGCTTTTGTGTTATCGGCTAATGGTCTGTTTCCATGACACGTACAGCATGCAAACATTGTGAACATTTAAAGGCAGAAAGCTATTCCCTATTGGGTCAGCCTATTGCTCATCACACTAAATGACCAATAGGAAAGCTCGAGTTGCAGGGGGTTAAGCCAAGCTAGAGTTTTACATAAATGTCACAGTTCAACTATCTATATTTCTGGATTTATGATTGTTTTGATATACTTGTATCTTATGGAAGTTGCTCTTTTATTCTTCTTAAGTTTTAATTACATGGGCTTGTTATAGGTTTATTTTAACACATAATTTCAAAAAACAATAAGAATTGGAAATGTGCCTGCATGTAGGGATATTCACTGACAACTTTTGTCTACAAGCACAGGTTGGTTTTATGGCCCACGTGTAGGAATTCTTAACCTGCTTCTCGGACTTGCATACTGCCACTCTGCATTTGCTTGCTACTTTCTTTGGAAAACCTATCTTGAGTTGCCTTGTCGAAACATTGAGGTTGTGACGGAAACCGGAAACCCCGACTGGGTATCTCCGCCAAGAAGCTTCTTCCTAAGTTCTGGAACACGAGATCTTTGAATCTGGCTATAGTTACCCCAAGAACTCAACAGTACAAGTTTTGAAGTGAACCAGAATCAAACTGTTTATTCACACACAGGCACAAAGAGATATACACTTTGGGACAATCCCCCTTAGCAGCCAATCCACACACACATATACATCCCATAATAGGTTGATCTTAAGGCAGACAGAAACAATAGAACAATGGAATACAGGTACTTAACAATAACAAACCCCACCCCACCTCACTATCTAGCAAAGGTCTGTGAGACACTCCTGCAATATTCTAGCAATCTGAAAAGTCAAATTGTCAATTATCTCTATATATCTCTGGAGGGACATTGTCCAGAAATATTATTGTCCCAATGGAAAGAGCCCCTCACTCTTTCAACACAAACCACACATATAGAACCCAGGATAACCGGCGTAACAGGAAATGCTGAGTCCGGTGTGGTTGTACAGCGAGTCTGATTAGTGCAAACGCGTATGGGGTTCTTGGTCACACTGTGCCCCTAATAGACACAGGGTGACTTATACATAAGAGGGGCCGGGGAAGCTGGACAAGGAGTTTCCTGACCTCTCTAAAGTAATCTGGGTTCCACGAGACCCCCAGCCAAAGTGACTCCTGTCACAGAGGTCATCCTCTCTTTCATCTGCTAATGAGTCCTTTCCTGGAGTCTTCTTCCATAAACTACCACAATGGCATAAGTGGGGTAAGTTACATGTTAGGTATTTATTACAGGTACTTACACTATTGTCAAAAGTATTGGGATGCCTGCCTTTACACGAACATAAACTTTAATGGCATCCTTATCTTAGCCTGTAGGGTTCAATACTGAGTTGGCCCACCCTTTGCAGCTACAACAGCTTCATATACCACTGTCAATCTACCCAGCGCTTTACATATACAGTATATTGTACATTCACATCAGTTCCTGCCTTCAAGAAGCATACAATCTAAGGTCCCTAACTCACATTCATACATACACATACTACAGTCAATTTAGAAAGGATCCAATTAACCTACCAGCATGTCTTTGGAGTGCGGGAGGAAACTTATGCAGGCACAGGTAGAAGATGCAAACTCCAGGCAGGTAGTGCCGCGGTTGAGATTTGAACAAATGACCCTAGTGCTACTGGGCGGAAGTGCTAGCCACTGTGCTGCTCTGTGATCAAATTGTGTAAAGCCATTTTTTTATAAAACATTGGCTCAACATTCTATACAGACTTTATTTTTATTATTATGAGCTACAGACTTGATGATCAGAATCCAAATACTGATTAACATTCTATACAGACTTTATTTTTATTATTATGAGCTACAGACTTGATGATCAGAATCCAAATACTGTACACTGTTTCAGAAGTGGATGGAAGAAGACTCAAGAAGATCCATTAGTAGGTTAAGGAGTCTTAGGGTGCACTCCCACTGGGCATGTTTGAGCTGAACCATGCCGGAGTTTGTTAACCCCACCTCTCCAATCCCCCAATGGTGTGCACTGACACTGGGCTTTAAGCAAGTGTTCCTGCGCACATATTTACATCATCACCTTTGCTAACCAGGCCACAGTGATCCTTGTGCTTTGTGATCTATGGTGAGTTCTCTGCCCAGACACAGTTTGCACTCACACTGAAGCAAACCATATCGGACCACAAGTGAACCATGCCGGGGGCCACCTCTACCAAGTGGTCCCAGGCACGGTACACTTAAATAATAAGTTCACCTTTAGAAACATGTTACAAGTTTCAACCAAGTTTGCAGCCTGGCCCGCCCCTCCCCACTCTCTCCTCATTGGCTCACTGGCTGCGATTGACCGCAGTGGGAGCCAGTGGCTCCAGCTGCTGTCTCAGCTGATGAGGAGAGGGAGTCCCGGGGTAGATAATGCTCTCATGCACATTGCTGGATCGAGAGGGTGCTCAGGTTAGTATTAGAGGGGCTGTAGGGGAAGCAGCACACAGAAGGTTTTTTACCTTTATGCATAGAATGCATGAAGGTAAAAGATCTTCAGCCTTTACAACCACTTTAACTGTTCCTGGGCACAGTTCAGCACACTCATATTACATACAGAACTGGACCATGGATGTGAACTGTTAAAACTGCCAGTGTGAGTGCACCCTAACAAATTCTATATGACCAACTTATTTGTGGGGTTATCATAAGTCAATGAGCTCTCATGCATGTGGGTGTTTGGTGGTGGTCATGGACTTCTTTATTCAATTAGTAAGTGAAGTGTGATGCTAGAACAAAAAATGATTTTCTGATAACAGTATCATGCTTAAACCCTACATAACCCTTTCCCCTGATACATGCAAAATGTCTCTCTAATAACATGAGCAGCTGTCAAGGGCCTGTCTCACCCAGCAAGTAATCTTGTCATGTTATTTACCATATATCAGCATCCTTAGGATCAAATACTTTTCAAAGTATTTAATCTTAAGAACTCTGTCTGTAGTCCTAAGTCTGTCTATAGAACTAATTAGTTCAGTGCTGCAATATTTACTTCAGAGGTGTTTAGAATTAAGTTTAATTAAACAGCTTGATGATATACATTATTAAATCACCAACATCTCACTTTTGCAAAGAATCTGTACATTATGGATGCCACCAGAAGCTTGCTAATTGCTGACAGATTCCTCTATTCTGCTTTTCCACATGTCTGCTGACAGATTCCAGCTAAACAGTTTTGTTTTCTCCCACAACTCTTGCCAACCATTGGCTGCGGCGCATATTATACTCAGAATAGTCCAGGGTTGAAGATATCCATTTGAAAGGGTGCTGAAAGATTGTTAATTAGCACTGCCCATGCCACCATATAAATTAAACATGCTTATACTGGATGGATATCGAATGTGTTTTGCTTGTTTTTTCCAGATTTAGGCATCCATTTTAACTTTCTTTAGTCTCTCGCAGATATTTTAAGGGTAATTTAAGGCATATGTAATAGCTAATTGGATGACATTTATTGTACAGTGTATTATACACAATACTTGTTTTAACCCTATTTTATCCTTTGTTGAATTCCAATTAGGCTGGATACACACTATACAATTTTCTTTAGATTTTTTCCTTTAGACTTACCAAAATTATATAATATGAGGTCAGTCCTAAATACTTTCAATTTGTATGCAAGCAGGCAGGCCCTTGTACTACATCGTTAAAGGAAATCTACCAACAAAAGTTGTATAGTGTGTATCCAGCTTAAGGCAACTACCTCCTATCTACATACATGCACCCCATGTCAAAATGGTAATAAAGTCAAATTTGTGAAAGCTTCTGACAGGCAGGGTTTTTGGAGAAGAAGAATCCTTGGTGCCTCCCCCTGCCATTTAGCGGTATTGTAACCTGAGCCATGCATGCACATCTCAGGCCACATTTAGAGCTGTATGCTGTCCCGTGCATGTGTGCAGGAGCGACGTCATCACGGCATGGCAAATCAAGCAGCTGAAGAGACACAACCTGGTAGGAAGACCGAGCAAGCATAGAAGCACCTGGGAGCAGCCAGAGCAGTGACAGCACATTGCTGGAGGGCTCTGTTTGACAGTTAGGTCTGTCATCAGGTGCTAGTATGCACACATTTTTCTTAATGTCACTTTAAAGCAAGTATGAGATATTGTTTATGGGGTTTACATATAACATAAATGAGTTCTATGGTCACAGCATACACTTTCATTTTATAACATCAGCATTGAAATAGAAATACAAACAATAGTTATTTTTTACAGTCAAATTGAGGGAGGGGTCTATTGTTGCTGGCTGCCGGAGACTCTATTGATCCTGGTCTGGGGATAATTGTTGTTCCTGCCGGGAGTCTATTGTTGCTGGGGGAGGGGGGGGTTGTGGTAGGTGGTCTCAGGCTTTCCAGCCTGGAGATGAGATCTGGGGACTTATAGACCCCAGATCTCACTGTAAAGAGGACCTGTAAAGGAAATAGAAAAAATTGCCTATATAGTAATCCTTTATCACCATTTTTGGTCTCTCTCCTTTTTTTATTTTACAAAATCCTATTCCAAATAGTCTTAATCCTGAAAACTGACTTCATGTTTATTTTAATGTTAAATGGGATAATGGTAAATCCCAAATACTACAGAAATTAGAAACATGGCATTTACTTTCTATTTCAAACATTTTATTGATTTTCCAGAGAGGAATAGCAACAGTAACGCCTACACAGGGGCAACAGAGCAGACAGGCAGAGGTGAGAACAGTAAAATACAATTAATGGTCTAAAAACCTTATAAAGTAAATGAAGGTGGCAGTAAAAATTAGAAGGCGGGCAAGATAAAGGAAGGCAAAATGTCTCCTCCATGGACTCAAGATCAAAGACAGGATACAAAGATATAAATAATTAGGTCTAAAATAATTTAAAGAGGGAGGAGCATAATTAAGCCTAGGTTCATACTGCAACCTGGCAGGCCAGGAAAAAGGAGGGACGAGTGAGCCTGATGGCACCACCCCCATGTATTGTTTGTGACGTTACTAGGGGGTGGATCCACCAGGTGACCGCCAGGTGGCCCCGCCCCTTAGCTATTCAAGAACTGTCATACGGCGGAGCAAGCAGATGGCGGTAGCCTTTGTTGAAGGCTGAGGTTTTTTCTTTCGGGTTTGGCAGTGCAGGGGATGTTGTGATGGACCTATATAGAGGGACATTGTTATTTTATTTTTAATAAAGGGATTGTCAAAAACTGTGTGTGTGTTTTCTATTTCTTTTTCACACATTTTTTTACTGAATGAGTAGGGTTACAATGTACCCCATATTCATTCTCATGGGGTAGGGGCCGGGATCTAGGGGCCCCCTTGTTAAAGGGGCTTCCATATTCTGATAAGCCCCCTGCCTATAGAACTCCACAACCAAAGCCCAGGGTTGTGGGTAAGAGGCCCTTGTCCCCATCAACATGGCTGATCGGGAGTCGGTCTGCAAACCTTATTCAGTTATAAACCTTTGACAGCTTCTGTAGGACCGGCTGCCTTACACACAAGTAACTTCCTTGTTTGTATTGGGTATCAAGAACATACAAATGTAAAAAAGGGAAAAAAAAGACATCACTCAACTTGTAGTAAATTAGTTTAGTGCTGATTCACCATATTAAGTGTATTGGTGGGGTTTCAAGAGCCAAAGAGTAAAAAATTCAAAAAGGGACACAGGTAAAGAACCTAATGTCCAAACAGAGGCTCTGCAGAGAAACACACTGCAGCTTCTAAGAAATTGCAAAAAACTTTATTACAAAATAATAAATGTGACAAAAAAAGTGTTCACCAAACCAAACATATCTATGACAATGTTGTCAGAGATTAGGTATAAAAACAACCCGAGTACTCAAGCATCCCTCCATGCACACAAGGGCCCAAATCATAAAAATGAAATATCAATGGCCAAATGAAATCCGACATGAAAGTTGACTCAATCATTGCGGTACCATCCACAGTGAATTCTGAGACTGACATCTGTAGTTTCCAATTGCATAGACACTCCAACAGTAATAGAAGCTGTAATGGTTAATGCTACGAAGGAAAGTTATAATGGCATACATCGTAACGTGGGATAGGGAAGTCAAATAAAGCACATAAAGCAACCAGATGTGTGCCAAAAGAAGACAGGGGGAGGGGAGGCAGATAAGTCTGTGTAACACATACCAAGATACTGCTATGCAGATTTAGGGTGGGTGGTGTGTATGTGTAAATGAACAGCGTCCTGCTGATAGATCTCACCCACAGAAGGAATATGAATATCCGCTTCACAGGACCTCCCATTCATCCATCTGTCAGAATCGGATGAATCTGTAGCTGGGCTTCTACTTGAGCTTGTGCCGTGACTTCACATCTGAAACGGCGTTCAGTGCTGACATATCCCCTTGGGCTGGGCATGATGGCTGGTGGACAAGCCGTATGAGAAAACAGCCGTAGGTTGAGTAGAGCCGGGTCACATGATAAATGACGTCAATGCATTTCGCTCACGTGACTGTGAGCTTCTTCAGGACACAAGAACATACCCATTCAATTTCAGCCTCAAAAAAAGTGATGCTGGCTTCTGTTGAACTGGCCAATGCCGGCAGACATTTGGCCCGTGTATACTAGGCTTAAGGCTGCCTTTCTTTTAAAAGAGAAAATGCTATCATACCAGTGTATGGTACAGAAAACACAGAAAGCTGGGCTTTAACCCATCTAAAGGCTAAACGGTGCATATTGGGGCCTTAACCAAACACCAATGGCATCTCCCATGCATGAACATTACTAAAATGGAGTGCTCCTGGATAGTTTTCTCAGAAACAAACTAGATTGAAGGTTGGGAAAGCTGATAACACAAAGTGTAAGAAATTGCTTCATATTGTAAAAATATAGAGCACCATTGAGGGAGGGAAAGAGATCTACGTTATGTTATGCAGTTGCAGGTTTTAAAGCAGACTTGAACTAAAAATGTAAAAATTTGCATTCAGAACTGTTAATTATGCCTAAGTAGTACGTGGATTTGAAGTCCAAGAGACTGGTGAACCGACAACTCTGAGCCATGATTGGAGGTGGGGACACACCCCCTTCACACAGCACTGAGAACAAGCACAGCTGTGAATATAATGGCTGGAATACATGATAAGAAAATCGGCCGAAAATTTCTGTTCAGCGAGCGATCGCCCGATATTCTACTCATTAATGTTCAGCCATCAATGAGCGATATCGATATTGTGAACGAAAAATACCGTTTGAAAAACCCGAAAAAATTCTGTCGTCTCGTTTGCGAAAGAAAGATATTCTATACGTTGGTGTTGAGGTTGTTCAGTTTAAATCTGTATAACCTCATCACGCATGCCTAAAAATATTTTCCCGGAAATGTTTGTTGACCCGGAAGCATTGTACAATATCAAGAAGTTTCGTAAACACGAATGAAAAAAGCTAAAGAAGTCCTCTCAGCCAAAATATATCATGGAATGTCAAATAGACATTTGCCATGTATGTTTTTAACAAATCTATTGTTAATGTATTCCCTATTTAAATAGTAAAGGACTTTTTCAAAATAAAGCATTATTCAACACTGTCTGATATATATTAAATGCATGATAAATTGCCAAAGAAAATCGAAAGAAGACACCATAAATGTGTAAACAAATTTTTTTATTGATTTTGTAACGTAAAAAATATATATATCACAAAAAAAACGGTCCCACGCTCGTTCGTGCTAGGCGGTCGTTGGTGCTAGGAGGAAGGGCGTGGCTTTAACCACTTAAGCCCCGGAGGATTTGGCTGCTAAACGACCAGGGGGTATTTTGCGATTCGGCACTGCGTGATTTTAACGGACAATTGCGCGGACGTGCGACGCTGTACTTAAACGAATTTGGCGTCCTTTTTTTCCCACAAACAGAGCTTTCTTTTGGCGATATTTGATCACCTGTGCGATTTTTTGATCACACGCTATAAATAAAAAAAGAGCGTAAATTTTGCAAAAATAGCAATATTTTTCACTTTTTTTTTATATGAAATTCCCCTCAAAAAAATGTAAAAATCAAAATTTTTTAACATTTTCGGCCAATTTGTTTTATGCTACCTATGTTTGGTAAAAAAAAATTGCAAAAAGCGTATTTTGATTGGTTTGCGCAAAAGTTATTGCGTTTACGGGAAAGATTTTTGTCATTTTTGTTGTTTTTTTTTTTAACGCGTAATGGCGGCGATCTGCGATTTTTTTTGCGGTACTGCGACATTGCGGCGGACAGATCGGACCCTTGACTGACATTTTTGACACTTTTGGGGTTACCAGTGACATTTCTACAGTAATCAGTGCTATATATATGCACTGTTACTGTAAAAATACACTGGTAGTGAAGGGGTTAACTTTATTTGAGAGGGAGGGGCTCTGTGTGTCCCTAGGGGCGTGATTCTTACTGTGATTGGCTGTGGCTTCAGCTGTATGCAGAGTGATCAACGGATCTACATAGTAGATCCGTATGATCATCTCTCATACAGAGGGGAGAATGACAGGCAGCTTGTTTACACAAGCTGCCTGACTTTCTCCCTCTCCCCCGCCGATCGCAAAGTGGCCGGTCACACGTGCGGGGGGGTCTGTGACCACACGGGAGCGGGAGCGCGCCTCCGGCGGCGCGCGCTCGCTCCCTAGACCCTCACAAGCTAGTGACGTAGCCCTACGTCACTTTGCCTGTGAGGGGCTGACCGCCGCCGTAGATAGTCGTGCGGCGGTCGGCAAGTGGTTAAGGTCACACGCACATTACATCACTTCCGCCCTAAACGTGAAACGTGAGGACTACGTATCTAAGCGATTGGTCTGTAACGTTTTTTTTGGATCGTTAATGTTGGCAACGTTTTCGACCGACGAACACTGTTTCGATGGTCGGCGGGCAACGGTCGAGAGATATTCAGGCCAAGTATTTTGGCAACGTTTTCGACCGACAAATACTTTTTCAAAAGTCGGTGGTCGAATGATCGGGCGATATTCTAATCGTGTATTCACACCATAAGTCACAGGCTGAGTACTGCAGCTCCCTTGGTGCTGGGAAAAACTGTCAGAAGTGACTCATGCTGATAACAGGAACAAGGCAGCAGAGAGAAATGACACTTAGAGCTTTGGAGAGAGACAAGTACACAGTATAGAAGTATGTGCTTTTTTCATTTTTCATGTCTGAGGCTTACAACCACTTTACCTAAAATTAGCAAAAGTTGACCACTATACAGTACGTGGTTTGTCTCAACCTTCAAACTGACACTTTTGCTACACAGCTTGCTCTGTTAAAGGAAGTTGAAAAATAATAGCTAGAAAAATAGCTACAAATTAAGTTACCGGGGAGAATCATAAAAACAATGACGGCTTTGTTAATGCTAGTGACAGACTACATTATATATGTCATTTTCAGTTTTGCCTTTAGCATCACTTTAAGGTATTACAGCTTATTCTTCTACTTCCAGACTTTAATAAAGGTCCATTGAAAGTTACTGCAAACATGTCAACTGGATGCAAATTACTGTACATACTTTTACTTATTACATTTTTGATCAGTCAATGTGCCGTAAAAGTGGTAAAATTGTTCCATTCTCACATTTATTCTCACAGTGTTATAGGGAAGTGGCAGTCATTTGTTGAGTACTCAATTGGGAACACTTGATGCGTATTTCTGGTGCAGTCTTTCACTTTTCACTATGTGCTCTCACAGTGTCAGTGCTTGTTACAGCCAAGCTTCCATGTCTGGTAATACATTATGACTGATGGATACAATCAACCTGCACATACTGATAACCTGGAGGAAGAAAGGTGAACCACAGATAAAATTGAAGTCTAGGGCAAAAAACGGAAACAATCATTCATTTTTATGGCCCTTGAAAACTAATAAGTCATGTTCCTGCTTTTCTCTTTTGTTTTGATCCTAAATCATCAAGTAGAATGTTTTCCCTAAATTTTACATGACAAGCTCCTAGTAGATTTTGTAGTGTAATTTTGTCGATGAATTAAAAAATGAATGTGTGCATACAATATATACTGTGTGTGTGTATATATACACAGTAGGAAAAATAATTATTTGATCCCCTGCAGATTTTGTAAGTTTGCCCACTTACAAAGAAATTAAGGGTCTATCATTTTTATCATAGGTGTATTTTAAATGGTAGAGACAGAATATCAACCAAAAATCCAGAAGAAACACATGATACAAATTGTTATAAATTAAGTTGCAGTTCAAATAAATTAAGTTTTCAGTTAAAATAAGTATTTGATCCCCAAGCAAAACATGACGTAGTACTTGGCGGAGAAACCCTTATTGGCAAGCACAGAGGTAAGACGTTTCTTGTAGTTGGTGACCAGGTTTGCACACATCTGAGTAGGGATTTTGGTCCACTCTTTACATATCTTCTCTAAATTCAGTTTTCTTGGCTGTTGCTTGGCAACTGGAAGTTTCAGCTTCCTCCGTAAATATTCTATAGGATTAGGGTCTGGAGACTGGCTAGGCCACTCCATGAGCTTAATGTGCTTCTTCTTGAGCCATTCCTTTGTTGCCTTGGTGGTATTTTTTGGGTCATTGCCATGCTGGAAGACCCATTCACAACCCATCTTCAGTGTTCTGGCTGAGGAAAAAAGGTTCTCATCCAAGATTTTACCATACATGGCCCCATCAATTGGCCCCACAATGCGGCAAAGGCAGCCTGTACCTTTAGCAGGGAAACAGCCACAAAGGATCATGTTTCCACCTCCGTGCTTGACTGTAGGGATGGTGTTCTTAGCGTCATTAGATGCAGCTGTGAACCACTAATGCCTGGCACACATGATGAGATTATCAGACGAATGATTATCCATTTTTTTCCGCAAGCTAGTCTCAATGAAGAGTTTACTAAAGGTACAAAAATTCTCATACGACAGAATACAATTTTGAAAGTAATGTCATGTGTTTTAGTGTATTTGTATTGTGTTTTTGAATGACAACTGTACTGATTAAAAGAAAATCGTACGATCCAGAGGCGTAACTAGAACCTTCAGGGCCCCGGTGCAGGAAACCATGAAGGGCCCCCTGGACCCCTGGCCGGGGCCCTTCCCTTCAAGCCTGGGACTCTTCCCACTGATCCTGGGGCCCTTTACTCTCATTGCGGGACCCTTTCACAAGTTCTGCAGTGGGCCACCTTCCTGCGATGTTGGGGCCTCCCCACAGTGGCGGAATGCCAGGGCCCGGTTGCAAGTGTGACCTTTACGATCCTGGAAGTTCACCCACTGGTGTCAGTTGTTTTTATTTTTTTGGTATTTTAATTGTATTATTTTTTATCATTTTATTTAATTTTTTTACAATGTCACTGACTATGACTCTGTCCATTGAGAAAAGGAAGGAGCTGGCTGGTAAATTACCTATTTACCGACCCCTTCCTGGTTCTCTATTGTGACACATCCCCTGCAGCAGCCGGCAGGAGAGGGTAGGGAGCACAGTAGGGGGGGGCAGCACAGTGGGGGGGGGAAGCTCAGTAGGGGGGGAAGCACAGTAGGGGGGGGACCAGGGGAGCACACAGGGGCCCAGAGACAGCAGAACACAAGTGAACTGGATGGATAGGAGGAGGGGCGGGGGCAGCATACAGAGGAACCAATCTCCTCCATTTTCCCCCTGCAGCTACAGGAGGAAAAAGGAGGGCAGTGATTTCTCTACATGCGGCCCCTGCTGCCCCTCCTATCCAGGTGTACAGGGGAGCCGCACAGGGCCCCCTGGAGCATGGGGCCCGGTTGCGACCGCAACCCCTGCAACCCCTGTAGTTACGCCCCTGGTACGATCTGGTATTGTACAAGAAACATTTTTGTGCTTGTCCCATCAGATAATTTCACATGAATTGTCGTGATCGGCTCTTGAAAGCTCTGTACTACTGATCAGATTATCGTACGATCACTTAGAAATCTATATTTTTTGTGCGATTTTGTGATCGTTTGTACGGGTTATTACTCTCACTGGTTTTGATACTGAACCCCAGAGACATGCTTTAAGAGCTACTTTTTTTTGTCTAGTCTTGATGTTCTTTTTTTCAAATGTGCCTTCATTGTTTGGTGGGGTTAATGCTTTGTCATATTTGTCCGCATTTCAAATGGCAACAGCTGGATATTTCTGAATTGAAGCATTTTCCTTTTCATGGCTATAAAGCCAGAAACGCATCTTACTTGGGTCCTGATAAATTAAGACACATATCTTGTATATAAATTATGGATGGCACAGAGGAGGTGTCTAGAATGAGCAGATGGGTTCACAGCACGAATCCATTACAAGCACAAAAGGCTTGCTTTAAATGGCCCTGCTGGTTTTTTTTTTATATAATAGAACCTCACACTGTACTGCTTTAGCCACAAAGGAATGCAGAAAAAGGCAGCAGTTCTAGATAAGATTGCTTGAAAACATCATCATATCATCATGTGATATGGAGCTAAATATTTTTAACCCCTGCTTATTCTTCTGCTGAACATCTTTTTTGGATAATAAGAAAATGCACCACATTTTAGTTAATCTTAAGTTATTTTACCCAGCATCAACCAAAAAAATGTTATTGTTAATTAAAAGGTTTTTCTGTATTTTTTTTATATATTTTCTGCATCTTAAAATACACACAGTGCAACAGAATTCATGACACCTCATGCAGGTGTTTTGAGAACAGTTTTCTATTTTCACCAGAGGAGCCTTGGGAGAGACGTTTTTAGTGAGTAATATAGAAGTAATAATAATCTGTCAAATCGAGTAAGAGGTAAAGAATCTCATTAAACAGTAACTGATCTAAAGGGAGAATACTTTTCAAAAGTGGTTCTGTTTTCTAGTTTGAGAGGCCGTAATTGTACTAGCTTCATGTTACAAGGAGGTGCAGTAAACAGTCCCTTAGTGAGCTGGTGGAACATGCGTTGTATACTGATAAACTCATCATGATCCCAAATACAATGCCTGTTTATTGCCAGGTAAGCTATACAGGTAATCCCTAAACTCAAATTTATATTTTTATGGCAATATACAATTTTTTAAATATCTTACTAATCATTTATCTATTATTTCATGCTATAACATTTCCTGCTATCAATTGCATGCCTAAATGTGGTTATTGTTATCGCTACCTATTTTCGTAGAAACAGCTTCCCTGACCTTTGGATGAAAATCTGACTAGCAGGATCCAAATTAGAATTAGGGTTGTTTGGGGTATGATCAGAAATTGTAAAACAATTTAAGAAATTGGACTCCTGTCCCCAGTGGTTTACCATGTTTGATTCAAGAGCCTATTCATTCCTACTCAGTGTACTGTACAGTGGGGGTCAGTGCACCGCAGCAAACCACAAAGGACGTACCATTAATTGTGGTGAGCTGTGCAGTTAAAAAAGTGTCATGTGTTTTTTTTTTTTTTTTTTTTTAATCTGTTGCAATATTTTGGCACCTAAATGGGTTGCCTTAACACAATACATATTAGACAATGATGTAATGCGTGTTAAATTAGCTCTTAAAATGAATCTTTGCCCCTATTCACTAAAAATCACATCAGCATACAGCTCTGTATGCTGATACTAAGCACTTGCCATCAGGGGCAGTTTTGAAATTTACCACATACATGTTTAAATCAGTATTTTGTTACTAGAAGATTACTTGAACATGATATAATTAGTATAAACGGAGACTCAATTATCAGACACACATTTTCAGGAGAAAAATACTCCTAAATAATTTTAGTGCACAAAAACACAATATTTTACCCATTTCTGGTAAAAAATTATAGTGTTTTGACTAAATAGATACCAAAAATGTCAAGATTTAGAATTGCGCATGCGTTTGAAATAGAGACAAACTAACATACCTAGAATTATCCTTAGGCATCATAAATTTAGAGTTAAACGTGAGCTCTGGCATTAAAATTATTGTACTTATTGCAACGTTCATGAAGATACCTCACATGTATGGTGCAATCACTGTTTTCGTATGCATGCCAGATCTACTGTATGTGTGCGTTGCATTTGCAGGTCAGCGCCGGGTGATGGGGTGCTTTCCATTTTTTTATTTATTCAGTATTTTTTACATTTTTTATACACTTTTTTCATTCAACTTTATTGCTATCTCAAGGGGTGAAAAACTCCCCTTGTGATAGTGTAGGGCAGGGACAGGAAATACCATTTGACGCCTAATCCCTCCTGTGCTTTCCAAAGCAGCTGATTAAACAGATGTGTTTGATCATATTTTCATAGTAGGTGAGGTTGAATAAAATCCAGTTCAACCTGAGAAGATGCATGTGTGTCGATTTCGGTAATAATTTCCCATATCCCTGTATGTTGTGGTCACTAAGATGCAGGTCCAAGAGTCTTTTAAAACTATCAATACTCCTTACACCACAGATTGTGGAAGAAAGTTCCACATCCTTATCGCCCCTGACAGTGAAAAACCCCCTATGCAGCCTAATACTAAACTGCTTCTCCTCCAAACTCATATTGTGCCCCCTGTCCTCTTATACTCCCTATAAACTTTTCTTCCTACGTTGTGATCACCATTAAGGTATTTGTATATCGTTATCAAATCTCCTCTCAAACGTCTCAACTCCAGGGAGAATACATTTAGCACTTGTAGTCATTCCTCGTAATGAGGTCCTCCAGTCCACTTAATAATTTAGTTGCCCTTCTCTGATCTCTCAAGCTCCAGCACATTCTTTCTGAGGACTGATGACCAGAACTGGATGAAATACTCTGGATGTGGCCAAGCTAGAGTTTTATAAAGTATCAGGATTATCGTTTTATCTCTAGAGCTAATTCCCTTTTTTCAAGCAAGCTAATAGTCTTCTGGCTTTGCTTGCTGCAGCTTGACATTGCCTGCTATTGTTCAGTCTGTCTTCTACCAGGATCTTCCCCCAGATCTTTATCCATCTTTGATTCCCCGAGAGGTTCTCTCCCTAGTGAGTAGTTGGTGTTTATATTTTTAGCCCCAAGTGCATCACTTTACATTTTTCAACATTAAACCTCATTTGCCATGTAGTTGCCCACTCCATTCATTATTTTATTCAGGTCTTCCTGTAAAATTTCTATATCCTGATGTGAAGTTATTGCCCTGCTTATATTTGTGTTGTCTGCAAAAACTGAGATTGAGCTATATATACCGACCTATATGTAGTTTATGAATAAATTAAATAAAATTGGTCCCAAAACAGAGCTATGGGGTTCCCCACTTACCACTCCAGACCAGTCTTAGTACACATTTTTTATCACCACCCTTTGGACGCGCCCCTGTAACCAGTTTTTTATCCATGAAAAACTCTATGTCCATTCCTATAGACCTTAGTTTGTAGAGTAAGCGTTTATGGGTAACTGTATTAAATGCTTTTGCACCACATCCACAGGCCTTACCTTATCAAGATGACCACTCACTTCCTCATAGATCGGTTACAGATTGGTCTGGCAGGAATGACCCTTCATAAACCCATGCTGATTACTGCTAATAACACTGTTTTCATCAGCAAATTCTTGGATATAGTCCCTTATCATGCCCTCCAATAGTTTACATACTATTACTGTTAGGCTGACTGGCCTTTAGTTTTCAGGTATATGTCTTTGCCCTTTGTTCAATATTGGTACTACATGGGCTTTCCTCCAATCAGCTGGTACCATTCCTGTCAATATGCTATCCATAAAGATTAGGAATAGTGGTCTGGCTATAACCTGACTGAGTTCTTTGAGGACTCTCGAGTGTAAGACATCCGGTCCTGGTGATTTATTTGTGTTAAGCTTTTCTAGTATTTTCTGGACACTGGCTTCTGTTAGCCACAAGAGTACATTCTGTGATATGTTAACAATACAGTCACGGTCGGTATACCCCTCCTTTTCCTGTGTTAAAACTGAGGAGAAGAAAGCATTTTGTGCAGTTGCCTTCTCTGTGTCATCTGTATTCATCCTCTCTTCATCGTCTTTTATGTGGCCATATGTACTCTGACCTTGCTTTTTTACTAGTAAAATATCTAAAAAAAAACTTTTGGGATTTTTTTTGCTCTCCTCTGCTATGTTTCTCTAATATTATTTTTTAGATGCCCTAATTGCGTTCTTACGCTTCTTGTTGCATTCCTTATAGTGTTGAAATGCTGATAATGAACCATCCCGTTTATATTTTTAAAGGCCATTTTACATTATGGTTTAGCCACCAAGGTTTAACCTTCCATCTTCTATATTTATTTTCAATTGGAATGCACTGGGTGATACCTTTGTTTATTTTCCTCAAGCATTTTTCCTCCATGTTTAATGTCTCTAGGATTTGGTACCAATTGATGTCTTGTAGTATTGAGCGGAGCTCAGAAAAGTTTGCTCATTTGAAATATAGTGTTTTTGTACTACCCTGGTGCCTCCTTTTCCTCCTGTAATCCTCCTGTGATCACTAAATCCCAAGTTGTCCCATATTTCCACTTCTGTGATCAGATCTGAGTCATTTGTAATGAATAGATCTAGTAGTGCATTCTTTCTAGCCAGGGAATACACCAATTGGGACATGAAGTTGTCCTGTATGAAATGAATGACTAAATTCAAAATGACTAGCCTTTAATGAGTGAGTTGCCCTCTCTGCCCAATCAATATCCGGATAGTTGAAGTCCCCCATTATGATGACATTTCCCTGCCTAGCTGCCATTTCTAATTGTGATAGCAAGTCCAGCTCCTCCTCCTCGGCCAGGTTGGGGGGGCCTGTAACATATCCCCACTATTAATTTCCCACTTTCTTCTTCACTATGAAGTTCCACCCACAGAGATTCCACCTCCTCCATTGCCCTGTTTACAATGTTACTCCTCTCTTCCATCCTTAAATAATTCATGATATATAGAAACACCCCTCCCCCTCTTCTACCCTCCCTGTCTTTCCAACACAAGGAATACCCCTAGATATTTGCCAGCCAGTCGTGTGAGCTGTCAAACTAAGTTTCTGTTATTCCAACAAAGCCTAAATCCTCCTCATATAATAGCAGCTCCAGTTCCTCCATTTTATTAGCTAGGCTTTTGTGAACATGCCCCTGAGTTTTGTATGGGTGCAAACTATTTTCTCTTTAGGTTTTTTCAGGCTTCTTTTTTGATTTGTCAACTCATTTACCCCAGGATTAGCCGAGATATCCCACTTCCTTGGCTGTACTGTCCAAGGAAACACAACACTGAAATCTGAAGTGACTAAATCATTGTCTCCTCCAGCTTTATTCATCACAGATGAGTGCAGGAAAGGGATGTTCCCCATGTTCTCTGTGGGCAGCTGACCCAACCACTTATGGTGGGCAACTGTAGCTGGGGGAGGGCCTTCACAGCCCTGTAAAGGTGAACGGGTGGTTGTAAAGCACCTTGGTAAAAAAACAATACCAGGATCATGGCTGCAGGAAGTTCCAGGAAGTAAAGGAAGATTAATTCATCCCCCTTTAGTGAGAAAAATAAGGTATGCATAGAATAAAAAGGCTGCACTTATCTAGAACTATCTCTGTGTAGACAGCCATATTCCTAAAGGTGGCTTGGTTGCCATTTTTAAGTTAACGGTGAAGTTCCTTTTTATGTAGCTGTAAAAATTCAAAGGAATGCCCTCTTAGATGTCATCCTTGTTTTAACCCTGGCACTTTTTATAATTGATCATGCCACTTAAGAAAATGCATGCACTCTTTTCATTCTGTATATACTTTTCATGGAATTGCTTTGCTCTAAATAAATGTACAGTGGTTGCTTTGTAATCCCCAAAGTATTTTAACACAAAATCAATTTTACATAGTAGTTTCATTCCTTTTTCTAAACCCTTGCACATAATTTATTTTGCTTTTCCTGCACATAGCAAGCAACGTATCTACTAAATGCTTGTCCAACATAAGTTGATACTGTATGTTCTGTGATATATGATGATAGAGATATATACACAGTATAAAGACACAGACTTTCCTTGGCTAAATCAGGAAAACAACCATATGTTAATACCATATACTTTCAATATAATCATGGCTATGAGGTTCCCACAGTCAGACATTACTGCTGCTTCATGCCTCCTGAAGCCAGCTCCTAGTATCCTCCCTTCTGGATTGGGAACGCCGCTTTTAATGTTTGCCCTGATGGCCTAAATAGAGAAAGCAGCTCAAGCGCACTCAAGTGGCAAATATAATTTCTGTTCAGTAAACTGAGACAAATGTTTCCTTGTGGTACTTTGTGGTCTCAGCAAGCCAATTTGAATTCTTGCTGCTTTTCTGGTTACATCCATGGCCTGTCTCTTAGATTTTGTCATTCATCTATCTGCTGCCTACCTTGACCTATAGTAGCATATCTACCTTGCCAGTACACTACCTACGTTAATCTCAGCATGTTTTAGATTAGTCTTTTGCTTTTTACGTTGTTACTTTGCTTCCTTTATTTGCCTGGTAATGACAAAATGTCAGTGTTGCAAACCTAAGGACCACAGTCTAGGAGCATCACACAGTGAAATGCAAACTTTGTTGTGGGGGTCCTGGTGAGCCATTCCTTTTTTTCTCACAATCCCTTAACAATTTGTTAATGTAATGTTAATGTAATATAATTTTTGTGGGTCAAATAACTCGTTATTCAAAGTATTTTTAGGGAACATGGAAAAATGAAACAGCAGTCAAAGTAAATAACAATAATACAAAAAAAAAAAGAAATAGACAAGAAACCTAAATATGGTTTATCTCGGCTTGAGGGCCTTTGTGGGCAGGTAAAGGCCTTTGCAAAAAAAAAAAAAAAAAAAGGGATAAATTGAATCGTATAGAAAAAGGGGGAAAAAAAAAGATGGTGAGGAAAACCAGGTGGAAAGTATTTTTAGAGCATTAGCATCTCTCTTTATACCTTCACTTCCATGGTATAACTTTGATTCTAAGGTATGTCTGGGCGTTTTTAACTATTGTTTTGTAATTTTTGGCAAACTTCAGAAATCTCTTGTTCTTTATGAGGTTATGAGTGCCTCAGCTGGGTCCTTTATGTGGAATAATATGTGGTGTATTTCCAAATGTTAGCTTCACAACTGATTTAAAATATGTAATGGATGTCAGAATGCATTAAAGCTAACCTGTACGGAAATAATACAAGTTCACTTTAACCACTTAAGCCCCGGAGGATTTTCCTGCTCAAAGACCAGGGCCTATTTTGCGATTCGGCACTGCGTGAATTTAACGGACAATTGCGCGGTCGTGCGATGCTGTACCCAAATGAAATTGAAGTCCTTTTTTTCCCACAAACAGAGCTTTCTTTTGGTGGTATTTGATCACCTGTGCAATTTTTATTTTTTGTGCTATAAACAAAAAAAAAGCATAAATTGTGAAAAAATAACAATATTTTTCACATTTTGTTTATGAAATTCCCCCCCAAAAAAATGTAAAAATAATTTTTTTTTAATATTTTAGGCCAATTTGTTTTCTGTTACATATTTTTTGTAAAAAAAAATCGCAATGAGCAAATTTTGATTGGTTTGCGCAAAAGTTATTGCGTTTACAACTAAGGGAAAGATTTATGTCATTTTTATTGTTTTTTTTTAACTAGTAATGGCGGCGATCTGCGATTTTTTTTGCGGGACTGCGACATTGCGGCAGACAGATCGGACCCCTGACTAACATTTTTGACACTTTTGGGGGTACCAGTGACATTACTACAGTAATCAGTGCTATACATATGCACTGTTACTGTAAAAATGACACTGGCAGGGAAGGGGTTAACTTTATTAGTGATCAAGGGGTTAAGTGTGTCCTTAGGGGCGGGATTCTAACTGTCAGGGGGCGTGGCTTGGGAGATCATCACAGAGACATGCGATCCTATACAGCAGGATCACATAGCTTCTGTGATAATCTAAGAGAGAATGACAGACGGCTGTGTTTACATCAGCCCTCTGTGTTTCTCTCTCTCAGTTGCGGGAGATCACTAGTGGCCAGCGGCCATCGGAGCCGCCGGTCACATGCACTGGCTCCCTGGTTGACGAGCGGGGGCGGGAGCGTGCCGCTCTCCCCTGGAGTCTCCCGAGCGAGCGATGTAGTACTATGTCACTTTGCCCAGGAGCGGCCGCCTGCCGCAGTAAAACTTCGGCGGGCGGTGGGTATGTGGTTAATGCATGCAAATGTGCTCAAAATCCCTGAAAATGATGTGTTCAAAATCCATAGAAACACAATTAAAATGCAAACCAGTGTTGAAAATGCAAAAGTGTTCTGTGAAAAAGTACATTAAATCTTCCAGGTCCTCCAAAGGTGTGCTTTCACCTGGCCATCTGACCCTAGCTGCATAGGTAAAAATCGCATGAAATAGCCCACACACAGATCAACCAGGTGGATCTAATCGATGGAGGAACAATCAGGATTGAAGTCCCCAATGATTATCCGGATTTTTAGCTCAATAAAACAAAGGACAATCCATGGTGCCCTCTGACATATTGATTCTATTAAAAAGACAAATGCATATGCACTCACATGGATATTCAAAAACAAGCACTTCGAAAAGCACTTTGAGAACTACTGCTGTGCTCATTGGCTGGCTGCAGTAGGAAGACATGTGAGTGAGGTCAGTGACTATTGATGTTTGTTTTGCATCGCTGACACATTAATTTGATAATGTTAATACTTTGTGTATCTGTGAATTTTGATTCATTATTACATTGTTTATTGACTATTTATTGACTATTGTCTGTCAAAGACACATAGAGCCATTTAGGCCCTTTTCACACAATCGGACCGATCAGGTCCACCTGTCTGTTGTTCAGGCAGACCCGATTGGGCCCCCATTGTCCTCTATGGGGAAGCGATTGTCAGCAGACTTGTGTCCACTGACATCTGATCTGACAAAATCCTCTGAAAACAGATGTATGGTAATACGTTAGCCATCGGGTCGGATCAGATGAAAACAGACAGGCTGTCCATTTTCATCTGATCTCCCCATAGAGGAGAGCGGGACTCTGACAGATCCGTCTCTGCACAGTTAGCGGAGATGGACCTGTCATCCACCTGCAAAGCGGTATCAGCGGATCAGTCCGTCAAAACGGATCCGCCCAGTGTGAAAGAGGCCTTACGTTCATTTTACAATATTGATATTTTATTCTAGGTTATTGATATTAGGTTTTGTTATAATAAGTGCAACACCTTTATAATCAATTTTTACTATTTGAGTGAAATTACAGTAGCTACAGTAGATTATACCATTAACTGAACTGTGTGAGAAGTACAGTATATTCCAGGCCTTAAATGAAGTTCTGGCCAGGGCTCCTGTGCTACAGGCTCCAGATTTCACCCTTTAGAATCTAAGTTAGGTGGTACAGCCAGTAGAAAAACATCCCATCATCTACTAGAACAGGAAACTACTCCCTAGCAAGATGGCATATGCCAACATCGAGAAGGAGTGCTTTGAATTGTGTGGGTCCTTCAGAAGCTGCATCGTATAGTCGTAGCTTTACATTGATCAATGAATACAACCCACTTAGCTGGTTCAACCGTGTTGCTAGAAAAAACAGCAAGCCCCTCTGTTGGAGCCTGATTCTTCAGCAACACAGTACAAGCAAGAAGCGAAATACTCATGGCAATGTGGACAGGCTGTCCTAGCTAGCAGAGCCAGCAGGAGTCAGTCAAGGAAAGGAACTTGCAATTCCTTCCATGCAACTTCATAAGGTGTAGGGTTTGATGACAATATGATGGATCTCAAATTGAGAATAAGGATTTATACTAATCATAGGAGTTTATTTACTAAAGGCAAAAAGACTGTGCATTTTGTAAAGTGCAGTTGCTCCAGAACTTAGTAAATAAGATAAAGCTTCACTTTACATTGAAAGCCCAATCACATGCAAGGAAAATTTAAAAAGCAGCATTTTTGCTTGCACATGATTGGATGACAGAAGTCAGCAGAGCTTCCCCTCATTTACTAAGCTCTGGAGCAACTGCACTTGCAGAGTGCAACTGTACTTTCAAAAGTGCACAGTCTAATTCCTTTAGTAAATCAACCCCAGACTCTCCATGATGCCTTCCTTATACCCAGTCCTATTACTGACCTGTTGCCAATTAAACTAATATGTTGCAAAATGTTCTTTCAGCTCTTCTGTGTTAGCACCACTTTAGCAGCCTTTTGTTGCCCTGTTGCTACCATCAATTTCAAAATGACCTTCTTTTTTCTTAAAATAGTACATTTTTAAACATTTGATTTGCTTTCTACTTTCTATTGTGAATAAAATATGGATTTTTGAGATTTACAAATCTATGCATTTTTTTTTTTTTTCGTAGATTTTACACAGTTCTAAACAAGACGTTCTGTGTGCAACAGCCCCCCTAATGCTTACCCTAGCCCACTCAATCCAGCGATGTCCCATGGGAGCCTTGCCTCTATGGGGTCTCGCACTCCTGATTGGCTATTGGCACCAGGAACCAGTGGAACCAGTTCACACATGTCCCGTACGGCGGTGATCCACATTCCAAAAGGGTCCTGTGCATTTTTGGGTTCAGTTAAAGTGCGAATTCAGGCAAAATTCGGACCTGATTGGCACCTAAACCTGTGAAACAGGGACGCCCAGAACCCCATGCTGGGAACTGCGGCCTCACATATAGGCTGGGTTCACGTGCAGTAAGTTAAAATGTCTGAAAGCACAATTACCCTCCAAACTGGTACACAAACAGTTTTTGTAAAGGGCAACTTAACTTCAATTATGAGTAGTGATGGCCCAAAAATCCAGTGTTCGATTTGACAAAGGCTTGGCAAATCTTGTTCTAAATAAGAAGAACCTAAGTTTAAAGGCAAATCCCATAAAATTTTAAGGGGGTTTATCATGGTGTTAAATTCTGGCTTTTAGGGGTTAAAAGGCAAACTCCTTTAAAAAAGACATGGGAAGCTGGGCAGTGCTATGGGGAACATGTACTTTTGCAGAAAAAAAAATATATATGATAGAGCGGATAGTGGCTGTGACTTTGAGGGCAGCATTGAAAATATATAAATCCTTTTTAATAACATACCTAGAGAAAGTCGTAAAGCTGTACATGTTATGAAACAGTACTAGTTACTTGGACAGTCAGGGTCAGTGCATTGCTTTTTGTCTACACAGGCAAAGGTTCATTTTGCTGCCCTCTTTACCATCCACTATGCTTTAGTGATGAATGAACACAGTGAGCAATCAGTACTGTGTTCATTCAGGAAAGGAAGAGGCTAGTAAATAGGACATATTTATCGCACCTCCCTCCCACACACTCAATTCTGAAATGACTCCCCTGTGTGCCATCAGCTACTGCCAGTGGGAGAGGAGATGAGGGAAGCTGGCAACTTTGTGGGGAAAAGGGCACGAGGCGGGCCCGGACAGTGGGTGGGTCACACGCAGGGAGGGCCAGACAGCAGGGGGGTGAGGGAACAGATACATGAATGGATCCACCTGCAGCAAGAGAGAGGGGAGGAGAAGCCGGCAGTGCTGCAGGGGGAGCCACAAGAGGATTGGTGTCAGCAGTTTAGGCAGTACAGGCAGCAAATGCTGTTTAATCAAACGCCAATAAACCACTGGCAAACAAAAATTGGGCAGTAGTTTTCCATGGCTGTCCCTGTTCTTGCTCAGGTAAAACAGTACCTGGACAATTTCTATCAAACCCATTAAGGATTAGGGCCCCTTACACACGGGCTCGGCTCTGTTGGAGTCAGCCTGCTCAGCGCGGAATCTGTCCACTAATCCTCGCTGAGCAGGCGGATGGCTGGTCTGTGTATGCTCTGCTTATGCAGAGTGGATTCAGGCACAGCCCGCTCTCCTCTATTGTTGGTTGGATGTATACAGACCACCTGTTAATTTACACCCAACTGCCATACACGTTCTGATATGCTAGACGGATGGGGAACAGATCTCCATCTGTTTTTAGAGGACAGGATCAGTTGTTGGCTGGTGTCAACAGACACATGTCTGTTGACACCTGCTACTCCATAGAGGAGACTGGAGGGTCCGATGGAGTTTGCATGAAAAGCTGCCAGGTGGACCCGAACGGTCCACTTGTGTGAAAGGGACCTAAGAGGCTGTATATGACCGGTATATAATTAACCAGGAAAATTTTATTGAGGGAGAAGTGGCTGAAATGTATTAGAAAAGAGTACAGGCAGGAGTTTTACCACAAAAATTAGAAACCGCACATGACACAGCAGCATTGCCTAGCAGCAGGACAATATTAACCGGTTGCCGACCGCCGCACGACTATATACTGCGGCGGTCAGCCCCGGCCAGGCAGAGTGACGTAGCGGTACGTCACTAGCCTTCGCCGCTCTGGTGCGCGCGCGCGCGCACCCGCGGTCCCGCCGATGACTCGATTGGGGTCAGAACCGATCAGTCATCAGGTCCAGGCCAATCATTTTTGGTCTGGACCTGTTGATCGGTCCTGTCCAATCAGATCATCCTCTAAGCCTGTGAAATGTAAACACAGGCTTAGAGGAGATGTGCCCTCCCCTCACAACGGTCTTTTTGGATCCAGCGTGAGAGGAGAGCACATCTAATTGTAAGTACAGCACAAAGCACCTACATACACACTTAGATAGGCACATTTCACCCCCGATCGCCCCCCCCCGATTAACCCCTACAGCACCTGACACAACACACACTATATACAGCATATAGCATTTACCTATATACCTGTATAAGTGTGATTTGTGAACAGGTGTAGCACTTGCGACCCCCCCTTTTCCACTCAAATTACCCCCCACCCCCCCTAATAAAGATTTAACCCACTAATCTCCCCTGACCCCCCCCTGATCACCGCCGTTAACCCCTACACCCTCTGTCACATCAGCACTAATACAAACGCAATATACGGTAGTATTGTATTTTTGTATTAGTTTGATTGTGATCAGAATTAGCGCAGGCGACTAAGTTTCTGTCCCAAGAAGGTTTAGGGTCCTCGCCACCCGCCCAATAAAGATTTAAGCCCCTGACCCCCCCCTGATCACCCCTACACCCCCTGCCATAACACACACCGTATACAGTATATAGCATTTTGCTATATACCCGTATAAGTGTGATTTGTGGTCAGGTCTAGCGCTTGCGACCCCCCTTTTTCCACTTGAATTACCCGCCACCCCCCCCTAATAAAGATTTGAGCCCCTGATCTCCCCTGACCCCCCCCTGATCACCGCTAGTTAACCCCTACACCCTCTGTCACATCAGCACTAATACAAACGTAATATACAGTGTTTTTGTATTTTTGTATTAGTGTGATTGTGATCAGAATTAGCGCAGGCGACTAAGTTTGTGTCCCAAGGAGGTTTAGGGTCCCCGCCACCCGCCCAATAAAGATTTAATCCCCTGATCCCCCCCTGATCACCCCTACACCCCCTGCCACAACGCACACTGTATACAGTATATAGCATTTTCTATATACCCGTATAAGTGTGACTTGTGACCAGGTTTAGCACTTGCCACCGTTCCTTTTATCCTTAGGATACCCGCCAGCCCCTTCCAATAAAGATTTAAACCCCTGATCCCCCCCTGATCACATCCCGTTAACCCCTACACCCTCTGTCACATTAGCACTAATACACACATAATATACTGTTTTTACTGTATTTTGTATTGGTGTCATTGTGACTTGAGGTTGCGCTAGCTAGCTAGTTTCTTTCCCAAAGGAGGTTTAGGGTCCCCGCCACCCCCCCCCAGATCCCCGGCGCATAGTTTAGAAGTAACCCCTTGATTACCACACACGCACGCACGCACGCACATACACTTCCATTTCTAGTATAGTGTTTGAACAGATCAATATCTGATCTGATCAGAGCTATACTAGCGCCCCCATAGTTTAGGGTTCCCAAAACGCGGTGTTTGCACGATCAGCACTGATTCCGGCCAGCACCTGCGTTTAACCCTTTCACCCAGGTAAGTGTAGTAATCAACAGATTACTGTCACTTACAAAAAAACACAAGACACAAAACCGCTGTGTTAGCAGAGTCAGGCTTGATCCCTGCTAGCATTAGCAGTTTTTTTGGTAGCGCTTGAAATAGTCTTCGAAAACCAGGTGCTTTTATTACCTGTGAGTCGCATCACTGTACGGGTAAATTTAGTTACCAAAATGTCTAAACGTTCGTACAGTGATGAAGCTATTTACAGTATAATGACCATGTCAGGTGAGAGCGATGGGGAAGCCTCACCGGCAGAATCAGGGTCAGTATACGAACCAGATGACAGCAGCGGCTCCCTGACAGATAGCTCCGACGACAGATGGGTCCCTGTTAGACCCAGGCGTACCCGACCCCATTCTGGAGTTGTTGAGATGCAGGAATCGCAGGGTGCTCGTATGGAGCAGAGTGTGGTTACTAGTGCCGCTCATTTTTCTGGCGACCTGGCAAGCGCCAGCGGCCTAGTACACCCTGGACCTAGTACAACCAGCACTGCAGTAACACCTGGTGACGTGGCGAGTCCCCTAAGTGCAGTTGAAGCTGGTGCGGTGGCTAGCACAAGTAGTGGCCCGCAGCCACCGCATATTCGAAGACAGGCCCGTAGAGCCCATAGTGCCCTCCCTGATGCGCTGGCATATCCCAATTGGCAACCCACTGATTCTACAGCGCCAGTACTTCCCCCATTCACTGCCCAACCTGGAATCCACGTGGAGACAGCTGGTTTTACGCCCCTGAACTTTTTTGAGCTGTTCTTCACGGAAGATCTTTTCAGATCTATTGTGGATCAATCAAATTTATATGCTCAACAATTTATCGCCGCCAACCCAAATTCGCACCTTGCCAGACGATTCGGCTAGAATCCTATAACGGTTTCCGAATTTAAAATCTTTCTGGGCCTTTCCCTCCACATGGGCATAACTAAACAAAGTGAATTGCGGCTATATTGGTCCACTAGCCCACTTCACCATATGCGCATGTACTCTGCCTCCATGTCCAGGGGGAGATACGAGCAAATTCTGCGATTTATGCATTTCAGTGACAATGAAATCTGTCGTCCTCGGGGAGACCCTGCATACGATCGGCTCCACAAAATTCGGCCCCTCATAGACCACTTCAATCAGCGGTTTGCAGCCTTGTTTACCCCCGAACAAGTTGTCTGCATTGACGAGTCCCTGATTAAATTTACTGGCCGTCTTGCTATCAAACAGTACCTCCCCAGCAAGCGTGCCAGATACGGGGTAAAGTTGTATAAGCTCTGTTACAGGGCCACAGGCTATACAGTTAATTTCCGTGTCTATGAGGGAAAAGATAGCACTGTGGAGCCCCCGAACTGCCCAGACTACATAGGGAGCAGCGGTAAGATTGTTTGGGACTTGGTGTCACCCTTATCCGGAAAGGGGTACCATTTGTACGTGGACAATTTTTACACAAGCGTGCCACTATTTAGTCACCTGCTTGATTTTCAAATTGGCGCATGTGGCACCGTGCGACCTAATCGCCGGGGCTTCCCCCAACGGCTTGTAAATTCCCGTCTTAGTCGGGGGGCGAGAGCCTGCTTGAAAACGGACAAATTGCTTGCGGTGAAGTGGAAGGATACACGGGATGTTTATGTTCTGTCCTCCCTTCACGCAGACACGACAGTCCAAATCCCTACGGCAACTGGCGTTATGGAGAAACCCCTCTGTGTCCACGAATATAACCTTAACATGGGAGGGGTGGACCTTAACGACCAGCTTTTGGCGCCGTATTTAGTTGCCCGTAAAGCCAGACGCTGGTACAAAAAAGTGTCTGTTTACCTTTTCCAATTGGCTATGCTGAACGCCTTTGTCCTATACAGGGCGTCAGGACGAACTGGACCCTTCCGGGAATTCCAGGAAGCGGTCATCCTTGCCTACCTGTACCCAGGAGGCATGCCTGCCCAACTTCCCATTCCAGATGCAGTGAGCCGGCTGCATGAGAGGCATTTTCCTTATGCCCTCCCGAGTACCCCTACCCAAATACGACCCCAAAGACGATGTCGTGTCTGTAGCAGGCGCGGATTTAGGCGTGACACCCGTTATTATTGTCCCAAATGTCCTGACCAACCTGGTCTCTGCATCGGGGAATGTTTTGAGCGCTACCATACACTAGTGGAGTATTGGTGTAGGGTACAGCACAACACAGTGTAGGGCACACAAACACAGGGTCTCGAAGGATGTTGGATGTCCATCGACATTTTGAGAGACCCAAGCTGGAAGAGAAGATCGCAGAAGATCGCAGTCCCTCCCAAATCAAGAAATAAAGGAACAGTTAGAAAGAAAAATAAAAGGATCCAAAAACTGTTGTTGTGTCAGTAATTTTATATGTCCTTCTACTCTTCTTACTGTACTTTTAAATGTCCTTAGTTTGTTTTTTAATTCTTTTGTGACCTGTTTCTCTTGCAGGTACTCGTCGGCTACCACGCATTGATTTTATATATTCTGACACAAACAGCGTTTGCGCTCAGCATATATGGATACCTTTGCTGATAGCAGCTGTGGTGATTTTCTGATTTCAGCACTGCAGTTAAAATCTTATTTTGGTATACGTGGATAGTGCCGTGTATACCCATCATTAAATTCAGTGGGTGGTTGTTTGGGCGGTTAATGATGAGAATCCAAAAACTTTTGTTGTGTCAGTCATTTTATATGTCCTACTCTTCCTAATGTACTTTTTTTAATGTACTTTGTTTGTTTTTTCATTCTTTTGTGACCTGAATCATTAAATTCAGTGGGTGGTTGTTTGGGCGGTTAATGATGAGTAATACTACGCATTATTCCTGTGCTGATTTCTGATAGGTTCTCTTTTTTTCCGTTCAGCCCACAGGCTACATGAAAAAAAAAAAAAACTATATGCCAAACAAGGACCAGCAATGTACTGGTACGTTGCTGGACTTTGAGTGGTTGTACCAGGATGATGCCTGCAGATTTAGGCATCATCTTGGTATCGTTTTTTAAAGCCAGCGGTCAGCTAACATGTAAAAGCAATCCTAGCAGGTAATTGGCCGCTAGACTGCTTTTACATGCAGTGGGAGGGGCCTCCCCCCCCCATCGCCGCCTTCCGCAGCCTTCCGTGGTTTTTCTCGGGCTCTCCTGTCCCACCGGTTAACCCGAGAGTGCAGCCGGTGGTTCAGTTATCTAACCATAGAGCTAATTGAAGATTAGAATGGCTCCAATCATCTCTATGGCCTAAGATGCTGGAGGCTACGAGCATTTCATGACTTCTTTTTCGCCAGAAATAAACAGGGCCATTGGGAATTGGGAAAGTATTTTATCACACCAATTTTGGCGTGGTCAGATGCGTTAAGGTCAGAGGAGAGATCTAGAGTATAAAAGACACCAATTTTTTTAAAAAAGAGTACCTGTCACTACCGATTGCTATCATAGGGGATATCTAAATTCACTGTGATAACAATAAAAATGATTTAAAAAAAAAAATTAAAGGAAAGCTGTCAAAATAATATAAAAAAGCATAAAAAAAAAAAAATCGAGCCCCCTCCTTTCCCCCCGTGCTTGCGCGCAATGGCACACGCAAGCGTTGGTCTAGTGTCATATGTAAACCGCAATTTCAGCATGCATGTGAGGTATCGCCGCGATCGCCAGATCGAGTGCAGTAATTCTTGCAGTAGACCTCCTCTGTAAGTCTAAAGTGGTAACCTGTAGAGACTTTTAAAGGTTTTTAAAAATGTACGTACGTTGTTGCAGCTGCGCAGGCGTGCGCAATTTTTAAAGCATGTCATGTCAGGTGTCTATGAACTCGGCATAAGATCATCTTTTAAATTTTACCAAAAAAATTGGAATTATATAGTGTATTTGTGCAATAAATTTAAAAGAAAATGTATTTTTTTCGCAAAAATTGCGTTTGGAAAATCTGTGCGCAAATACCGTGTGACAAAAAAATTTGCAACATCCACCATTTTATTCTATAGGGCCTCTGCTTTAAAGAAATATATAATGTTTGGGGGTTCAAAGTAATTTTCTAGTAAAAAAAAAATATTTTTTCATGTAAACAAAAAGGCACAGAAAAGGCTTGGTTTTCAAGTGGTTAGAAGAGTGGGTGATGTGTGGATAAGATTGAGCATAAAATGCCGGGACTGTTCAAACACCCCCCAAATGACCCCTTTTTGAAAAGTAGACACCCAAAGCTATTTGCTGAGAGGCATGGTGAGTCCATGGAATATTTTATATTTTGCTACAAGTGTCGGGAAAATTATTATTTCTTTTTTTTTTTGTTGTTTTTTTACAGAAAGTTGTCACTAAATGATATATTGCTCACACATGCCATGTGTATATGTGAAATGACACCCCAAAATACATTCTGCTGCTTCTCCTGAGTACAGGGATACCCCATATGTGAGACTTTTTGGCAGCCTAGCTATGTACGCGACCCCGACAACCAGTCCACATCTTCAGGTTTTCTAATGGCGTAAATTGCTGATTTTACCCCTGACTACCCGTCACAGTTTCAGAGGCCCTGAAATTTCAAGATAGCACAAAACCCCCCCAAATGACCCCATTTTGCAAAGTAGACACTCCAAGCTATTGGCTGAGAAGCATGGTGAGTCCATGGAATAGTTTATATTTTGCCACAAGTTTCGGGAAAATAATTTTTTTTTTTTTTTTTTTTTTTACACAAAGTTGTCAGTAAATGATATAATGCTCACACATGCCATGGGTATATGTGAAATGACACCCCAAAATACATTCTGCTGCTTCTCCTGAGTACAGGGATACCCCATGTGTGAGACTTTTTGCCAGTCTAGCCGCGTACAGGACCCAGAAAACCAATCTGCACCTTCTGGCTTTCTAAGGGTGTAAATTGTTGATCTCACTCCTTACTACCTATCACACTTTTGAAGTCCATAAAAGGCCAAGATGGCACAAAACCCCCCCAAATGACCCCATTTTGCAAAGTAGATACTCCAATCTATTTGCTGAGAGGCATGGTGAGTATTTTGCAGCTCTCATTTTTTGGGGAAAATTAAGAAAAAACAGGAAAATGCATTTTTTTTCCTCTTTTTTCAATTTCCAAAACTTTGTGACAAAAAGTGAGATCTGCAAAACACTCAACATGCCTCTCTGCAAATAGCTCAGGGTGTCTACTTTCCAAAATGGGGTCATTTGGGGGGGGTTTTGTGCTATCTTGGAATTTTAGGGCCTCCGAAACTGTGATAGGTAGTCAGGAGTGAAATCAACAATTTACGCCCTTGGAAAGCCTGAAAGTGGAGGTTGGTTTTCGGGGTCCTGTACTCGGCTAGACTGCAAAAAAGTCTCACACATGGGGTATCCCTGTACTCAGGAGAAGCAGCAGAATGTATTTTGGGGTGTCATTTCACATATACCCATGGCATGTGTGAGCAATATATCATTTACTGACAGCTTTGTGTAAAAAAAAAAAATATATATATATATATATATATATATATATATATATATATATTTCCCGGAACTTGTGGCAAAATATAAAATATTCCATGGACTCACCATGCCTCTCAGCAAACAGCTTGGGGTGTCTACTTTCCAAAATGGGGTCATTTGGGGGGGGGGTTTGTGCTATCTTGGAATTTTAGGGCCTCCGAAACTGTGATAGGTAGTCAGGAGTGAAATCAACAATTTACGCCCTTGGAAAGCCTGAAAGTGGAGGTTGGTTTTCGGGGTCCTGTACTCAGCTAGACTGCAAAAAAGTCTCACACATGGGGTATCTCTGTACCCAGGAGAAGCAGCAGAATGTATTTTGGGGTGTCATTTCACATATACCCATGGCATGTGTGAGCAATATATCATTTACTGACAGCTTTGTGTAAAAAAAAAAAAAAATATATATATATATATATATATATATATATATATATATATATATATATTTCCTGGAACTTGTGGCAAAATATAAAATATTCCATGGACTCACCATGCCTCTCAGCAAACAGCTTGGGGTGTCTACTTTCCAAAATGGGGTCATTTGGGGGGGGGGTTTTGTGCTATCTTGGAATTTTAGGGCCTCCGAAACTGTGATAGGTAGTCAGGAGTGAAATCAACAATTTACGCCCTTGGAAAGCCTGAAAGTGGAGGTTGGTTTTCGGGGTCCTGTACTCGGCTAGACTGCAAAAAAGTCTCACACATGGGGTATCCCTGTACTCAGGAGAAGCAGCAGAATGTATTTTGGGGTGTCATTTCACATATACCCATGATATGTGTGAGCAATATATCATTTACTGACAGCTTTGTGTAAAAAAAAAAAAAAAAAAAAAAATAATATATATATATATATATATATACATATATATATATATATATATATATATATATATATATATATATATATATATATATATATTTCCCGGAACTTGTGGCAAAATATAAAATATTCCATGGACTCACCATGCCTCTCAGCAAATAGCTTGGGGTGTCTACTTTCCAAAATGGGGTCATTTGGGGGGGTTTTGTGCTATCTTGGAATTTTAGGGCCTCCGAAACTGCGACAGGTAGTGCAGAGGTGACATGAACAATTTACGCCATTAGAAAACCTGAGAGTGTTGATTGGTTTTCGCTGTCCTGTACACAGCTAGGCTCCCAAAAAGTCTCACACATGGGGCATCCCCATACTCAGGAGAAGCGGCAGAATGTATTTTGGGGTGTCATTCCACATATACCCATGTCATGTGTGAGAAATTTATCTTTTAGTGACAACGTTGTGTAAAAAAAAAAAAAAAATTGTAATTTTCCCGAAACTTGTGGCAAAATATAAAATATTCCATGGACTCACCATGCCTCTCAGCAAACAGCTTGGGGTGTCTACTTTCCAAAATGGGGTCATTTGGGGGGGTTTTGTGGTATCTTGACATTTCAGGGCCTCCTAAACCGTTATAGGTAGTGAGAAAATGCAATGAAAAATGTACGCCCTTTGAAATTCTGATGGTGGTGATTTGTTTTCCCGGCTCCCGTACACAGCTACGCTCCCAAAAAGTCTCACATATGTGGTATCCCTGTACTCAGGAGAAGCAGCAGAATATATTTTGGGTGTAATTACACATATACCCATGGCATGTGTGAGCAATATATCATTTCAATAACAACTTTGTGTAAAAAAAAATAAAATACAAATTTTAGTCATTTTTCAAACACCTGTGACAAAAAAATAAAATATTCAATGAGCTCAACATGCCTCTCAGAACATTCCTTAGGATGTCTACTTTCCAAAAAGTGGTAGTTTGGGGGGGTTTTGTACTGCCCCGCCATTTTAGCACTTCATGAAATGAGATAGGCAGTCAGAAATTAAAGCTTCGTAAATTTCAGTATTTACACCATAGTTTGTAGACGCTATAACTTTTGCGCAAACCAATAAAAATACGCTCATTGATTTTTTTTTTTGTCAAAGACATGTAGCTAAATATATTTTGGCCAAAAAAAATGACATAAATTGAGTATATTGGATATTTTTTAAAAGACAAAGTTGAAAATGTCATTTTTTTGCAAAATTTTCGCTCTTTTTTTATTAATATCGCAAAAAATAAAAAGCGCAGAGGTGATCAAATACCACCAAAAGAAAGCTCTGTTTGTGGGAAAAAAAGGACGTAAATTTCGTTTAGGTACAGCATTGCATGACCGCGCAATTATCAGTTAAAGTCACGAAGTGCCAAGTTGAAAAAAGGGGTCTGGTCCTTTAGCAGCCAAATCCTCCGGGGCTTAAGTGGTTAATAAGCAAGGTTAGAACCAAATTATTAGGCTGAGGGCCTGAAGAAGACTGCAAGAGATATTCATGAGATGGATCTTTTATCTTCCTAACTGGTGGAAGTTGAGTGGTGGTCAGCTCCTGGGACAATGTGAGTAAGAACTGATGTGGGACTTTCTGGTGTGACTGCAGTGATAAGGATTTACTGTAGTGTAAAGAGTTTCCTCCCATTGATTGCTAATTTTGTTTTGGAGTATCCTGTGATCGAAACCCCTCTCCTGTTGCAAGTCACTCAGCAATGACCTCTGACTGAGCCTGTATTGTCGGTGTGCATGGAACTGTGTCTGTGGCAGGTGGCCTCTGTATTAGCAAGGGAAACGTTGGTCATAGGCCCCTACGAGGGTAAGCACTACATGTGGGAGATTGTCAGTCAGAATATCCCTGTGGTACATGCTGCTGTTTTACATAGCAACTGCATAGTTGCCAACATTTAAAAAAAATTTCCAGGGACACTTTGCAGCACAGCTATCAATTACCACACCCACTTCCCTGAAGCTCCGCCCACTCTGCATAATTAATCATGCCTTCTTATCAGATTATAGGGTCTACTCAATATAGAGAGAATTACAGGAAATTAAAAAGGGAATTTCAAACTTAAGGCCACAGTAGCAGAGTTGGAATAAGTCTCCCATTCAGCTGCACTGCTCCTGCAGGGACTGTCCCTGGGAAAAAAGGGACAGTTGGCAAGTATGCAACTGGCAGAAGATTGTGAATTGGGGGTGTTTCTGTGGACTGTCTGGCTTTTGTATAACAGGAGAAGGTTGCTACACTATTTGTCAGCTATGAAAAAGTTTGCCACATTTTCTGTTGGGCAGTGAAAAGTTAACCCTCAGAGGCAGGAGGAGTCTGGCTAGCAGAAAGAGAATTCTCAGGGGGGCAAGTAATTAAAGAACAACTGTACCAAATTCTGATATCCAACACCATATAGTTACTGTAAGTACTAACATTTTAGTGACAGTCACTTTAAGGCATATTTAAATATGTCTGCATGAGCAAAAATTAATTAGTTTGCTAAAATATGGCCTGTTTGCCATAGCCCAATTTAGTTGGGTGAAATTAATTTTTAACACATTTTAGGAAACATTCTATTCATGCTGTGAAGGGTACAGATGGTAAACATTGGATTGGCAAAGATCAGTGGAAGGCTGCATTTCCATGAAGCTTTTAACGGCCAGTCCTTTTGTACACTGTATTCTCCTGGCTTTAGAATAGAAAATAATGCTGTTATTTCTGCTCTAAAATCTACTGATAAATTTAGCAATTTTGTCACTGCACTGCAAATTAAAGTTTTAAAAGTATTTTAAAGTTTTCAAAGTATAGCAGTACAATTTCCTTCTGCAAAATACTGATCCTGTAAACGGGTCTCTTTGTGTCACAGATATTAGACGTGTATATATATATATATATATATATATATATATATATATATATATACACACAGTATCTCAAAAAAGTGAGTACACCCCTCACATTTTTGTAAATATTTTATTATATATTTTCATGTGACAACACTGAAGAAATGACACTTTGCTACAATGTAAAATAGTGAGTGTACATTTGCTGTACCCTCAAAATAACTCAACACGCAGCCATTAACGTCAAAACTGCTGGCAACAAAAGTGAGTATACCCCTAAGTGAAAATGTCCAAATTGGGCCCAATTAGCCATTTTCTATTCCCGTTGTCATGTGACTCGTTATTGTTACAAGGTCTCAGGTGTGAATAAACTGCAAATTAAAGTTTTAAAAGTATTTTAAAGTTTTCAAAGTATAGCAGTACAATTTCCTTCTGCAAAATACTGATCCTGTAAACGGGTCTCTTTGTGTCACAGATATGAGACGTGTATATATATATATATATATATATATATATATATATATATATATATATGTAGCACCCTTGTCTTTATGCAAGGTTGCTGTTAAATTTAGTTTGCTGAGCCTTACTTAGCTTGGCTGTAATTATTCTGTGGTTTAATTGGACTTCCCTTCTAATCTGTTTGACTGCGTTTCTCCCTTCCGTCAGTAGGTGGCACTGTAGCCTCTGGCACTAGAGTGAGAATTACAGTTAAGCAAACTGTTAATGTCCAGGTGTCCCTCAACCAATCACAGTGTCACTACGGCATTGTGGGGGATCTTATTTAAAGGATGGGAGGTCCAATGTTCGGTCTCTTCCGCCCCTACCCCCCTTGGGGAAGGGTGTGTGCTGCTGTTGCTGCTGACTAGGCCTGAAGCCTGAGGCCTAGTCAGATACCTGGGATTCTGCTGAGGAGAGCCAGCGACCCACAAGGGAAAGATCATCCACAGACATCCAGTAACCTGTGTGAGTAACCTGCTTGTATCTTATGGAGGACAGCTGTCCAGACAGTACAGACCACAAAAAGGGATTGGATCTGGTGGAGAGAAGTTGTCTCCCAGATCGATCTGAAGTTCTATGGATACCTAATAATTCTCAAGGTCTGCTATCCTGTATTGCTGTCCGAATAACCTGTCTTTTGCAATAGGAGTCTGCCTAATAGACTGTTCTTAAAGGGTGTCCTGGACCCTACCCCTCTCTCCCCCTGTTTATTCTTGTCCTGTTGAGAAGAAATAAACTATTCCTTTACTTCAGCATAAAAGTGACTGGCGCCCAACATTTATTTTTACCTGCATCACTACCCACCATGCCTGACAATCCACACCCACAGGAGGTATGTAGCCCCTCTCTGCCACTGAAGGTCATCACTAGGCCCTAGGGGGTTCTGGGGGGTGCGCTACATATATATATATATATATATATACACACAGTATCTCAAAAAAGTGAGTACACCCCTCACATTTTTGTAAATATTTTATTATATATTTTCATGTGACAACACTGAAGAAATGACACTTTGCTACAATGTAAAATAGTGAGTGTACATTTGCTGTACCCTCAAAATAACTCAACACGCAGCCATTAACGTCAAAACTGCTGGCAACAAAAGTGAGTATACCCCTAAGTGAAAATGTCCAAATTGGGCCCAATTAGCCATTTTCTATTCCCGTTGTCATGTGACTCGTTATTGTTACAAGGTCTCAGGTGTGAATAGGGAGCAGGTGTGTTAAATTTGGTGTTATCGCTCTCACTCTCTCATACTGGTCACTGGAAGTTCAACGTGGCACCTCATGGCAAAGAACTCTCTGAGGATCTGAAAAAAAGAATTGTTGCTCTACATAAAGATGGGCTAGGCTATAAGAAGATTACCAAAACACTGAAACTGAGCTGCAGCACGGTGGCCCAAAAGATCTTCGCAAAGTGTCCCCTTTAAACACTTCTTGCGACAGCATTGGCCCAAAGACCAAGAAGATCTTCACAAAAGTTATTTAAACAGGAAGTCTCTGTGAAGTAGGGGGTTTGCCCCCTCCAGATAGCAGCCTCTGGCTTTAACAGGAGAAGTTCTTTGAGGCAGAAGTCCTTCTCTCAGGTGGAGAAACTGTAGCAGTTTCGCTGAATCCCATCTTTTGCAAGGATAGAAGAGAAGGGGATTCGGGAATAGGGCATCCACCCTAACAGCAACTTTGAAGTCAACAGAACCCTTCAGGCACACTGGCCCCTTTGTAACTCTCCATCTCTCCAATTAACATTTTACACTCTTCAGGCTAGCTATCCCCTTTAGTAACTCAATTTTGCTGACAGGGACAAAAACTCTGCACACCTCAGTAGTAATGATCAGGATGCAGTATACTGATGATCTTTCCCTCACAATTTTGGATGCTGATGGCCCAGGCTTGTCTTTTTCCATCGGGCGGTTGACTCAGTCAATGTAGATGAACAGCCCAAGATTCCAATTTGCCTTGACAAATTTGAAGGTGTCAAATTTGATGGTAGTTGAGCCTTGGACTGGTTTCTGTATGGTTTGGGGACATAAAGTAAGTCCCAAACGGCTTCATCACACACATCTCTTTTGCTCGATCTCCTCCATTATCTCCCGGGGAGCATACGGATAGTCATTTACATATTCCAGGGCCACCTTCTTCAGCACCATGAGCTGAAAGGGAGAGAACCTGGGAAGTTTCTGCCTGTCTCCTCTCCCAGGTGGGGTATATATGGTCTCCACTCTTTTGAAGAGGCTGGTGTAAGCGTTGTTCTGATCCCGAGCCCGCGCGTAGTTGGAAAGGTGGGGACAAGTCTGTGACCCTTGTGGCATAGGCCTCACAAGAACCCCAGAATCCTTGCACTGCATTCAGATGAAGGCTGCCTAAGTCTCTTCCCTGAGGGGACTGGAACTCGCAGGGCTGCTTCTCTCCTCAGTTCCCCAGTCCCACTCAGTCTCTACTTCACACTTCCAATCATCAATTCCCTCTTCCAGGGACCCACACCGATGTTGGAAACTGGGTAACCCTATATTAATGGCCCGGCTTCCTCCTCACTGGACACACTGGAAGCCTTCAACTTCTGGGCCCATTTATTCCCCTCTGCCTCTTTAAAAACCAGACTGTTCATTGTTGCAACTGTTGCTGATGCATCTTGCGGCCGCTGCTTAGCCCTCACAATTTGCATACACTGCACCTCTGAAATGCGAGTCTCCCTGGTTTTGCAGATGGTGGTACAGGTTTGCATCACTGGTCCCAGCCCCAGTGGTGCTTTTGGCACTTTCCGTCCTCTTCCCACAAGAATCGTCACTCTGGGTGTCAACGACTCCTATGTGATTCCTGTCTCCCAGCGTACATACAGTCTCCTGAGCTGGCAATTACTCCTCTCTGTCAGCAACAACATGTCACTGCAGTGCCCACACTGACCCCACATCCCCAGCCGCATGGACACATTCAGGCATCGGCTACATACCAGTACCAGATGCTCCATGTCCCCTCCGCTGCACAGGGCCAGGCTTCCCTTTGGAACTAGTCGCACCCCGGTGTCCCACAGGGTCGAGCTCGTGACTCAGTTTGTTTGTGTGATATAAACTCTGGGTGAGTTTTCAATAAAGAGTTCCAGTTTGCACCTTAGCTAGTGTTGTATAGTTCTTGGGTGCAATGCTCAGCTATAATATCTGGTTGCTGGTTCCAGAGTGGAGGAAGCTGTATCCTGGCAGAGGCACCCAGGCAGGGTGCCACGCGGTCTGTCACAGTGATCCTTTAATACTTCAGTTGAAAAATAAGGTGTGCAAACAAAAGAAGTGTCTACAGTAGCAACCGAAACTTTAACATGGATAAAGTAAATGTGTGATATGCAATAAATGGGTGCGCTAGATGTGAACAGTGTATGCTATAAACAAAGATAAACACTGTATAAGGAGTACTTGATAAATTAATAAATAATACACAGGTAATGATGTATTGTGCACAATGTGAACAAAAATATATACTGTAATATGAAAAATTGAAACAAATCAGTCCAAATAAATAAAAAAAATGAAAAAGACTGTGATCTTCTTAAAAGTGGAAAGGTGAAGAAGGGGATGTGCAGACACAGAATCCCTCTTGGCACCCACATGTAAATAAGAGAAGAGGTAATGCCCTTACCAACTCGACAAAATCAAACACTTGAAAAGATGACACCAGCCAGTGTAATGGATAGAAAAGAAATCCCAACCTTTCACTCTTCCACCCGATGTGTGGTATATGGAAACTCTTACCAGAGGCAAGTATTTCACAGATCAGATGGGGAGTGATATTATTCTCCAGACTACCAGGCAGTAAAATTTCTGGCAAATTCTGCTCTGACTCCTGTTGCTGTGGGGAGGTGAAATCTCTTTCTTGTATCCCTCACATTCAGCCACAGATAAGTGTTCTTGATGTTCTCTCAGGGAAGAAGTACAACTACAGGTTTAGGTGAAGTCATCAATTCAGTCTACAATCCGCCCAGTAATCCCCAGGCACAGGATCGGCCAGTCCGCTGATAATTATCCACCTCGTACACCGGAGCCCGAGGCCGCCGTCTGAGCCATCAGAGAAGCAGAAGTGAGCTCGGCTACAGCTGTGTGGTACTCAAAAAAGAATCTCACAACAAATTTTTCTATTAAACTGTTGTACCACTAGTCAATTTCTAAAAGTTGAGGGCTTTAGCTTTATTTTTTAAAAATAAAGGAGTTGTAAAGTCTGAAGTTTTTTTAACTTTATACATTAAGATAAAAAGCCTTCTGTGAGCAGCAGCCTCCCCAGCACCCCATAATACTAACCTGAGCCCCATCTCTATCCAGCGATCTCCATGAGTCCCTCGACCGTCCGGGACTCTCCCTCCTGTTTGGCTGAGACAATGCAGCAGCACCATTGGCTCCCATGGCTGTCAATCAAAGTCAGTTAGCCAATCAGGAGAAAGAGGGGCGGGGCAGAATAGCAGCTCCATGTCTGAATGGACACACAGAGCTGCATAAACTTGCCATGGGGGCATTCTACAGGAAGGAGGGGCAAGAAGCAGAGAAGAGGGACCTGAGAAGAGGATGATCCAGGCTGCCCTGTGCAAAACCACTGCACAGAGGTAAGTATAACATGTTTGTTACTTAAAAAAAAAAAAAAAACAAGATTTTACAATCACTTTAAACATTCCTGTAGCTTTTAGATCTGTTTGGATGTTACTTATGCTATTTAAATTTAGGCCTTTTACAAGGGAACACAAATCAGGTGTCGGAGCCAAGATTGGGGTGCTGTTGTGGTTAAGCCACGCTAGAAGTTATACATGCAAAATATGCAATGCCAAAATATGGTGTGACTGACACACAGCTTGAATTAATTTCCCAAGCATGTAATAAAAAAAAATGTGTTTTTCTTATGTTGTCATTAAAATTGTATTACTTGTCCCCCATGGCAGTGCTTAGCTGTCTGTAATTTTTCTTTTTACAAACCCTTTAATATTAGCATTGAAAATGGGCAGTTTAATATCAAGATTTACCCCCCCCCCCCCCCGAGATTCCCATTGGGTTCGGTTGTAGGGTTGTATGTCCTGTGAACCAAACCCAGACACATTTGGTCATTCTCACTCATTATGTGACAGTTAACTTTAGCTTTAATCTAGCAAAAAATGTGACCCTGCTCTGGAAAATTGCTGCTTCGTGCTGTGCATGAGTGCCATGACCTCATTTTTTCATATGAGAAAACTGTATTCATGGTGGCCTCAGGTGAATTGCTTGTTGCGTTGCAAATGTACAACTGTGGCCAAAAGACTTTGAGAATGACACAAATATTATTTTTCACAAAGTCTGCTGCCTCATGTTATGAAAAGTGATCAGATGAATTGCAATTAATTGCAAAGTCCCTCTTTGCCATCAAAATGAACTTAATCCTATAAAGAAAAAAAAACATTTTCACTGCATTTGTAAAGAAGGCTTCAGGGCATCCAAGAAAGTCCAGCATGCGCCAAGACCGTCTCCTACAGTTAATTTAACGTCAGGATCGCGGCACTACCTGTGCAGAGCTTGTTTAGGAATGGCAGATAGCAGGTGTACATATGCACGGACAATGAGCAGAAGACTTTTGGAGGATGACCTGGTCTCAAGAAGGGCAGCAAATATGCCACTTCTCTCCAGGAAAAACATCAGGGATAGACTGATAATCTGCAAAAGTTACAGGGACTGGGCTGCTGAAGACTGAAGTCAAGTCATTTTTTTCTGTTGAATCCCCTTTCCGATTGTTTGGGGTATCCAGAAAAAATTTGTCTGGGAGAAGAAAAGGTGAGCTCTACCATCAGTCCTGTTTCATGCCAACAGTAAAGCAGCCTGAGACCATTCATGTGTGGGGTTGCTTCTCAGCCAAGGGCATGGGCTCACTTACAATTTTGCCTAAGAATACAGCCATGAATAAAGAATGGTACAAAAACATCCTCCAAGAGCAACTTCTTCAAACCCTCCAAGAACAGTTTGGTGAGAAACAATGCCTTTTCCAGCATGATGGAGCACCTTGCCATATGGCAAAAGTGATATCTCAGTGGCTTGGGGAAAAAACCATCGACATTTTGGGTCCATGGCCAGGAAACTCCCCAGACCTTAATTCCATTGAGAACTTGTGGCCAATCCTCAAGAGGCAGGTGGAAACCCCCCCCCCCCCCGCAAATTCTGACAAACTCCAAGCATTGATTATGCAAGAAGGGGCTGCCATCAGTCACGATGGCCCAGACGTTGATCGACAGCATGCCGGGGCGAATTGCAGAGGTCTTGCAAAAGAAGGATCAACGCTGCAAGTATTGACTCTTTGCATAAACTTCATGTAATTTTCATTAAAAGCCTTTGAGACTTATGAAATGTTTGTAATTATACTTCAGTATACCATAGTAACATCTGACAAAAAGATCTAAAAACACTGAAGCAGCAGACTTTGTGAAAATTATTATTTGTGTCATTCTCAAAACGTTTGGCCACAGCTGTACAGTTCGGAGCAGATATTTTCAATAGAAAGGCTGTGCAGCTCCACGTGAGGCCACACAGTAAAGATCACTGGATTAGGGAAGAAAATACTTTTTTCTTTTTTTAAGTGAGCGGCACTCAGAGGGGTGGTGGGAACTTATTAAAGGAGAACTGCGCAAAGGTACAATTTTACTTTAAACCCACATAACTGTGTATAGTTACAGTACCTAATGCAAATTAGTAAATTATACTCAACTATTTTGTCTTTTATTTATCAATGATTAAATACCAAAAATAGAAATTAGGACCCTTATGTTCTCATAGACTTATTAAGAACTCTCCTATATTTCAAAGTTTTTCAGGGCACTCTTTTGAATTCTCTATGTGCCATCAATCTTTTGCTTTAATCATGACAACTGTGTAATGCAAGGAACAGGATTTAAACTTTTTGGAATGTCATCTTGGATTGTCATTAATATTTATGTATTAGTTGATATGATGAAATAGATGACATCTCTGTCCATGAAGACAAAATGATTGCTAGTACCTTTGAAGCAGGTCTTGGCTAATTTTCTTATGCTGCATGTACATGCTCCTTAGGCACATTCTCTTTTAATAACATTGGGGTGTTAAAGGCTTACCTTTTCTGAGTGTTTCCTACAAAACCCCCTATGAATTTCAGCACATTACATACCAATCAAACAGCACATTCAGTTATTAGAATAATTGTAGATTAGGCTTAAAACGCTGATAATACTGAGGGGTCATAGGGATCAAGCAGTCAGACTTTTGCCCTGCATCAGCATTCATTGTTGACCTAGAGTACACCAATGTGTTTTACAGCAACTCTTATTTGATCGCTCAGTTCTTAGTCTTAGAGGCAACAGGGGACACCTTCAGCTGGGATTGGTGCTGCAGCCATCTAGGTGATTATGATTTTTTTTGTTTTTTATATTCCCAAACTTCTCTGTTTAAAAGGCAGGCAACAGAGGATGTTAGTTCAAAGGAACTTGGTCTTCACTGACACACCTGTGTACCTTAAACGTTAATATGCTACCACTCTACAATAATGCACAGAAAATAGGCCACAAGCAACTGAATGGAAGACTAAAAGATGTATTATGGCTATGCAGGTAAACAATGCATTAATTTATAAACAGGCAATTGAACAGGCTTTACGTGGTTCTAAAGGCTCAAGGTCTTCTACTTTCATACATTCAATGCATAAAGGCAAAAACCTCCTCTATTCAGCAGCCATTGTCCCCCCCCCCCCCACAATATTTACCTGAGCCTGATCTCTCTCCAGCGCTGTGCACGGGAGCCTCAGCTCTACTGGGTCTCTCCCTCCTCATTGGCTGAGACAGCAGCGGGAGCTATTGGCTCCCATTCAGAGATGTATAGTAACTAAGTAGAACTACTTCACTACTGTACTTAAGTACCAAAAGGCGGTATCTGTACTTTCCTAGAGTAGAATTTTTTTCTCCTACTTCCACTTTTACTTCACTCCATTTTTTCAATGATTTCAATACTTCTACTCCGATATTTTTTTTTGTGCTGCATAGTTACTCTTTACAATTATAAAAATTACCACTGCCAGAACAGTAGATGGCAGGTTTCTTGAAGCTCAAAACATGTGTATTATCAGTGCATACGAAAATAAATGCTACTGTATGTATAAATAAAAGCTGCATTTGAAATAATAAAAAACAAAAAACAATATGATGTTCAAACTTTTGACTTCTTTCTTTAATAACTATATAACACAGTACTGGTACTTTTACTTTCAGTACTTGAGTAGCAATTTTTTTTTCAAAACTACTGGTACTTTTACTTTCAGTACTTGAGTAGCAAAATTTAAAAAAAAACTACTTGCAATACTTAAGTACAAAAAATGTTGAATACTTTAGTACTTCTACTCAAGTCACTTTTTGATCGAGCACTTCCACTTCTGCTCAAGTCACTTTTTGATTGAGCACTTGTACTTTTACTCAAGTATGGGTTTTGAGTACTTTATACAGCTCTGCTCCCATTGCTGTCAATCAGCGGCAGTGAGCAATTGCGGAGAGAGGGGGTGGGGCCGAGCCATGGCTCTGTGTGTTAATGGAAACGCAGAGCAGTTTCTCTGGAGCACGCCTGCTCGGGTGCCCTCATTGCAAGCTGCTTGCCCTGGGGGGCACTCAGCAGGAGGGAGGGGCAAGGAGCGCAGGCGGGAGACCTGAGAAGAGGAGGGTCGGGGCTTCTCTGTGCAAAACTTGGTAAGTATGACCTGTTTGTTATTAAAAAAAATGGTTACCTTTATTATCACTTTAAATATGCAACTGTATACTAGATACTTTGGCCACTGACTCATAAGATGGCAATTATCTGGTCTGTTGTGATGCTAAACCAAATTATAACTGATGCAAACAGGGTTAAGAGTATCAGCATTAACTAACCCCAAATAATAAAGGTCCACATGTGCACACTATACATACAGCCCCATTAGTGGGTGGGTGTATGCATTCTTGACAAAGGGGTACCCCTGGAGGTGGCAATAAAGTACTTGGCACCTAATTGTCAGTATTAACCGGCTATACAGCCCATTAATCTCCATTCACTTGCATTCTACTGTGCTCTCTGTGGACATGTCCCATGATCCTTGTCCCTGATTGGTCCACTGCCTTGCTGCCGGGGACTGAGGGGTTAAAAGGAGCAAGCAGGAAATTTTACACACAGAGCCACACCTGTAGCACAGTGGTGGCTGAGAGAAAAGGGGGAGCAGGCACAGAGCACTTAATAACCTGCTCACCATAGCAGCTCGCAGTGGGGAAGAAGGAAAACAGCACCTAGCTACCCCGGCTTGTATAGTTAACACTGGAGTTCATGACTAGTAGTTTAAACTGTAGCTGCCTAAAAGAAGTTCTGGTGAATAGCAATTAAACAAAATGGACCTTGATAACAGAAGGCAGAAGTTTTTAACAGAACTGATGTTAAGGGATGAGCTCAAGGTTTAGTCCAAACACAAGTTCAGACCAAACTTTGGCTGTTCAGGTATTATACATAGCAGTGGCATTTCTACCAGCTATTCTACATGATAGTTTCCTATCTGTCACTGGTTGCTAAGGAAGTGGCAGGTGCTGTGTCCTCAGGAACCATTGAAGTCTCCCGGTCCCATTAATTTTTTGGCTAGGAATCCATATGGCCAAATTTGATCACTGATGTCACCCAGGAGACTTTGCCCCTTTGTTAACTTTTAGCAGCAAGGCCCAGGAGATATCATTCAGCACGAGTTAACAACAGGATCAGACATGTCTGTTGGTTGTTGGCATTTTATTCTTTTGATAGGTGTCCAGAGACGTTGATAATTATTGATATGGATCTACACCGATGGATGATATGATTAACGATGGATGCACTGTACCTCCCTGGACTTTTTTTTTTTTTTTGATAATAGGGAACTTGTCAAACGTGTGTGTCTTTACGGTTTACTTTTTTGGGTGAATTAGTAGGGATACAATGTACCCCTAACTCATTTACATGGGGGGTGGTATCTGGGTGCCCCCTTATCTTTAAAGGGTGTTCCATATTCCAAAAATCCCCTCAACCTGCAGACCCCAACAGCCCTGGTCCAGTGGAGGTGCCAGGGGTACCCCTCAAGTTGGCGGCATGTGAACTTGCATGGTTCAGGAGGATGGTTACAGGTTGTATGCTATGATAAAGGTATGGTATTGATTTTTCAGGAGGGGGGCCCACGCTTTTGTTTTTGCGTGGGATTCCCTCTTAAAATTCATATCAGAGCTAAAGAGTCAAGAATTTTTCTTTAAGGGGAGCTCCTGTCAGTTTTTTTTTTTTTTTGGGCCCCCATTAACATTTATACCAGAACCTCATCTAGGATATGGGTCTGGTATAGATGAAGGCAATCCTTGGCTGTTTGTTTACAAAAAGATATAATGCTGTTGAAGCTGTCGTTTAATGGCAACTTAAACTGCATTTTTTTTCTTTCTAAATGTACATTTTCCTGTAGTACATCCATCACTAAACAGCAGACCGTCAGCCAGTAAGTAACCAACACAGATTACTTTCAGTCATTGATTGCTAGGACCACAGTTGTCATAACAACCAATGATATCACATTGTCATCTGTACCCATATTAGAAAGGGGGCTAAATTAGCCCCTCTTTCATATGGGATGGTGGAAGGGATAACCTAATATAGCATGGGTTAGTGTTTAGTGGAGGAGGCCCATATCTCTCCTCAGTTAGGTTTCCCGCCAGGAAGGGTTACCAGGCAGGTTAGTGGGGTCTCTTAGGCGAATAGGTAGTTGTCAGGCAGTTTAGGGTTTCTCTCAAGGGAATTAGCGAATGAGCCCCTTTCTCCGCCCGCTCACCTCAGCCTATGAGGTGGAGGTTACCTCAGGGAGAAGCATATTTAAGGTGCCTCCCGCCCCTCAGGGGCTCAATCTCTTCATACCTCTCATCTGGATTTCATCTGTTCCTCTCATCTGGATATCCCCTCCCTCCCTCCCCTGGTTTTGCGCGAGTCTCAGGATTTTGTTTACTTGTTGTTGCTTAAAAGAGACAGCAAGATCTTTCTCCCATTTCTGCACAAAACTCGGGCAATGTAAGTCCTGTGTACCCCCTAACAGCGAGTACATGTAAGATAGTACGTGCGGAATTCGCTCCCCACCCTCACATAGAGACTCGAATGGTGTTAATGACCTTGGGATATACCCCCTATTTTGCAACTGTTTACAATAGTGTCTGATTTGAAATGCACTAAAAATGTCCAACTTCCCTTCGGGCCATGACATTATCTCTTCAGTAGTTGGTGGATCTTTTTGAGTCCATACGTCCCTCAGACGTGCTCTGCCTGCCTTGGCTAGCTCTATAATTTTCCCATTGGTATTCCCAGGGATAAAGGAAGAATTTCCTACCAAAGGCGTCAAGGGTGAAATCGGAGGTGCTACTACTTGATGGTTTTGTAGTTTTGTTGCTATATGTAGCGTTGCCCCTATTGTCGGGTGGGAAAGTATTTTATCTGTTTTCAGAATGGGGGTCCATGGGGCCAATGGTGTAGGGGAATTCATTATCTCCCTTTCCATGTGTGCCCACTGTTTGTGTGATTGGTTACAGTGCCAATCATACACCCTCATAAGATGGGCTGCCCTATAGTACCGTAACAAGTCAGGCAATCCTACCCCTCCCTTTGCCTTCGGGAGGGTTAAGATCTGCATCCCTATACGGGGAGATTTTTTAGCCCAGATAAAATTTCGAAATAATCTTTTAACCTGACCAAAGAAAGCCATTGGTATTGTAATTGGTACAGCTTGTATCACATACAAAAGTCGGGGCAACACATTCATTTTTAAAGCACTACAACGACCGAACCATGACAATACCAATGTCTGCCATTTCTGTTTATCAGTCCTCAGTGTCTTCAGAAGTGGAGAGAAATTTACCTCAAACAAATCCAAAGGATTTGAAGTAATATGTATTCCTAAGTATTCTATTGATTGATTATTCCACTGGAAAGGGAAGCATTGCCGCAAATTCTTATATTTTCCTGCAGGTATGGAGACGTTTAGTGCCGATGATTTAGATATGTTTATTTTAAAGAATGATACCTCCCCATATTTACTGATAGCGTCTAAAATTTGTGGGAGCGTTTTTTCGGGCTCTGTCACAAAGAATAGCAGATCATCTGCATACGCTGCCACCTTGTGTTGCCCCTTTGCCACATTAGGTCCTGCTATTTCCGGATTTTGACGTATATTCCATAACAGGGGCTCTAGCGCAAGAATAAAGATCAATGGGGACAGAGGGCATCCCTGGCGAGTGCCATTTTTAATCTGAAAGAAGTCAGAATTCCACCCATTTACCCTAACTGCCGCCGAGGGCCTAGAATACAATGCCATGATGTAAGTCAGCATTCTTTCTCCTAGGCCAATATGAGTCAGGGTGGCCCTGATGAAATTCCAGGCCACCCTGTCAAAAGCCTTCTCGGCGTCTATGGCCAACAGCATCATTGGCACTTTCCATCGTTGCGCATTGTATATTAGGTCCACTGCTCGGGTAGTATTGTCCCTCGCCTCTCTTGTTGGGACAAACCCCACCTGATCATAATGGATTAGGCTCGGTATGTATGGAAGAAGCCGATTCGCAATCATCCTTGCGAATAACTTGGTATCCAAATTCAGCAAGGAAATTGGGCGGTAGCTTCCACATATCGTAGCATCCTTCCCTTCTTTGTGGATAAGGGTGATGTATGCCCTTAGTGAATCTATTGGCATGCTTCCTCCCTCCCCAATATAATTCAAATGCGCTAATAGAGGAGCTTTTAGGATCTCAAAAAATTGCTTATAATATATAAAGGAGAAGCCGTCTGGGCCGGGGGCTTTGTGTGGTTTTGTTTGCGAGAGGGCCAACTTAAGCTCTTCCTCTGAGATCCTCTCCTCCATTCCACTCGCCTGGTCGGGGTCCAATGCCTGCATGTCCGAATTTTTGATATAATTGATCGCCTCATCAAAGCCAGCCTCTCCCCCTCTGGCTGGCTCCGAGGAGGCGATGTCATATAGTCCTTGATAAAATCTACTGAATTCCTCTGCAATTTCTGCTATTCCAGATATTTTTTGTCCCCCCTTTGCACGTATATGGTTGATTACCGTTCGTTTCTGCGGTCCCCTTAAGGCTCGGGCCAACATCGCCCCCGGTTTGTCTGAATATTCATAGAAATGTCTTTTTTGTGCCACTAAAGATCTCATAACTTTCTCATATAGCAATTCATTGAGTTTTTCCCTGGCCTTCGTTAGGGGCGCCAGTTGTATCTTCGCCACTGTTTTTTTATGCACTAAACTCAAAGTCTCTATCTGAGCCAGCAACTCAGCAATCTCTCTCTCTTTTTCGCGTTTACGTTTGGAACCCAACCGTATCATCACCCCTCTGATGACACACTTGTGTGCCTCCCATATGCTCGATGGCGTCGCTTGCTCACTCGTATTTTCTTGGAAATACCTTTCTAATTCTGTCTGAATCTCGATCTTTGTGTCCACTGATTGTACTAAGAGTTCGTTCAATCTCCATGTCGGTGGCCTTTTCGGGCCTGCTTCAAAATTTATTATGATATGGATAGGCAAGTGATCCGACATGGAGAAAGATCCAATCTGAGACGCCACTACTCTGGAGAGCTCTATCTGTGGGATCAGAATCCGATCAATCCTAGAATACCTATTATGTATTGGGGAGAAATAAGTATAGTCTTTCACCTCTGGATGCATGATTCTCCAAGGATCAATTAGACCAAGCAGGGACAACTCCCTACTTAGTTTTTTCAACCGAGCGTATGGTAGATGTGACGTTCCCATTGACATATCCAACATAGGCTCGGCCGCGTAATTGAAATCCCCACCCATAATTAGCGAGCCTTCTTGGAATTCAAGGATTATTGGTGTCAGAAGTAGTAAAAATGCCAGCTGGCTACTGTTAGGGAAGTATGTATTTACCAAAGTGACCATTTTATTCCCAATCTTGCCTTTTAACATTAAATATCTTCCCTGTGGATCTAATCGTGTGTCGATATGGGTCCAAGCAACCTCTTTTGCTATAAATGGATTTTTGTAAAATCTTACCGTAAAATCCTTTTCTCTTAGCTCATTGACAGACGTAGTCCTCGGTGATACAGCACCTTCGGGTTATGTTGCCTCCACAGGAGCAGGACTAGACAGGAAATAAAAATGCTCTGGCCACACCCCAGGGGCAGTCCCCGAGGGTATATCCTCTCTCTCTCCGCCACAGCAAATCAGTTATGTCACAAAAGCAGTGCTTAGAGAATTTAACCCAACCCAACTCAAAAACAGAGGGGCGGGGACTACGTCTGTCAATGAGCTAAGAGAAAAGGATTTTACGGTAAGATTTTACAAAAATCCATTTTTCTCTATCGCTCATTGACAGACGTAGTCCTCGGTGATACAGCACCTTCGGGAAGTCCCAGAGCAGTATCACAAATGAGGGGTGGGAAAATGGAAATCAAATCCCAATCTAGAAGGCCCAACCGGTGCCAACTAGAAGTTTACAATGCTCATCCTTAATGATGAGACTCAACAAAAAGAAATTTTTCAAACAGAAAAAAACCCTCGAGGTAGACCACCGGTCTCCTCAAATTGCGGCCTGCAAAACCTTGCGGCCAAATGAGGCATCCGCCGATGCCATCACATCAATTTTATAGAATTTTGTAAAGGTATGTACCGACGACCAGGTGGCCGCCTTACATACCTGGACCACTGACGCCTGATGGCGAAAGGCCCAGGAAGTACTGAGCGCTCGAGTGGAGTGCGCCCTAACAGGGAACGGAGGACTCTGACCCTTAATAGAATAAGCCTGTACCACCGTCTGTCTAATCCATTTGGCAATAGTCGCGGCAGATGCAGGCAACCCCTTTCTGGGGCCATCCGTGATCACAAAAAGTGAATCCGTCTTACGGAATGATTCCGTAGCTTTCAGGTATACCCTGATTGCCCGAACCACATCCAAGGAATGCAACGCATGTTCCCGATGATGATTGGGCTGCGGACACAAGGAAGGTAGTACAATATCTTCATTCAGATGAAAATCTGAAACCACCTTAGGAAGAAAGGATGGCTTAGGATGAAGTACTACCTTATCCCTATGAATCACTAGGTATGGGGACTGGCATGATAATGCAGCCAGTTCTGACACCCTGCGAGCAGAAGTGATAGCCACCAAGAAGGCCACCTTCTGGGATAAAGTAAGCAAGGGAATCTCCCTGATGTTTTCAAAGGGAGGTTTCTGTAGAACCGACAAAACTAAATTAAGATCCCAGGGCGGTAAGGGCGCGCGGACTGGTGGAGCCAGGTGCCGCACCCCCTGGATGAAATTCCGCACCAAGGACTTGGTAGCTAAAGGTTTCTGAAAGAAGATTGCTAATGCTGAAACTTGACCCTTGATGGTGCTCAAGGCTAGTTTCTGCTCAACCCCTTTTTGCAAAAAGCCAATATTCGAGTCACCGAATAGGTACGTGGAGGAAATCCTAAAGATTCGCACCACGCAATATAAGTCTTCCATGTGTGATAATAGACCTTGCTGGAAGTCGCTTTCCTTGCTTTAATAAGGGTAGGAATGACTGAAGCTGACAACCCTCTGTCCTTCAGTACTTGGGTCTCAATGGCCAGGCCATTAAAACCAGCGACTGTAAAGCACGATGGTAAATTGGTCCTTGAGACCACAGACATTCCCTGAGACGAAGTTCCCACGGAACGTCTGCGACTAGCATGTCCAAGTCGGCCAGGCCGGCTTGACGAGGCCAGCCTAGAATTTCTAGGACCACTGGCGCTGACTGGATCTGAACCAGGCGTCCCTAGAGCTATCTGGCCCCGACCATCCGAGAAAGTCTGGTCGTTTTCTGTTCCCACACATTTATCAGATACCTGATTCCTATCAGGAAGGGTGATCTTTTCTGGTTGAACCTCAGGGACCGAAGTCACCCGGCTAGAGGCTTCTTGGTCTGTCTGGTCAACCAGATCCGATTCCTGTGGGGAATAGAGACTAATCTTAGGAAAAGGTAAAGGAAAAAGATCTATTCAGGGAACGGTGACTACCGCTCCCTGTAGTACTTAAATGTTGGAAGGGAAGAATCGCACCGGTAGTAGTGGTCGATGCTCGATCCAATGTCCTGAATACCGGTGAAAACGTCCCCCCACCGTCAAACCGGGTGGGGGCGCACCTTCAGGCTGTGTAATCCTTTGCTTCGGGTTTGGCTGAGTCGGTCCTCTGTTTGTCCGACCAGCCTTTCTTGAACCCTCCTGGAGGAGTCTTGCCTTTCCCGCTTGTTCCAGCCGGGCGTACAAACCCTTTATGGGTGGTAAAGAAAGGTCCTCGCTTGTTGCGAGGTCCCTTAGCTTTAGCAGCCTGTGGCAAGAAAGTGCTCTTGCCCCCAGTGGCATCCTTAATAATTTCATCTAGGGTGGCCCCAAATAGACGATTCCCCTGAAAGGGGAGATTCGTCAAGGTCTTTTTGGAACCTAGGTCAGCTGACCAGCATTTTAACCACAGCACACGTCTGAGGATTACCGCTGACATAGATGCATGCCCTAATAGGGGAGTAGTGTCCAGGGCTGCGTCACAGATAAACTGTAGCCCTTGTATAATCTGTTCCATCAAATCAGATGTTTCCTGGGGAATATCTTTTCCCCTAAGGTCTTGGCGTACCAATCTCGCCCATTTCGTAAGTGTCTGGGAAACTAGACCAATAACAATTACTGGTCTAAATGCTGACCCTATCAGAGAGAAGACTGTGCTTCCATCTTCCGATCCACCGGATCCTTAAAGGACGAAGTGTCCTCCACTGGGATAACCGTGGCTTTATTCAGCCTGAAAATAGGTGGATCCACCACTGGTGGTACCGTCCATTTCTTAATGAAGGATTCCTCAAATGGATAGCGTCTAGCAATACGCTTGGAAATCGTAAAGGTACGCTTAGAATGCTCCCATTCTCCTTTAATTTTATTACCAAAACACTTGGGTACAGGGAAAAACGTCACCGTTTTGATGGGCTTGTTAGTACCAAAGGGAATCTCTGTTTCAGTTGCCTCTGCCGGTAAAACCTCAAGTCTTAAGGTTTCCCGCACTGCCACAACTAGTGCGTCCACCAATGCTTCTTCCTGAATTATAGCGGGAGAAGGAACGTCCTCCTCACTGTCTGAGGGAGCTTTACCTGAGGTAACAGCCCTTGCAGAGGGACCTGCAGCTGCAGTGACCATCTCTGAATCTGAGTCAGAGGTGTCAGATAATATAGGGGTAGGCGGGGGTCGCTTCCTTGACCCCCGTCCCTGACAGGCTGCCTCTACCCGAGCCACCAAAGACTCCAAAACTGCTGTAAATGCATCCATACTCTGTGCACCGGCGGGTCCCGTGGTCCCCTCGAGGGAAACAGGTGGGGGAATTTGTGTGGCAGGGTCCATGATTATTCCAGTAACTTCCCGGATAATACAATTCAATTAAATAAAAAAAAACTTTTTTTTTTTTTTTTTTTTTCAGACCCCCAGCGCCACAAAAAGCCCCTTAGTGTTACCTGCTAGGGATCCCTATCGATCGATCGAGAGAGAGATAGACCCCCAGGCTCACCACTTGATGCTCAGAGTTTAACTGCAACAGGTTACAGCGCTGTCTTCACAAACAGGAAGTCTTTTGGCTGGCTGCCCAGGAAGAAAGGAGGCGGCTCCGCCCCTCTGCACGCCTTCCGGCGCCTCCCCTAGCTCCACGAGGTGTTTGGATCACCTCAAACATGGACGCCCCCATGCTGGAGACACGAGGCTACGCCAAAATGGCGGCTCGTGCGATCCAGCAAAAAAAATGGCGGCGGCCTGTACCGAATAGCGGTGTACTGCAGAGCACACAACACCTTCTCTGCATGGGGATTTGGCGTGGTTGGCGGTACCGGCCCTGGCGGACCGCATGGCCGTTCGGAAGGCCTGCTATTGCTGGAGATTTGACTAGGAAGGCAGTCTACATGTCCGTGGCTTCTGACTGGTAGGTACTTTATTATTATTACAGTAAGATTCCCAGACTGACACTGATTACCTTTTTAACATGTATACAATTAGATTGTTAGCTCCCAAACCAAGCCTCCTGGCTTTTTGCACATAAAATCACACTCAAAGTAGGGGGATCTGTGCCATGTTATAGGATAGAGGGGGACTCTATCTTACCATACAGAGAGGGGCCCGCGTTCACCACAAGACCCGTCAGGGGAAAAGGGGGAACATACTACTCACCATACCGGAACCAGGCGGGCACCAACTCCTGACAGTACCCCTCTCCACCGGGGGGGGGAGGGCTGTCGACCAATACGGACGCCGTGACTCATGGTCCTTGGCGTTTCAGCGAGACGTTTAACTCGCGGGGTCAGTCCCCCAGTGGGACTATGTCGCGGCCGACCCAGCGCGGAGCTATGGCCTGCACGCGCTCGTAGGCTGAACTGGGGTGACCACCGGATCTCAACATCCAGCCCGTCGCCCAGTTCAGCTTTCTTGCTTGAAGATCTCACAGGAACACTGGAGAAAAAAGCTGTCTAAAAAATCTTTTTAAGAAAAAAATCTTGCCAGGACCGAAGATCCCAGCAAGGTATCTAGGTCCTTACTCCTGACTAGACAGAAAAAAACTGATTTGCTGTGGCGGAGAGAGAGAGGATATACCCTCGGGGACTGCCCCTGGGGTGTGGCCAGAGCATTTTTATTTCCTGTCTAGTCCTGCTCCTGTGGAGGCAACATAACCCGAAGGTGCTGTATCACCGAGGACTACGTCTGTCAATGAGCGATAGAGAAAATAATGCTAACTCCCTTAGACTTTGCTATTGGGGATGGGGCATGGTATGCCCACGGGAAGTTCTTATTGTGTAGCCTCGGGATTTTTTCATATTTAAAGTATGTTTCTTGAATAAATGCGATCTGTGTTCGACTGCGTCTCATGTCCAGCAGCAATCGTGTTCTTTTTTCGGGGGTCGAAAGCCCCCTGACATTTAGGGACGTAATTTTAATACCTTGCATACCTCCACCTGCTTACCTGGTCCTTCCCTGTCTTATATTCCTGTCTTACTAGACAGGCAAGAATCCCACGACTCCCCTCCCACTAATACTCTACCATATAGCACAGAGGGGACTAGAGAGGGAGAGGGGAAAGAGAGAGAGGGAGAGGGGAGAAGGAGAGAGAGAGGGAAGGGGAAAGAGAAAAAAAAAACGGCCGGGAGCAAGTGAAAAAAAAAAAAGGGGGGTAACCCCCCCCCCCACCCCCTACCCCGCTCCCCTCCGCCTTCCGCTCCCCCCACTACTGGTGTGTCAGTGTGTTTGATTTTCTTTGGTCTAATTTTGACCTTGCGTACCAAGACGCGTCCTATTTGGGCGGGCAATCAAGATGCGCGCCGTGAGAAGGACTTCTTTCTCCCTTTACAAACAACACAACACACACACACAAAAAAAAACCCAGAATACAAAAAAACAAGACGAAAAAAAAACAAGGGACAAAAATCCTAACCACGGACCTCCGAGGGTCCGTGCGTCCCTGGGCGTCCGCCCTTCTCGCTCATCTGTGTCGGGTGGGTTTGGATTTGGGGGGTTCTGGATGGGTATCATGCAGCGCTTAATAATACATTATATCTCAACTCACCACATTGTCATATATCACAACACCCATTCATTTATTAATTCCCAACCCTTCTTATGTCACCCCCCCTCCATCCCTTATCCCCAACCCCTAGTATGTATAGCCCCGCATATCCCTTTCCCCGTAATTACGGCCATTACAATTATCAGATATCTAACACCTGTCTACCCAACAACTTGAGTTATATACCCCGCTATTTTTCAACACATCCCTACTTCAGCCCTTCTGCATCTCCACCCTCTCCCTCCTACTGCTTATTTTCCTCGGGAGCTATTCTATGCTGTTAGTGCATCTAGCCAATCTGCTACCTCAATTGGTTGTATTTTTAAAAAGGAAAAAAGTCCTTGCAACTGATCAGGCCATCTCAAAATAAACATAGAGTCCCCCTTCTTTATCCTTATGTGGAATGGGTGTCCCCAATGGTAAATAGCCCCCGCTTTCCGAATTTCTTCAAGCAAAGGCTTGACCACTGCACGCATTCTTAGTGTCTTCTTAGAGAGGTCTGGCAGGATCCTGATCTTTGACCCTTCGTAATCAAAGGGACCCCTATCCCACGCTTTCAGCATAATTTGATCTTTTTGAGCAAAAAAATGGATCCTTGCTAGTACGTCCCGGGGGAAATCCGCCCCCACACTACGGGGAGCTCTCACTCTATGGACTCTGTCTATTTCAATGGCCTCTGTGAGGGGTCGTTCCAGTAGGTCATTGAATATTTCACCGAGCTTGCCCCTTAATTCCGCACTTGGGATGTCTTCAGAGAGACCCCTGAGTCGTATGTTATTCCGCCGTTGTCTGTTCTCCCGTCATCCTGTTGTAACTGTAGCATGATTAATTTATTAGCCATTGATTTTTGGACAGCCTCAATATGTTCCACTCTCTCCTCTAGCTGACTTTGTCCATTCTCCACCACCAAAATCCTGCCATCCAATTTGTTAATCTGTCCCTTTAAAGAATTTATTTCAGTAGTTAAAGAACTTACTATGTTTGCAGCTATTTCCGTCAAGTCCTTCTTAGTAGGCATCATGGCTAGGATCTCCTTCCAGCTCTCTGGTTGCGTTTGCAGGGCTTGAGGTGATGGAGACTGTGCTATCGGCCATACATCACAAACTGTGGATGTCTCGTCCCTTTTGCCGCCTATAGGTTGCTCTTGGATTTCCTTGCTGTTACCTGTGCATTTAGCGTCCTTTTTTGCCGCCACCTCGGTATTTGCAGCCGGTCGCTTTGGCGCCATACTAGCGCGTTCTTCCACCCTTCCACTCCGAGACCCCCGAAGGAAATATGTGGAGATATCCACGCACCGGACCGTCAGGCCTTGGCTCCTCGCGCCGGGCACTACTCCAGCTTGCATGAGCTGGTCATGAGCACTGTTTAGGTGTCCTCCTCAACTTATACCTCTGAGGGAAATCCACCACCATTCATTCCTCTATAGCTGGGGGCTCCGTCGGCAGGCTGGATGCTAGGAGATCCTCGATCCTCTATGAGGCTCCCTCCACCTCCGCTCGCCGCTCTAGTCTCGGAGCCAAGATCCGCTCTGGCGCGGGGGTAACCTCGTGGCTACAAAGGTGTCTCTCAGCCGCCACTCGTCTCCCCGCTTACGGAGCTGCACGCCGTCCGGCTTCAGATGTCCCCGCGCAAAGAGGCAGTGTGTGAGCTCCTAGGTGAGCCGCTGGTCTCGCGAGGTTTCCGGGGAGGCATATGCCGGACAGCCGCTAATTACGGGCGGACGCCGTTGCAGAGAGCACGGAGCTCCTCAGCGAGCCTCCTCACGGCACCATCTTCCTGCCACGCCCTTATGTCTCACTGCCCTTGCTTGACCCAGAGCAGTATAGAGTCCTTAGAGTCCTTAAAAACCATTTCCACCGTAAGTGCAATTTGGGCCACCTCCACCAGTCAGCACTTGTGCCACCTGCACTGCACTGCAGTTAGCCCACCCCATTTTATGCACCCTGTTCATTATATAAGGTGGTGACCTATGTGTGTGTCCTGCCCTCAGCATTGCAAGAGGATGAAGTGTAACTTCCTCCATTCCTCCAATAATGACCTTAAAGCATTATTAAAACTGCTGCTCCCCCCAAGTGGTATTTTTTTAAATGCATTTTTTGATACGGTATATATCCCTAAGGGCAGTGCCTATGGGAAGAACGCTTGCAGGTGGTGTGCAGCGCGTTGCTGTGGAAATAATACACTCAGTCCCAGTGCATTAAGAACTTGTATTGAAAAAATTCAGCGACAGTTCACAAATAACCTGGCAGGAAGGTAGCCCAACTGAGAACAAATTTACAGTTCCAACAGTATGTAGAGAGAGGAATGCATCCGAACTGACAGCATCTGAAGAGCGGGGAAGAATGCAGTCTTGCCTTCTTGTGCCCAAACAGGCAGGTGTCCAGAGTATTTGCGAGCCCTAAGCATTCCCACCTCATCAGGAACCTTTCCCTGCTGCTAGTACTGCCCCTTCCAAGCAGGGTACATGCCCCTACTCTACCAACTCGCAAAATGCGTGTCAAACCTGGGAGCCAGGGCCTTAAATAGCCTCTGCCTGACCCAAGATGCCTGCCAGGCTCCCATGAGGTGGCAGCACCCAATTAGATGCTTCACCAGTGACCCAGGAAACCATAGAGGAACCATGTTCCACTTGACTTCCTCTCCAACTGCAGTGCCACTGCAGAAGAGCGCCACCTGCAGTGGAGACAGTAGACTGAACCTGCCTACATGCTCAAGTCCTAGCATTGTGGCTCAGTGTGCTATGCTTGCAATTGTTCAAGATCAAGTGGCCTTTTCTGAAATGCGACTGATAGATTACACAGGAGGTGGACCAGAGGCTGTGCCAGACATGTTTGCCTACCCTGCAGCATTGGGGTAATTTGAGTACTGCTCCATATTTCCACAATGAATGATCAGGAATTCAAAAGACTGATACCCTAATTTGACCTCTGTACAGGACTTTGCATGCCAAAGACCAAGAGATGTTGATGAAGAGTCTACCTACCCAGTTTGGTCAGTTCCTAAGAGATTGGAAAAAGTTTAGGCTAGACAAAATACTGCTCTATCCTGTGGCATTTTATCATGACCACCCTGGGAAATGATAAATAGTTCTCTCATATTTTTTTTCAAAACATGGTCTTCAGAAGCCTGCATGAACATCATGTCCATCTGGGACCAAAGAAAAATTAAGACCTACTTCCTAGATCGTTTCTATTGGCCCAAGATGAGAGATACAGTGACTAGTCTATATAGATGTTCCCTCAGATGTTTACAGAGGAAAACCCTACCAGTTCCATTTGCTCCAATGGCGCACTTACAGAATTTGGGCCTTGTAGACTTAGTCTGTATAGATTTTTTCTGTGTTGCCAAAATTTGAGAGGACCTGGAAATTAACTGGTGGTGACTGACTACTTTACAAGATATGCTCAAGCTTTTCCTACCAAAGATTAAAGGGCAGCTAGTCATGAGAGAAGTAATTCCTCCATCCCCACAGGTTACACTCAGATCAGGACAGATATTTTGAAAGCAATCTAAATAAAGAGTTACTTCAGCTTCTGAACATTAACCATTTCAGCTCCAGAAGGTTTACCCCCTTCTTGGGCAGGCCATTGTTTGCGATACGACACTGTGTTGCTTTAACTGACAATTGCGCGGTCATGAAACAGTGTACCAAGATAAAATATATGTCCTTTTTTTTTTCCCCACAAAGAGAGATTTCTTGTTGGTATTTGATCACTTCTGCAGGTTTTATTTTTTGTGCTAGAATCAAGGAACTGCCGTCAATTTTGAAAAATAAACAATATTCTTTACTTTCTGCTCTAAAACACATCCAATAAAAAAAGTAAAAAATCTAATTTCTTAATCAATTTAGGCCAATATGTATTCTGCTACACATTTTTTGTAAACAAATCCCAAGCGTACAGTCAGGTCCATACATAATGGGACATTGACACAATTCTAATCTTTTTGGCTCTATACACCACCACAATGGATTTGAAATGAAACAAACAAGATGTGCTTTAACTGCAGTCTTTCAGCTTTAATTTGAGGGTATTTAAATCCAAATCAGGTGAACGGTGTAGGAATTATAACAGTTTGTATATGTGCCTCCAACTTTTTAAGGGACCAAAAGTAATGGGACAGATTAACAATCATAAATCTAACTTTCACTTTTTAATACTTGGTTGCAAATCCTTTGCAGTCAATTGCAGCCTGAAGTCTGGAACGTATAGACATCACCAGACACTGGGTTTCATCCCTGGTGATGCTCTGCTAGGCCTCTACTGCAACGGTCTTCAGTTCCTGCTTGTTCTTGGGGCATTTTCCCTTCAGTTTTGTCTTCAGCAAGTGAAATGCATGCTCAATCGGATTCAGGTCAGGTGATTGACTTGGCCATTGCATAACATTCCACTTCTTTCCCTTAAAAAACTCTTTGGTTGCTTTCGCAGTATGCTTCGGGGTAATTGTCCATCTGCACTGTGAAGCGCCGTCCAATGAGTTCTGAAGCATTTTGCTGAATATGAGCAGATAATATTGCCCGAAACACTTCAGAATTCATCCTGCTGTTTTTTTCAGCAGTAACATCATCAATAAATACAAGAGAACCAGTTCCATTGGCAGCTATACATGCCCACGCCATGACACTACCACCACCATGCTTCACTGATGAGGTGGTATATGCTTTGGATCATGAGTAGTTCCTTTCCTTCTCCATACTCTTCTCTTCCCATCACTCTGGCACAAGTTGATCTTGGTCTCATCTGTCCATAGGATGTTGTTCCAGAACTGTGAAGGCTTTTTTAGATGTTGTTTGGCAAACTCTAATCTGGCCTTCCTGTTTCTGAGGCTCACCCATGGTTTACATCTTGTGGTGAACCCTCTATATTAACTCTGGTGAAGTCTTCTCTTGATATTTGACTTTGACACACATACCCCTACCTCCTGGAGAGTGTTCTTGATCTGGCCAACTGTTGTGAAGGGTGTTTTCTTCACAGGGGAAAGAATTCTTCGGTCATCCACCACAGTTGTTTTCTGTGGCCTTCCGGGTCTTTTGGTGTTGCTGAGCTCACCTATGCGTTCTTTCTTTTTAAGGATGTTCCAAACAGTTGATTTGGCCACACCTAATGTTTTTGCTATCTCCCTGATGGGTTTGTTTTGTTTTTTCAGCCTAATGATGGCTTGCTTCACTGATAGTGACAGCTCTTTGGATCTCATATTGAGAGTTGACAGCAACAAATTCCAAATGCAAATAACACACTTGAAATGAACCCAGGACCTTTTATCTGCTCCTTGTAAATTGGATAATGAGGGAATAACACACACCTGGCCATGGAACAGCTGAGCAGCCAATTGTCCCATTACTTTTGGTCCCTTAAAAAGTGGAAGGTACATATACAAACTGTTGTAATTCCTACACCTTTCACTTGATTTGGATGTAAATACCCTCAAATTAAAGCTGAAAGTTTGCAGTTAAAGCACATCTTGCTTGTTTCATTTCAAATCCATTGTGGTGGTGTATAGAGCCAAAAAGATTAAAATTGTGTCAATGTCCCAATATTTATGGACCTGACTGTATATTGATTGGTTTGTGCAAAAGTTACAGTGTCTACAAACTATGGGATATTTTTATTTATTTATTTTATTTTTTACTAGTAATGGCAGAAATCAGCAACTTATAGTGGGACTGTGATATTGCGGTGGACAAATTAGACACCTAACTGACACTTTTTTGGGGACCAGTGACATAATTACAGTGATCAGTGCTAAGAATATAAGAATATGCACTGTCAATCCACTGTAGGGAAAGTCCTTTTACTACTTGAAGCCATGGATTGGTGTTCCTGCTTCACAGGAACACAGGATCCATGTCTTCTGTACTCACAAAATGACAGTCTGTCTCCTTTGCATAGGCAGACTGTCATTCTGTCAGAGTACCGAATGATCGGCGGGTCCCCTCTGTGTAAAATTACTGCGAGAGCGAGCCACCCAGAAGTTCATAATCACTTATATGTGATTCTGCCAAGAGCGGCCTCCCTGTAACAGTAAATCTGCTATGGGGCGGCTGTAGCGGTTACCAAAAGTCAAACCACCCCTTATTACCCTAAAGTCAATGCTCTCCCTGAGAGATTTAACAGGACCTTGCTTGATATAGGTACTCTACAGGCTGCAAACAAGTGCAGCTGGAGCTGCAGGGTTTAAGCTATGCTTATAACAGCACCAGGTATGAGCGTACAGGATTCTCCACCTATTTCCAGATGTTCGGGAGGGAGCATAGATTGCCCACTGACCTCCTCCTATATCAGTCTCCACTGATGGTATTATTCATGAAAGTCATTACCAGTATGTGGCTCATCTGAAAGATACCCTCCAATCTGCTTACTGTTAGCTGAAGAAAATGCAGCTAAAATAAATGAGAAAATATTGATCCCCATTAGGGATGATCGAACGGTTCGGGTCGACCATCGGTTCGGCCCGAACATTGGGTGTTCGAGGTTCGGCCGAATTTAGAACTTTTTGCCCAAAAAGTTCGGAATTCGGCAACCAGAACCGCCCAAAATGCAATGCTTCAGGAAATGGGCTTTAAAAGCCCGTGATTGGACCAGAACCATTAGCAAAAGCCAATTGAGGGGGCAGGAGAATGCTAGGAATGTGATTGGAGTGACTAGGGGGTCCCTAGACCAATTATTAGTGAATACGCCCCCCAGTATATAAGATCGCCCCCGCCAAATTCCTAGCATTCTTATACTGGCATGGAAGAGAGTGGAAGCAGTTCTGTTAATTTTACTTTAAAAGTGTCATTTAGCTATTTTTAGTGTGAGGAAAGGGATATCTAGTGTAGTTAGAGTGCTCCTTTACACTTAAGTTAGCTTCAAAAAATTAGTTTCTGTAGGGAAAGTATGAAGTGCCAGGGTGACCGTAATGTAGTGTAGGGGAAACTGACTGCCATGGCAGGCTGACCAAACCCTTCCATACCAGGGTGACCGTAATGTAGTGTAGGGGAAACTGACTGCTATGGCAGGCTGACCAAACCCTTCCATACCAGGGTGACCGTAATGTAGTGTAGGGGAAACTGACTGCCATGGCATGCTGACCAAACCCTTCCATACCAGGGTGACGGTAATGTAGTGTAGGGGAAACTGACTGCCATGGCAGGCTGACCAAACCCTTCCATACCAGGGTGACCGTAATGTAGTGTAGGGGAAACTGACTGCCATGGCAGGCTGACCAAACCCTTCCATACCAGGGTGACCGTAATGTAGTGTAGGGGAAACTGACTGCCATGGCAGGCTGACCAAACCCTTCCATACCAGGGTGACCGTAATGTAGTGTAGGGGAAACTGACTGCCATGGCAGGCTGACCAAACCCTTCCATACCAGGGTGACCGTAATGTAGTGTAGGGGAAACTGACTGCCATGGCAGGCTGACCAAACCCTTCCATACCAGGGTGACCGTAATGTAGTGTAGGGGAAACTGACTGCCATGGCAGGCTGACCAAACCCTTCCATACCAGGGTGACCGTAATGTAGTGTAGGGGAAACTGACTGCCATGGCAGGCTGACCAACCCCTTCCATACCAGGGTGACCGTAATGTAGTGTAGGGTGAACTGACAGTGACTGCCATGGCAGGGTGACCAAACCCTTCCATGTCAGGGTGACCGCAATAGAGAAATGATCATTTCTCTGAATAGCTTCGGAACACCATTATGGCTTCTCACCAGCAAGCATTTTTTATGCTGCAGGGGCTGCCACTGTCAGTGCTTTTTTGAGGACATGTTTGATGTCAGACATGACATCTGAACATGTGTATAGGGGGTATATATACACATATATGTCTGAATATATACCCCTAGACATATATAGGTGTGATAGTAGCAGAAATAAATGCTTGCGCTAATGAAATCATTTACAGTAATATATTTCTGCTACTATCACACCTATATATGTCTAGGGGTATATATTCAGACATATATGTGTATATATACCCCCTATACACATGTTCAGATGTTTTGCCTGCCTCAAAAGAACCCAAAAAAATGCCAAAAAACCGCTAGCGTCAAAAAAAAAATGCCCAGGTGTGTTTTTGCTGGCATTTTTTGGGGGGTTTTGGAGGCAGGCAAAACATCTGAACTTGTGCACAGTACCACTATACACAAGTTCAGATGTTTTTCCTGACTGCAAAGAACCCAAAAAAATGCCTGCTATTAAATTAATAGCAGGCAATTTTTTGGGGTTCTTTGCAGTCAGGAAAAACATCTGAACTTGTGTATAGTGGTACTGTGCACAAGTTCTGATGTTTTGCCTGCCTCCAAAAACCCCCAAAAATTGGCAGCAAAAACACACCTGGGCATTTTTTTTTTTGACGCTAGCGTTTTTCTTTTGGCATTTTTTTGGGTTCTTTTGAGGCAGGCAAAACATCTGAACTTGTCTATAGTGGTATATATACACACATACTTATATGTTTATACACACCTAGACATATATAGGTGTGATAGTAGCAGAAATATATTAGTGTAAATGATTTCATTAGCGCAAGCATATATTTCTGCTACTATCACACCTATATATGTCTAGGTGTGTATAAACATATAAGTATGTGTGTATATATATAGAGATGTATAGAACTGTTCGCCGGCGAACAGTTCCCGGCGAACTTAGCATGTTCGCGTTCGCCGCTGCCGGCGAACATATGCGATGTTCGGTCCGCCCCCCATAAGACATCATTGAGGCAAACTTTGACCCTGAACTTTACAGTCAGCAGACACATTTCCAGCCAATCAGCATACCTCCCTCCCACACCCTCCCACCTCCTATAAATAAGCAAGGGCAGCATCCATCTTAGATCATTCTGAAGCAGTGTGTGTAGTGAGAGTAGGGAGAGAGCTGCTGCTGCTGCTGCTGCTGCTGCTGCTGCTGTTAAGCTAGGGACAGTTAGTCAGTGTTCCTGTTCTTGCAGTGTTCTTGGTCCACTACTGCTGTAATATCAGCACCCCAAAAAGCCCTTCTAAGGGCTGGTATTTGTGTTTTGTTTTTTTTTTATATATATATATATATATATATACCTAGCGTCCCCAAAAGCCCCTTTAAGGGCTGGTAATTGAGTTGTTTCTTCTTATATATATATATATATCTATATCTATCTAGTGTCCCCAAAAGCCCTTTTAAGGGCTGGTAATTGAGGATTTTTTTTATTTATATATATACATATATATATATATATATATATATATATATATAGTGTCCCCAAAAGCCCTTTTAAGGGCTGGTAAGGTAATAGAGTTTTTTCCTTATATATATATCTATATATATCTATTGTACACTGCAGTTGCCTGCCCGCTGTGTGTGAGAGGCCACAGACCCACCACAGACTGTACTGTGTGCACACCACACTCATTTCGGGTGGCACAGGCACAGTACCTTGCATTTTAAAAAATATTTTTTTTTTCCTCTGTCATAATTGCAGTGAGTGCTGTGTCAGGTCCACAGAGTGCACTGTACCCACTGCAGTGCACTGCCCACCACTGATATATATACGGTGGCACAGCATCTTGTTGCAATAAATTGAAAAAAAAAATATTTTTTATTATTGCAGTTGCCTGGGCTGCCAGTTACTGTCAGGTCCACAGAGTGTACTGTGCCCACTGCAGTGCCACTGTGTGCCCACCCACCACTGATATATAAGGTGGCACAGCAGCTTGCAAAGTAAAAAAAAATATATATATTTTTTAATTGCAGTTGCCTGGGTGCCAGTGACTGCTGTCAGGTCCACAGAGAGTGTACTGTGCCACTGCCCACCCACCACTGATATATAAGGTGGCACAGCAGCTTGCAAAGTAAAAAAAAATATATATATTTTTAAATTGCAGTTGCCTGGGTGCCAGTGACTGCTGTCAGGTCCACAGAGAGTGTACTGTGCCACTGCCCACCCACCACTGATATATAAAGTGGCACAGCAGCTTGCAAAGTAAAAAAATATATATATATTTTTTAAATTGCAGTTGCCTGGGTGCCAGTGACTGCTGTCAGGTCCACAGAGAGTGTACTGTGCCACTGCCCACCCACCACTGATATATATGCCTGCAAGAGAAAAAGCCAGCCGCAGAGAAGCCGTATTCCTGAAAATATAAGAAAAATGCTGTTTTTTAGGGGTTCTGGACATGCTACAGAGCTGAAACTTCACAGGTACACTTTTTAGACCCCCCAGACACTGAATACAAAAAATGACATGCCTGCCTAAAAAAATGCCCGCTAAATGCCTGCAAGAAAAAAAGCCAGCCGCAGAGAAGCCGTATTCCTGAAAATATAAGAAAAATGTTGTTTTTTAGGGGTTCTGGACATGCTACAGAGCTGAAACTTGACAGGTACACTTTTTAGACCACCCAGACACTAAATACAAAAAATGACATGCCTGCCTAAAAAAATGCCCGATAAATGCCTGCAAGAGAAAAAGCCAGCCGCAGAGAAGCCGTATTCCTGAAAATATAAGAAAAATGCTGTTTTTTAGGGGTTCTGGACATGCTACAGAGCTGAAACTTGACAGGTACACTTTTTAGACCCCCCAGACACTAAATACAAAAAATGACATGCCTGCCTAAAAAAAATGCCCGCTAAATGCCTGCAAGAGAAAAAGCCAGCCGCAGAGAAGCCATATTCCTGAAAATATAAGACAAATGCTGTTTTTTAGGGGTTCTGGACATGCTACAGAGCTGAAACTTCACAGGTACACTTTTTAGACCCCCCAGACACTAAATACAAAAAATGACATGCCTGTCTAAAAAAATGCCCGATAAATGCCTGCAAGAGAAAAAGCCAGCCGCAGAGAAGCCATATTCCTGAAAATATAAGACAAATGCTGTTTTTTAGGGGTTCTGGACATGCTACAGAGCTGAAACTTCACAGGTACACTTTTTAGACCCCCCAGACACTAAATACAAAAAATGACATGCCTGCCTAAAAAAATGCCCGCTAAATGCCTGCAAGAGAAAAAGCCAGCCGCAGAGAAGCCGTATTCCTGAAAATATAAGAAAAATGCTGTTTTTTAGAGGTTCTGGACATGCTACAGAGCTGAAACTTGACAGGTACACTTTTTAGACCCCCCAGACACTAAATACAAAAAATGACATGCCTGCCTAAAAAAATGCCCGATAAATGCCTGCAAGAGAAAAAGCCAGCCGCAGAGAAGCCATATTCCTGAAAATATAAGACAAATGCTGTTTTTTAGGGGTTCTGGACATGCTACAGAGCTGAAACTTCACAGGTACACTTTTTAGACCCCCCAGATGCTAAATCCAAAGAAATTTTTTATTTTTATTTTTTTTTTAATTTTTCCAATAATTGGCTCTCTATCAAAAAATTATAATTTTTAAGAACTTTTTTTTGCGTGATCCCTCTCCGGCATGCCACAGTCCAGGTGTTAGTCCCCTTGAAACAACTTTTCCATCACTATTGTGGCCAGAAAGAGTCCCTGTGTGTTTTAAAATTCGCCTGCCTATTGAAGTCTATGGCGGTTCGCCCGGTTCGCTGGTTCGCGAACATTTGCCGATGTTCGCGTTCGCGAACGGCGAATTTTAGGTTCGCGACATCACTATATATATACCACTATAGACAAGTTCAGATGTTTTGCCTGCCTCAAAAGAACCCAAAAAATGCCAAAAAAAAACGCTAGCGTCAAAAAAAAAAATGCCCAGGTGTGTTTTTGCTGCCATTTTTTGGGGGTTTTTGGAGGCAGGCAAAACATCAGAACTTGTGCACAGTACCACTATACACAAGTTCAGATGTTTTTCCTGACTGAAAAGAACCCCAAAAAATGCCTTCTATTAAACCGGGAGAGAAGCTAACTACCTGTCCTGAAAGAAAGTGTTCTAATACAAACAATCTTTTTTTTTTTTCTGGTTCTGGACATGCTACAGAGCTGAAACTTCACATGCACACCTTTTAGACCCCCCAGATACGAAATCCAAAGTAAAAATCAAAAAAATCTCTTTTTTTTTTTTTTTATTTTTTCAATAATTGGCTTTTTTTATCAAAAATGACAATTTTTAAGAACTTTTTTTGTGTGATTTTGTGTCTGGGGGGGTCTAAAAGGTGTACATGTGAAGTTTCAGCTCTGTAGCATGTCCAGAACCAGAAAAAAAGATAATATAGGTGTTAAAGTTAAAGGAGGCTCCCGACCCACATCCCGGTTCTACTGAAAAATTATCTTTTTTTTTTCCATGGTTCTGGACATGCTACAGAGCTGAAACTTCACATGCACACCTTTTAGACCCCCCAGATACTAAATCCAAAAAATCTCTCTTTTTTCTTTTTTCAATAATTGGCTTTTTTTATCAAAAATGACAATTTTTAAGAACTTTTCTTGTGTGATTAATAGTTAATGGGGCATGACCCAGAACCCTGGGCACTTTTTAGGGGCGTTTATTGGGTTTTAGGGCTTAAAAATTGTGTTTTTTGATTACCGAAGTTCGGGTCCCATTGATTTCAATGGGGTTCTGAAATCCGGGCCGAACTTTCGGGAAGTTCGGATGTTCTCGCCGAACCAAACTTTTCAAAAGTTCAACCATCCCTAATCCCCATGTGAGATATAGAGATCTGAAATCAGGTCACCAAGTCTTGTTATGGAACTTGAGAGCATCTGTAAAGCATAAGCCGGTTGACAGATGGCAGAAGGAGATTTTTTTCAGTGATGAACACATTGCCACGGATAAAGGGATCAGAAGGTAGATTCAAAGCCTGGCATAGAAATCATTTGCTACCTATTCCTCAAGTTTATGTCAAAGATTTATGTCAAAGCTCAAATGACATTTCAGAGTGTGATCTAACCCAGCTTCAGCTTCCTGATACCGATGAGAATGTTCGGACTGTAGTTCCTGGGGACTCTTGATCAACATCCTCTACTCCTAGAAATCCATTAGACCCTGATTCTAGAGTTTATGCCTCAATTAGTGAGCACACCTAGGTAGGAACCCAGCCCTTTTACACAGCCATTGACATCCCTTCCCACACTAAGAAGATTTACCTCCTTACAGATAGCTAAAAGGAACAATGGTGTCATTGGAAACTTTTTTGAGAGGCAGAAATTTCCCATTGCTCAAGGAATCCCTAGCAACCTCAGGAGGAACCCTAGGGTTCAACGGAACCCTGGTTGGGAAACCCTGATCTAGAGGAACACTGGGAGACAACATGGAAGATTGTCTGGTTAATGTGATCACATCCAAAAAGCCCTAAGGTTTCCTATTTCTTAGAGGAAAAACGTTAAAGTTAATATTTAAATTAACTTTTTTAGTTCCATCAAATATAGCTGTTGTATTTGGAAAGCTAACTTATATGTTTGTAATACACTAACAACTTACTGTGATATAATGTATAGATATTCCTGTACACCACACTGCTTCTACTTGCTGCTGTACACAATCCTCCGGAGACACGTAAGGGGATTTGACATATGCATGCTTTCATTAACTTTCACTTGTTTTCCTTTGTAACATTTATTTGAACTGTATTTTTCTGTAATGCGTATGTGCTAAAATAAAAGGCTCTCCATTGTTTATTATCTGAGAACATAGGAGAACATATTGCTGCACCTAAGAATATGGTAATTTTTATGAGACTTGAACATTTTTTACAATAACCAACTGGACACCACACAATTCATGAAGATTACCATAATGCCTTTGCTTTTTACACAATTATATTATGGAATTGCATGTGATGATATAAATCCCATTTACTGTAATCCTCCTTTTGCTTTCCATATCATGAATTTTGTTTTTACCTGCAAAGTAAATCTTTCTATATCACAAATGTTAAAGCTAAACTCCAGGCACACATTTTTTAATCTAAATATGTTCTTTAATAACCACCAATTTATAAATCCACTTTGTGCTCATCAAATGCCTTTGCATGTTCAACTATTATCTTATAAAAGGAGCAGAGGCATCATCGCTGTGCTGTACATAGCCTGTGCTAAGGGCAGAGCTGTGGGAGAGGCCCAGCAGGTCCATCTATCCATCCATTACAGGCTGCCTGTAGAAAACTACAGGAGGGGGTGGAGACAAGACCAATCCCCCTGCACAGAAAGAGAGAGGAGAGAGAGAGAATCAGTGACCGGTCTTTATTACTGGAAGCTCCCACACAGAGGTAAAGTTTCACCTTGGATTACTGTACAGATCTGGAAGAAATACAGTTTTCGTAGCATTTTACAATGTTAGGGCAAACGGTACAGTTACAATACAATTCAATGCAGGAGGAATCTGAGGGCCCTACTTTTATAGCTTACAATCCACTGTTCTGTCATGCCTATCACAGGTGTAGGTGGTCAGGCACTAGAGCTGGCTTCTTTGTTCTTTGCCTATAGCAGCCCCCTTTCCTATAAGGCAAGCAGGCCTACCAGTACTTGGTTGCCCCCAGTTTTTATACATGTAGCACCCTCCTAGGTAGATGCTAGGCAAAGCATATATGTGACCCTGTTCTGCTTATCAGGAGGATCTGATCTGTTAGTTAGCCTGTCCCATGCTTCCAGGTGTGACCTGTTGAGTCTGGGGAGTCTCCCCACTGTATCCAATGAGGGACCTTGTTGGAAAATAGAGGAAACCTGGCCAATAGCACACCAGGGTTTATGACTGTCCCAGTGGGTGGGCATTGCTGAAATGCATCCTGGGATTGGGAATAAATCCGGAGGGAGCATGTGACAGGGTGTCTTTGGGCGGTAAGCCAGGTTCCAGGAGGAGGGTGATGGCTGTCTCTCCTCTTGTTGCTGAGGAAGGTGGTCCAAGCAGTCGGCCTAGAGAGCATGGGTTGAGCTCTGCTGCAGAAGGATCCAGTGTGTGCTGACCAAGTGGAGCTGCTGGGCAGAATACTTCTGGAAAAACAGTATCGTGAGTACTCAAGAATCTGCCCAGGGGTCTGTCTAAGAGAGGGGACCACTCCAGAGGGGTCAAGGGGATCAAGAAGTCAGCTAACCCAGAGTGATACAGTAAAGGGGGTGCCAAGTTGTTAAGCCCTGAAGATTAGAGGGTAAAGGGGGCACCAGGAAGGGCCCTGAAGTTGCTCAGCAGTACAGTCTTCTATAAAGGACAGTTACCTCAGGAAAGGAGTGCCTTAGGAAACTAAAATGACTCTTTCACAGTTAAAAGCAAAGTAAAGTAAGCGGCCTAGCCGTGACTAGCTCAAACAGCATAACCAGCGTCAGTCAGCATTAAGCAGCGTAAATCAGCATATATATTGTCCCAGCATATTGTGCATAGTTTAGTTTAATTGGAGTATTCCACTCACCCCTTCTCCTATTCAAAGTTCCTAATAAAACAGTAAAACCAAAGAAACTGGACTGGTCCTTGTCTGAGGTGAAAACACTTGTAAACATGTCAGAATGGTCTACTGTTGCTAATGGTAACCCAATGGGAACCCACACACAGCAGCTCCCATGGGAGTAGTGCTACATACACAATGCTATTGGGCCTGGCTTCCACTCTGGGGCAGGCGCGAACTGAGCACAGTGACCAGGTACTTGAACTGAGCACAGCGAACAGGTACTTGAACTGAGCACAGTGAATATGTACAGTATTTAAACTGAGCACAGCGAAGAGGTACTTGCAGTTGGCAGACAGGCAGAGTGGTCAATGCCAGTCTGGGTTCAGGGCAGGCTGATGGGATACTGACTACACTCAGAATTCAGAGGTCGTCAACAAGGGAATCCAAACTAACAGGCACAGGGCAGACAAACAGGAAGCTTGAAACATGTCTTACACACAATATCACAAGCAAAGCTGAGGGTTTGGCAGTCTTAAAACAGGTTTGATATCCACCCAGAGATCTTGCAGGTGGACAGGCAGACAGGGAGAATGCAGCTCAGCCAAGACCAGGATGCTGGAACCAGCAGCTATCATGGAGCAGGAGCGCTACAATCTCCTGATTTGTTCACTGTTCCTCCCTCCAGTCCATGTCCCGACTGCAGCTGGGAATTCTGCAGAGCAGCATGCACATGCTTAGTTTCAGAGTGTTTCTACGCTGAGCATTTCTTCCCTTATCACATCTGAGTAAACCATGTGACTATAGAGTCACACATGTGGACATATACATAGTAGTAATTGACAGCCCACTCCCGCCTTCCTCCTCCATACCCACTAACCATCTAAACACGAGGGCAGGTAATTGTCAGAAATCTGTCCATACCATGTTATTGCCAAAAATAATAAAGATTTTACTTCAAATATATATTGGTATGACAATTTAAAACAGTTTATTGACATTGTTTATTTTTACTCAGTATTGCAAAGGCTATTTTTTTTTGAACATGTGACCATCAGCAGAAGACTAGAAGCTCCTCCTGCTTATGTTAGAATGCAAGCAGGCTGGGAAGAGCTGGGTATGAGACAGCTGTATAACTTGGAAGAAAGAAGATACTTAGATTGTTTTAATATAATAATTACAGTGGCATCAACCATATACTAAAAAAGAAGGGATAATGTAAAGTAAACAGTGTGTGTTTAGTATCACTTTAAGCATAAAGGATGGGCTCACTAGCCACTAATTATATGTCATGGTTGGCAAGGGGAAAAAAAAGCTCTTGACTTTGCTTCTTAAAGTCAGATTCTGCACATGAGTGTTCCCTAGATTTTAGGATCTCCTACAATTGGACAGTAATTGCAAATACCTGAAATGTGTTGTTTATTATGTTTCTGCCTTACAACATTTTCACTATAGAAAGGTTTAAAGGAAACCTTAAAGTTGTCATAAACCCCAAAATAAAAAATGAATAAAGCATATCATTAGTGTGGTTCATGTTTGCTCTCGCCTTCCTCTGCTTGTACGAGTGACTTCTGACAGCTCTTCCGACACCAGATGATTCTGAGATACTGCCCCTCTCCCCTTCAATACACAGAAGGTGATTGGCACCCTCAGCTATGAGATTGCAGAGGGGGTGTGTTCATTCCCTTCATTCAGGTTTCAGATTACACTCAGCTCTGTGCTGTATGTTGTGCAGTGTGTCTCATCAGATCCCTACACTCTGCCTCCTACAAGCTGAGAAATACCCTTTTAATCTGTGTACTTTAGAAGCCTGTAGAGGAGAAAAGACTGCAGATGAACAGGTACAGCTTATATGGGAAGATTTTCTTCCTCAGTGTCTATCACCTGAAGCTAATTACTTCTGTAGGATTATGTAGGGATTTATTATCATTTTAGAGAGATATACCGTATTTATCAGCGTATAACACGCGCCGGCGTATAACACGCACCTAAATTTTAGGGCAGAAATTTCAGGAAAAAAGCTGAAATTTAAAATAAACAGCTTTGAACTCAGAACATTTTTTTTTAATTAAATGTAGTCTTACCAGTGCCCACAAATGCAGCCTCATCAGCGCAGTGTCCTTAAATGCAGCCTCGCCAGTGCAGTGCCCATACATGCAGCCTCGTCACTGCAGTACCCATACATGCAGCCTTGCCAGTGCCCATACATGCAGCCTCGCCAGCGCCAGTGCCCATACATGCAGCCTCACCAGCGCCAGTGCCCATAATTGCAGCAGCACCAATGCCCATACATGCAGCCTCGCCAGCGCAGTGCCCATACATGCAGCCTCGCCAGCGCCAGTCCCCATAATTGCAGCCTCACCAGCGCCAGTGCCCATACATGCAGCCTTCGCCAGTGCCCATAATTGCAGCCTCACCAGCGCCAGTGCCCATACATGCAGCCTTAGCCAGTGCCCATAATTGCAGCCTCGCCAGTGCCCATAATTGCAGCCTCGCCAGTGCCCATAATTGCAGCCTCGCCATCGCCAGTGCCCATACATGCAGCCTTCGCCAGTGCCCATACATGCAGCCTTCGCCAGTGCCCATACATGCAGCCTTTGCCAGTGCCCATACATGCAGCCTTCGCCAGTGCCCATACATGCAGCCTTCGCCAGCGCCCATAATTGCAGCCTTCGCCAGCGCCCATAATTGCAGCCTCACCAGCGCCACTATACACATCACTTTTAAAAATCTCCAGAAAGCAGCACCGAGAGGTAGAAGGGGGCGGGCGGCGCAGAGGAGAAGGAAGGATGCGCTCTCATCGGAAGTCCCGGCGCCTATGATTGACGTCGGCATAGGAGGCGGGACTTCCGATGACAGCGCGTCCTTCCTTCTCCTCGGCGCCACCCGCCCCCTTCTACCTCTCGGCGCCGCCCGCCTTCTTCTATCTCTCGGCGCTGCTTTCAGGTCGTGCGTGTTATACGCCGATAAATATGATATGTAGGTTGAGAATGCTAGTTATTTTTGGCTTCTTTATTTTATGAGACACTAAGGCTGGGTTCACACTGATGCAGTGCGGGAATGACAGCGACTACTGTGCGGGTTCCCGCACCACATCAGAGTCGCAGGCAGTTTACACTGCGCTCTGCAAACCACTGCGGGTGTCAATTTAAAGTCAATGACACCCCCGGATCGGTTCGCAGAACGCAGTGCGAACTGTGGAATCAGATAGAATTGGATCACATGGGTCTGAACACCCATGTGATCCGAATCCAGTGCGGTCAAAAAAAAAGGGTCCTGCACCTTTATGGTTCAGATTCAGTGTGAATTGAGCCAAACAATGTGTGATTCCTGTACAAATGACATACACTGCATCAGGATGAACCCAGTCTAACACAGAACAAGCATTTGAACATGCGATTCTTGAGCTTCATATCTTTCTGGGTGACTCCAAACGTGCTGAAGTAATTGACATGGCAGCCAGGCATGTAGCCTCTTTAATGAAAAGAATAACAGTAGATTACATATATTTGTCAGCAAAAAATTCCCTATTACTTTAGTGAGTAACTCAATTATTGTCCCATTGCTCATTTTCACCTACAAGAAAATATACACACTGTAAACAATTTTTTGGGCTTTTCCTTTGATCTCTTTTTTTTATTGAGCTGATGTGTGTATACGACAATAATTTTGTTGCATACTTTGTTGTGTATAGTATTTTAAAAAAAAAATTCTTTAAAGAAGGTTTTAAATGTTCCTTTTCTGTAACAGTTTTCTTACTTGAACATGCATTAAATATTATCTTAAAACATTAATGTGCATTAAATGTATAATCATTGATGGTACATTTATAAAATAAATGTTGACCAGTTTATCAGTGGGTTGACAGAGCATAGCAAAGGAAGCTACCCTTGAATCTGTTGACACTCATGCATAAAAAAAGTCTTTTGTACAACACTTAAAGCCAACAATTACTACAAGTGATGTGAAATTAAGCAGCAAAAAACACACACTGTAAACACACACTGAAAAAAATACACACTGTAAACAATTTTTTGGGCTTTTCCTTTGATCTTTTTTTTTTTATTGAGCTGATGTGTGTATACGACAATAATTTTGTTGCATACTTTGTTGTGTATAGTATTTAAAAAAAAAATAAAATCTTAAAAGAATGTTTTTAATGTTCATTTTCTGTAACAGTTTTCTTACTTTATTACAAATTATTTTCAGTCTGACCTTATCAAATAGATTAAATGGCCAGGAAACACTTAAAAAAAATCTCAAGCCAATAAACCGCGATTACTGAACATGCATTAAATATTATCTTAAAACATTAATGTGCAATAAACGTATAATCATTGATGGTACATGTATAAAATTAATGTTGACCAGTTTATCAGTGGGTTGACAGAGCATAGCAAAGGCAGCTACCCTTGAATCTGTTGACACTCGTGCATAAAAAAAGTCTTTTGTACAACACTTAAAGCCAACAATTACTACAAGTGATGTGAAATTAAGCAGCAGTTTAAGTAGTTATTGACTCCATTAAGTAGCGCCTCTTCTTTCACGAACAAAGATTTCTCTGTTCCATTAATGTAAAAGATTGGCTGTTAAAGCAGCTTTGATTTTGGCAGAATCTCATACATCAGGATGCTGCAGAATTGCAAAAATCTTTCATGGAAATTAGTGCTTGGATTAAACTCATTTATAAGAAGCATGGATAATCTGCATTCATACACGCTATAGCGCTGACATTACACTGTGATATCCATCCAATTTTTGTCCACTATGTAAAATATGTGCAATATGAATAAAATGAAAACTATAGGACTAGGTTTAATTCTCTAATCTGCCTTGGAAAAATTAAAGTGGAGTTCCAGCTTGACACTAATTATCTTGAAAAATGTCTCTCCCCCTCCTCCTACTTATCCTGCCTACTATGTGAAAAAAAATCGGTATACTTACCTTTTTTTTAGTGTGCTCCAGTCTGGACACCTGATACTACAGCCCCTGCTCTCTGTGTCAGGTGTCAGTGAGCAGCTGCTGCGGGGGAGAGGAGGGATCACCGACAACGACTTAGTCATGGATGATGTAATGGCTCCCGGAAATTTAAAGCTGCTGTTGTGACCCGGGGAGGGGGGGGGGGGGGTGTCAAACTCCAGGATCACATGACTGGTCTGGACTAAAAAAAAAAGGTAAGTATACAGATCTTTTTTTACACAAGGTAAGCAGGATGTTTACAGGGGCAGTGGGTCCATTTTCAAGAGTAGCTAGTGCTAGGCTTGAATTCCACTTTAGAGCATATTATATATATACACCCCACACAGCTTTTTTTACACAGCACAGCCCGGTCTGGTAGGACGACAGACCTGATCTTTTTCTGATGCTGTTTACTTTTATTTACAGGTCTCCTCCAAACCCCCCTGCCTGTGACTGTACAGTGAAAGCAGAAGCGGCACTCTGGCTAGGTCTTCTTCTCCACAACCCCCAGCCTGTGACTGGACAATAAAAGCAGAAGCTCATCTCCTTCATAACCCCCAGCCTGTGATTGAACAGTGAAAGCAGAAGCAGAAATCTGGCTATCTCTTCTTCTCCACAACCTCCAGCCTGTGACTGGACAGTGAAAGCAAAAGAGGAACTCTGCCTAGCTCTTCTCTGTCACAACTGCCAGCCTGTGACTGAACAGTGAAAGCAGAAGCGGCATTTTGGCTAGCTCTTCTTCTCCACAACCCCTAGCCTGTGACTGAACAGTGAAAACAGAAGCAGCACTCTGGCTAGCTCATATCCTCGACAGCCCCCAGCCTGTGACTGAACAGTGAAAGCAGAAGTGGCATTCTGGCTAGCTTATCTCTTTCACAACCCCCAGCCTGTGACTTAAAGCAGAATTCCGGGCACAAAAAACATTTTTTTCAATGAACATACCCCCGGGACAGTCAGGGCTAGTACATTCCACAATGGCTAGCCTCTGATCTGTCCCAGTTCGCACTTACCTGCAAGAAGAAATACTCACTTATAAAATTTCTTCTCCAGCGTTGCCATCTCTGTTGTGGGCAGCTGAAGCCAGCGCGATCCTCTTCTGCGTCCTCTTCCATGTCTTCTTCTCCCAGAATGCGCCTGCACCGGCCCCTCTCTTCACTTCCGGTGCGGGGCCGGTGCCGTCGTATTGATTCCTGGGAGCGATGACATTCAGCTCACAGGAATCATTGCAAACCGGAAGTGACGGTGCCGGCCGCGGCCACAGAGGGAGGAAGTGGAAAATAGGTGAGTATTTCTTTCTACAATTACAAGGTAAGTAAAAAAAAATAATCCTAACTATCCAATTCCTTTTCAGCTGAAGAAGAGCAAGCGGATGGCCACAAAATCAATTGGGTCGATTTTGTGCCTGGAACTCCGCTTTAAGAGTGAAAGTAGAAGCAGCACTCTGGCTAGCTCATCTCCTCCACAACCCCCAGCCTGTGACTGAACAGTGAAAGCAGAAGTGGCATTCTGGCTAGCTTTTGTCATTCTGCTGTCTCCTCCCTTCAGCATGCTCCCTACACTGCAGCACAACTGACTGACTCAGTATTTAATTTCCTCCCCCCTGTGTGAGCTCTGCTGTACTGGGACTGCAAAATGATGACATCAAGTCATATTCAGGTACTTAGTCTTACATTTGAAGAATGAAGTTGATGTGTAAATGATCATGGAGGTGCAATATTTTTTTGTACTTTTTATATCTGCATGGAGTTCAATCTTAAATACAGAAACCTGTTGATTGTAATGGTTGCTCAGTGCCTCTACCTTTCTTTGTTTTAGCTTATGCAAAACCATTCCAACATCCATTATGGATTTGTACTATATCTTGCTCACAAACTGCTTGATTGCTCATGGCGGATTGAGTCACTTTGCTGAACACATACTGTACGCACATAGCACACTATTAGCATTATTTTGTGGCCAGCTGTGCATTTGTTGTGAAATTGCCCTCTACTGCACACCAGTACACAAAGCAAGGTGAACTGCGAGCCAGGCCTTCTCGTCCATCAGTGGCTGACCTCACAAATGCAAAGAGTAAATTACATGCACACACTCCATATAAAATGCAGCACACAGGAATATTTTATTGTTGTATAGAGAGGAAGTGTGTGGTGGGAGAGGGTAGTGTGGTTATTGCTTGGTGGGCGGATTGTTAGGTAGGCAAGACTGAATAGTTTCAGTGTAGAAAAGTGTGTCACTCTAAGGTGCATTCTGCCTTTGCATCCCAGGCTTACACTCTTAAAAATATTGAAGCTAATGATATAAGCCTATTGACTGAGACAGGTGTACCAGTGTTTTTTTTTTTTTTTTTTTGCTGGGATTGTGTTTTGCAAATTACCAGAAAATAAAATTGCTTGCTTCTTAACAGCGGAGGTAAGTTTCTGATGACCTTACTGCCCCTAGCTTGGCCTTCCTCATACCAGAGTATATAAATCTTCCTAGCTCTAGAATCTTTTCCTCAGATGGATTTATATCAGTCATGTGCAAAGGAGGAAATTTACTTTTAAGAAATATGCTGCTTCAGTCAAGGGTTGAATATGCAGTATAGTTTTCAGTGCAGATCGTTGAAAGGTTATTGGGAGCTTTTTGACATCATTGCTACAGTGAGGACATCAGCTATGATTAGAGATGAGTCAGCTTCTTATAATTAGCTTCACCGATCTGCTCACTTGATCTGTTTTGCAAAGAAAAAAAAAAAATCTATCACTATTCCAAGTTTGCTGCTATTAGGATAAAATAGCCATTAATAAAAAATAAATTAAACTTTCCCTCTTTGCAGATGATTTGTTATTGTTTGTAACCCAACCTCACTGGTCACTACCCTTAATTATACAAGAATTCAAGAAATTTGGGGCTGTAAGTAATTTCAAAGTAAATTACAGCAAATCAGAAATTCTCAATATTTCGTTGGCCGAGGCGGTTTTAAAACAACTGTCGTCCTCCTTTCCTTTCAAGACTTTTTCAAGACCTTGGTTCTACTTCTATCTGCTACTTAGGAATCAATATACCATCCAATGCATCCTCCTGACTCTTTTCTGAGAACTATGACCCACTGCTCCTCAGAACCCAATCGGACTTATTCACTTACGCAACTAAGAGACTCTCCCGGTTTGGAAGGGTAAACTCTCTGAAAATGGATATTCTTCCACGCTTCCAATACTTATTTCAAACACTCCCTATGAGTATACCCACCTCTTACTTCAGGAAGATTCACCGGATGTTTTCTAAATTTATCTGGAAAGCAACCCACCCTAGAATAGGGTTTGAAATGACAGTCCCTTGATATCCGGTGACTCGTCTACGTCGGCGCCGCAGACACACCCATTGGCTATGCGCAGTACGTCACATCCGGCGCATCTTGATGAGCCGGTTTGTGTACAAGCGCATTCGGAGCGTCTGCCCCGAACACAGCTATCATGTGGCCGGCTGATTACCGACCCAGCTGTGTTTGGGGTGGAGCGGTTCCTCATATAGGCGCCATCCCCACTGAGACACTCACTCGGCTACGGGATACCGGACTGCGAGGAGCGTTAGGTAAATATAGCACATGGCTCTATTATGCTGTCCTTCTCATTGGACTCTCCGCTGCTTATCATTCAAACACTATCACTCTTTGAGACGCCTGGGCTCTTGTCATCCACTTTATGGGTCTTTCCTGCCGTTCTGATTTCTTCACACCCTCATCCCTTTATGTTCACTATTGGTACACTCCACGTTTTTTGCGATCATCTCACCTTCACCCTTTGGTTCTATTCACTTACTTTTGGTGATGCGTGCACTTGATTTAGGATCTTTGGTTTAGTTTATCTATAGCACGTGGTGTCTATAGGCTATTCTCAAGTTACTGAGATGGGTCTATCCTTCTTTCCACTTTCTTTCTGTAGCGTTCACGCATTGGCTTGAACCAAACATTTCAATACTGCGTTTTTTCTGTCTCCTTATGGACATAAGGTTTGTTGGTCCTGATATCGACCCAATCTTCCGTTCACCAGTCTTGGCTACTCCAGCAGCCACCCCTTAGCCCTGTCATGAGACACTACAGGGGACATATACAAGTACACTGTATTTGGTAAGTTCTCCTCCTACTATGGAGCTGACATATACAAGCATGTACGCAACTATCCCATTTCTGATTATATACTTCTCATTATCCAGAATACAGTTACCTTAAACGTTGTGATTTGGACCCCTATTTGGTGTGGACTGCTCCCATGTCCGCCGGGGGGGTACTAGTCCCAGTCGTGATCCCCTAGGTCTCCAGTTGCTTTTAGAACCGGCTATACAGGTGGGTTATATGTTGGCTGGCGCTTACCTCTGTTTTGACCTACCGTTATGAGATTTATTATGTGACATGTTTCCCAAATAGATATGCACTGACTTTGCTTTCTCTTAATAATTCTAGTAGCATTGTTGATATACATACCCACGTTATTTGCCCCTGAGGAAGCGGTCACCCGCGAAACATGTCGGGCTGGGTTTGGGTTTAGACACCCAGGTCCATCACACCAGACCCACCAGTCTTACCATCTCTGGCAAAGGTCTGCAGTGGACAGCGTGATCTACACCCACCCTCCGTGGATATTTGGCTCTCCCAAAGCCTGTATATTGTATGTACTACCCAATTGCTCTGTATGTTGTAATATTATTAGTGTTTTGTCAACACGATAATAGTTACTTTTAATGCTTTTCTTCTTTATTTTTGGTGTTGTATCAATAAAATTTGTGTATTTTTACATATATGTGGATTCTCTGCTATTTGTCTCGATGACAGTATCCCTTTAAAAGTCCCCCTGGCCCATCCATTTTCCTTTTCTACTCCCTATGAGTATACCCACCTCTTACTTCAGGAAGATTCACCGGATGTTTTCTAAATTTATCTGGAAAGCAACCCACCCTAGAATAGGGTTTGAAATGCTCTCTCCAGAAAATTCATGGAGGAGCTGGAATACCTGATGCTTCTCTATACCACAAGGCAGCGGTACTCACACATAGTGGACTGGTTTCACCACTCCTCATCCAACCTCTGGGTCCAATTGGAACGACACCTAAACTCCACTGATCTCTGCCCTCTGGCATGGACACCCACAGTCCTTCACAAGGCCACATCACTTTCCAGCAATCTCACCTGTCAGACACTCCAGATATGAGACCGTTTGACGTCATCCAGTACTTTGTCTAAATTGCAAAGACCCATGACTCCCTTGTTTGGGACTCTGGCCTTTCCGCTGGCTGCTAGTAGAACAGGATTTGGTCCATGGTGTAAAACAGATCACTGACGCCTTACCCAAGTCCTAGGTGCAGACCCATCTTTACTAACTGACTCCCCAACCCGGATACCCCTTCAACATCCGTAAGTATGGTTTCAGAGTTAGATTTTATTTCCATCATTTACACTTTCAAAATAACAGAAAACAAAAAGATGGCGCCTTCAAAAGTTTGGGCACCCTGCAGAGTTAATATCTTGTACTGCCCCCTTTGGCAAGTATCACAGTTTGTAAACACTTTTTGTAGCCAGCCAAGAGTCTTTCAATTCTTGTTTGAGGTATCTTTGCCCATTCTTCCTTACAAAAGTCTTCCAGTTCTTTGAGATTTCTGGGCTGTCTGTCACGCACTGCTCTTCTAAGGTCTATCCATAGATTTTCAATTATGTTGAGGTCAGGAGATTGTGAAGGCAATGGCAAAACCTTCAGTTTACGCCTCTTGATGTAATCCCCCATGGATTTCCAGGTGTGTTTAGGATCATTATCCATTTGTAGAAGCCATCCTCTCTTTAACTTCAGCTTTTTCACAGATGGCATCAAGTTACCATCCAAAATTTGCTGAAATTTTATTGAATCCATTTTTTCTTCTACTCGTGAGATGTTCTCTGTGCCACTGGCTGCAATACAACCCCAAAGCATGATTGATCCACCCCCATGCTTAACAGTTGGACAGAGGTTATTTTCATTAAATTCTGTGCCCCTTCTTCTCCAAACGTACCTTTGCTCATTCCGGCCAAAAAGTTCAATTTTAACCTCATCAGTCCACAGAACTTGTTTCCAAAATTCATCAGGCTTGTCTATATGTTCATTTGCAACGTTCAAACACTGATTTTTGTGGTGAGGACGTAGAAGAGGTTTTCTTCTGATGACTCTTCCATGAAGACCATATTTGTACAAGTATCTCTTTATAGTGGAATAGTGTACCTCCAGTGTCTGCCAGATCTTTCTGGAGGGATCGTGCAGTCAAACGTGGGTTTTGAATTGTTTTTCTCACAATCCTGCGAGCTGTTCTGTCTGATATTTTTCTTGGTCTTCCAGGTCTTGCTTTAACTTCCACTGTTCCTGATGACTGCCATTTCTTAATTACATTCCAAACAGAGGATATTGACATCTGAATACGCTTTGCTATCTTCTTATAGCCTTCTCCAGCTTTGTGAGCGTCAACTATTTTCAGTTTCAGTTTTCTAGACAACTGCTTAGAAGATCCCAGGATGCTGATTGTTGGGGCAAGGTCAGATGAGTCTGGGCATTTAAAACCACAATCACAATGCAAATTATTGTGGCTATGGCATGTGTTCAGCAGTGCACCCTCTGGCTGTAGCATAGGATTTAGATGGGTGGCCAGGTGGTGGTAAATATGTGGCTCAAATGCCTGTTTTGAATCCTGTCCCAGCCTCCTGTTTGAAAGAAAGGAAAATTTGAACTGGCTAGGAGAATGATGCAATCCACTAAAACCAGGAGATCATCTGCATATCTGTTTGTCAAAATGACTATAAAGCAATTAAAAAAACCCTTGAGTTGAAGGAATTCTGGTTATCCCCTGTATGTACCAAGGGTAACTGTAATTATCACTGTCATACAAAGATTTAACCTACTGTTTTTTTAACTTCCAGATATTATGTTTGCCCCTCAGGCTTCTTTCGTTCAGTTTTCTCTACAATAAACTCTTGAAACATAAATCCTGGCACCTAACTTTTATTTCACAATGTAACAAGAAGTGAGGCTAAGAAAGTTGACTAGAAGGGTTCTGCCTTTATTTCACTAGGACTCCGGGGGTATATACCCTAATATAGTGTGTATGTCTATGTTTATACATATTTTTTTTTTTTTTTAATAATTCATTATTTCACGCATTATACCTAATTGACAACTAGTTATTTTGATCTTGCTTTCATTACTCCTGTCAATGACCTCTTTGTCTCTTGTCACCTCCCACGATATCTTTGTTTTGGTGGCCTTGCTTGTGGTACTCTCTCAGCTGCCAGTCATTGCACCGTGACAGCATCAAGAGTTTTGTTTGTGAATTTTTGCATTTACAGGTGTACACGTATAACACCCTTGATAATTTTGAAACTTCCAGTACAGAATACATTACCATCACTCCAATATTGCCTTTGGGCCAACTCTGTTTTGATGCTGACGGCTCAGTTATGGAGAGTGTCATTTAGGTTCTGATGGAAAAAAAAAGTTTCTTTTTTGGTGTAGAAGATATATCAAAGTTTATGACAGCAATGATTTAATTTTTAAACATGGCATTATGTGTATGAATCTCCACTTTTATAAAAAAAAAAAAAAAAATTCTCCCTAGCAGAACTATGCCTGTTTTAAAAATCAAGCAATCTTCATTCTGAAGATAAAAATGTAGGCCATACTATGTCACTACGCAAACTTACTGCTAAGTGGGAAGGTCTGGTATTATTAAAGAGGAAGTAAACCCTCCTCTACAACTTGTACCTATAGGTAAGCCTATGATAAGGCGTACCTATAGGTACTGTAAATATCTCCTAAACATGTACCATTTAGGAGATATTTACCTTATATGCTGCCAGTGACGTCACTGGCGCATACGCTCTGAAGGAACGGCCGATCGTGCCGTTCCTTCAGAGTCCCGTGCCGTGACTGTCGGCTCCCGCGCGCGTGCGCGGGAGTGACGTCACCGCGGCTCCGGCCAATCAGATGGCCGGATGCCGCGATCCCGGAAGACGGGCGACTGAACATGTCGCCCGTTATAGAGGTGAGTAAGCGGCACGGCGGGGGCTCGTTCTAAGGTAAGTATTGCATAATGAGCTAGTATGCGATGCATACTAGCTCATTATGTCTTTCTCTTGCAGGGTGTAAAAAAAAAAAAAAAAAAAAAACGGGTTTACAACCTCTTTAAATCTACCTGAGCAATCTCTACATTGTAATGAGAAAAGTTGCAGCCTCATCATTCCTTTTTTCTTAGGACTTTTTAAATGTATCTCACCACAAATAAAACTGCTCTTGCAGTGAATGTTTCAGTGTTCGCTCAACATCTCTGCAGACTCCTTGGAAAAGCAGTGAGCCAATCAGATAGGTCATAAATGAGATGCCAAAAAGAAAAAAGAGTCTTATTGCACTCTAAGTTCAGGCTCAGCAAAAGGGACTTTTTCGTTTTAGTTTTGGATAGAGTGGAGAGAGATTAGAACCCCTGTAAGTTTTTATTGCTGTCTGTGCCCTCGTAAGATAGATTCGCCCACTCTACCTGTCCTGTTTACCATTATCATTGAAAGTAAAAGTAAAAGAAATTACCCAAATTTTGGGTTGTCTCCAGAAAAGTAAAAGAGGGGAAATCTTTCAATGGGGACACTAGTTCTGGTCATCTGGGGGTCCCCAAGGAATTCCCTTAATATACAGGGATTTCTCCTCACTTCCTGTTTGGCTATGGGACAGGAAATGAAGGAAAATCCCCGCAATGGGACACCGATGGCAAAATAAAATCTGACAGGTATTATAATCCTTCCTCACTCTATCCAAAATGAAAAAACAAGTTTTGCCTATAGTTCTACTTTAAGATGTAACAGAGGGGCTTCAAATTCAGTACTCCTAAGGAGTCTTGGTTCCAGTGGGGTGGATCAGGGTGGAATACATCAATCAGCAGCCTTAGGGAAAGTTAACCACTTGCCTACCGCCCCACGCAAATGTACTGCAGCAGGGCTGCTCGGCTGTGCATAATCACGTAGATGTACTTGATTATGTGCACCCGGTTTTGTGATTAGACACAGTGGGGGGAGCGGGTTCAATCGCTGTCGGCCTCCCGCGATCTTCGTCAAAACTGACAGGAGAGCTGTCTGGTATGTAAACAATGCAAGACGGCTCTCCTGTCAGAGAAGCAGGGAAATTTTGTGTGATTCAGCTAAGCTGAATCACAGATCTCTCTCTGTCTCTATTCAATCCATCCTCCCCACAGTTAGTAAGCACATCCAGGGAACACATTTAACCCCTTGTTCCCCCCCCCCCCCCAGTGTTAACCCCTTCCCTGCCAGTGTCATTTATACAGTAACAGTGCATATTATTTAGCACTGATCACTGTATTAATGTCACTGGTCCCCAAAAAGTGTCAGATTTGTCTGCCGCAATGTTGTAGTCCCGATAAAAAAAACGCTGATCGCTGCCATTACTAATTTAAATAACTAAATAAATAAAAAGTCCATAAATCTATCCCGTAGTTTGTAAGCGCTATAAATTTTGCGCAAACCAATTATTATACGCTTTTTGGGATTTTTTTTTACCAAAAATATGTAGCAGAAACAAATTGGCCTAAACTGATAAAAAAAATTGGATTTTAAAAATTTTTTTATTGGGAATGTTTTATAGCAGAAAGTAGAAAATACTGGTGTTTTTTCAAAATTGACACTCTTTTTTTTGTTTATAGTGCAAAAATGAAAAACCACAGAGGTGATCAAATACCACCAAAAGAAATCTCTATTTATAAGAGAAAAAAAAGACAATTGTATTTTGGTACGGCATCAACGACAGCGCAATTGTCAGTTAAAGCAATGCAGTGCCGAATCGTAAAAATGGCCTGGTCATTAAGGGGGTAAAACCTCTTGGGGCTGAAGTGGTTAATGTGGGATATATCACAGGAGAAGATGTGAGTAAGGATGGATGGATGACGGCTCAGATTGTGGGGCATCAGGGCTCATCAGGGAATCATCAACAACATGTAGAAAACAAAAGTGCCCACAACGCAAACAATAATACGATCATATATCATTTATTAAAAGCATAAAAGCAGACTTACATTGGGTAAGTGAAGGGCTGCAAAACTGTGAAGATGGTGAAGAGCAGTATAGCCTCCCGGCACAAATGCTGTCATGCACAGACTCCAGGACTGCCAGAGGGGGTAGGGAGCATCTGCAGGCTAACTGGATCAGAGTGGCAACCATCAGGGCTGAAAGTGGGTGTGAACAACAGCTGTTTGTGCTGGCCAGCTGTGCTGCTCTTCACACTTTTCAAAGTTTTGCAGCCCTTCTCTTATCCATATGTAGGTGTGCTGTTATGCTTTTAATATATGATATATCCTCACATTGAGGTTTGCGCTGTGGGTACTTTTGTTTTCTACATAAATGAGATGCCAGTTGCAAAGAATTTGACCCTGGTGTCTGAACTAAACAAATCTGCAAAATACAGCTTAAAATGAATGCCCACAAAAGGGTAATCCTATGCAAAAAGTACAATAAATCAAAATAGCTTTTGTCGCAATACCCACCTTTAACCACTTAAGCCCTGGAAGATTTTACCCCCTTCCTGACCAGGGGGTATTTTGCGATTCGGCACTGCGTGACTTTAACGGACAATTGCGCGGTCGTGCGACGCTGTACCTAAACGAATTTGACGTCCTTTTTTTCCCACAAACAGAGCTTTCTTTTGGTGGTATTTGATCACCTGTGCGATTTTTTGATCACGCGCTATAAACAAAAAAAGAGCGTCAATTTTGCAAAAATAACAATATTTTTCACATTTTTTTATATGAAATTCCCCAAAAAAAAAAAGTAAAAATCAAAATTTTTTAACATTTTCGGCCAATTTGTTTTATCCTACATATGTTTGGTAAAAAAAATCGCAAAAAGCGTATTTTGATTGGTTTGCGCAAAAGTTATTGCGTTTACTAACAAAGGGAAAGATTTTTGTCATTTTTGTTGTTTTTTTTTTTAACGCGTAATGGCGGCGATCTGCGATTTTTATGCGGTACTGCGACATTGCGGCGGACAGATCGGACCCTTGACTGATATTTTTGACACTTTTGGGGTTACCAGTGACATTTCTACAGTAATCAGTGCTATATATATGCACTGTTACTGTAAAAATACACTGGCAGTGAAGGGGTTAACTTTATTTGAGAGGGAGGGGCTGTGTGTGTCCCTAGGGGTGTGATTCTAACTGTGATTGGCTGTGGCTTGAGGTGTAGTTACACTGATCAACGGTTCTACATAGTAGATCCGTATGATCAGTGTCTCTACACAGGGAGAACTGACAGGCAGCTTGTTTACACAAGCTGCCTGCCTTTCTCCCTCTCCCCCGACGATCGCAGAGTGACCGGCGGACATCGGGTCTGCTGGTCACACGCGCGGGGAGGGGGGGTGCGTGACCACGCAGGAGCGGGAGCGCGCCGCCGGTGGCGCGCGCTCGCTCCCCAGACCCTCCCAGGCTAGTGACGTACCGATACGTCACTCTGCCTGTGAGGGGCTGACCGCCGCAGTATATAGTCAAATTTTAATTAGAATTTCGCAAATTTGGACGAATTTCATTTCGTTATTTGGAGCATTAGGTAACCTTCGTTTATACAGTAATTTGGGTATTCGGACATATCCGAATCTCCAAATAATGAAAAATGTGTCTAACTATTTATTTGGAACAAAACGAACCTCACATGTCTACATTAATATCCCTGAAAACCCTTCTCTTTAAAGAAGCCTATCCGGCTACTAACTAATACACTGTTTTACTTTCTTAATCAGGTCATCCCCCACAGCTATTACCTTTTGTATCAATTGACCCTCCCTTTTAGATTGTAAGCTCTAACGAGCAGGGCCCTCTGATTCCTCTTGTTCCAAATTGTATTGTAACTGTAAAGTCTGCCTTCATTTTGTTAAGCGCTGTGCAAACTGTTGGCGCTATATAAATCCTGTATAATAATAATAATAATAATAATAATAATAATCCAGAGATGTCCCTATCAGAACTTTTTTCCACTAGATGTCCACAGTTTTCCTGGTTGAATGATGGCCATCATAATTAAACTCACTTTATCAAGGCTCACCCCAAGCCTGTGACCGGACAGTGAAAAGAAGAAGCATCTGTCAGGTTTCAGTGGTAGTGAGCCCTTGTAGAAAACCAGCTCTGGGTTCTCTAGGGCGCAGAGTCTAAGCCCCAGCCTGCTTCTTCACCAGGGCCCCTGATGGTGGGGAATAGCTTGCAACAACCTGTAACTAGGTCATGGCCCCCAGGTACGCCCAGCTAATGGAGACCCCTTGTCTGTGCAGACTACAAACAGCAGGAGACAGAAGAAGATCCATTAGTGGGGCAGGGACACCCCCCCTAATTCAAGCGCTCGGCCCCTAATCTACATGCATTGTGCTGGACAAATGGATTTCATGTTTTTTTTTCTTTTTTTAAAGCACATGATTAGAGCCTAAGGCACTGATTGGCTGCAAAAAAGGTGGGCTCGGGGCACAGAGCACTGTGACATTAGCAAATTATTTTTCGCTTATGTCTTCCTGCTTCTCTTCCCGTCCAATCAGGAAGAGGGTCCTGAGACCGGATTGGCCAGGGAGTCTTAGGGAGGAGAAGCAATGCCTGTTCAGTCGGGAGAAGAACCAATGGCCTGACTCTTCCCTCGGCAAGCTGGCATGAGGAGCAGCAGGTGGAGGGGCGGAGGAGCAGCAACAGCCTCCTTAAGATTCCAGGAGCCCAACTTCAGATCCAGCACCACCACGAGTGAGGGGGAAATGTTTGTTTGCCACCCCCCAATGTATTGAGCACCAGCAGCCACTGAAACAAGCTAAGGTCAGGGTGGATGGCAGACAAGCATGAAAAGGGACAGGAAGCCAGGGTCAGTAAATGGGAAGTCAGACACTAAATACAAGTAATACTAGGCAAACAGGAGCTCAGAGACCTAGGAGAACTAGGAAGTTGCTCAGGCAGCACAGGCTGCAGTAAGCATGTCTTATCTAGGGAAGCAAACTGGGAGGCGGGTCAGCAAGTGATAGAAGGCAAAGGAATATTAACCCACCAGTAGAGCAGGCAACGCCCATAGGTGAACACAGAAGTCAAACAAACACATGAGTAGAATCACAGTTCTAGCAGAACCACTGCAGCAAGGAGCCAATAATTAGACAGGCAGTAAACTGCAGTCTGAACAATGACAGCAGCACAGTAATGTGCTCATCTCTCTGTCATTCTCTATGCTCTCCTCTTATCAGAATGCTCACTGACAACACATGAACTGACTGTTTCCTTGTACTGCTTCTTCCTCTCTTAAGCCCCGTACACACGTACCGATCGTCGGCCGACGGAACGTCCTACAAATGTTCGCGGCTGGTGTGTTTGTTGTTTGTCTGTTGAAAAGTGCTCAAAACTTGCCCAGGACATTTGTCTTCCGACAGAAAATGACGTCACTACGTTCCACGCACGTTCGCCGCTACAAAAGAGGAAGTGAGTGTTTGGCCGTGACCCTTCTGGGCATCTCGCGCTGATTTCGGTAGCATTTGTTTGGTTGACGACATTTCGCTATTTTCCGAGACATCGTTCGAGAATTTATTATGGCGACCGTGAATTCGTCCGTTGCTGTCGTTAGTGTTGGAGTTTTGGCTCTGAGACGACGTACGAGCAATAGGAAGAAGAAGCGGACCTCCTGGACGAAAAATTGGTTGCTTAACCGTGATCAATTTTCTCATATGTCCTTGCTGAGGGAGCTCCAGGAAAATAATCCTGATGACTTCAGGAATTATTTGAGGATGACGGATCCCATCTTTTACCGTCTTCTTGCCCTGGTGTCCCCCTATATTCTGAAGCAGGATACTTGTATGCGGCTTGCAATTACTCCTGAGCAAAGGTTAATTGCGACGTTGAGGTATCTTGCAACAGGGAGAAGCCTGCAGGATCTGAAGTTCACCACAGGCATCTCCCCCCAAGCTCTTGGAGTCATCATCCCTGAGACCTGCTCTGCCATCATCAAGGTCTTGCAGAAGGACTATATCAAGGTATGTTTGATTTTTTACATTACATTACATGTATTACTAGTTTCACCTGAATTATGATGTTTTTGGATGTACAGCAATTGACACAGGCCATTATTTGTAAACTACCCTCTGTCCGCATGCACATAGTAGTAAAGATGTAGATTATCTTTAACCATTTGTAAAATTACCCACTGACCACCCCACCATTCTCTCCTATGTGTCCCTAAACGCATTGCCTGTTAACAGTATGTCGAATTTATCTAATTTTATTGCTTTCCCTCAAACAATTATTCCTTGGCCAATGTTTTAGTACCTAGTTAATGATTTATCTAAAATACATCAGTCCATCTATTCCCACCTATGATTCTGTATGTTTATGTAATGATGTTAAAACCTTCACTGACCACAAGCCCTTATTGATGTATAAATGCCCAGTTTTACTTACCCATCCCCCACCCACATGCTAAATCTCAAAGTCAGCATATACCAAAGCTCAAGTTCAGAGGTCTTCAAACTATGGCCCACCAGTTGTTCACGAACTTCAATTTCCATCATGCCTAGTCATGTCTGTGAATGTCAGAGAATTACAAGGCCTCATGGGATGTGTAGTTCTGCAACAGCTGGATGGCCGTAGTTTGTAAATCTCAGCTCTAGCTGGTGAGTATAATGGGCCATACACACTAGAAGATTGTCAGAACAATTTATCCTTCCGATTTACCAAAACCAAATAATATAAGGTCCAACAAACACTTTCAAATCCTATGCAATCTGGTAGGCCCTTGCACTACATAGAAAAGGTAAATCTGCACGAAAAAGTCTTCAGAGAATCTTCTAGTGTGTATGGCCCTTTACAATATAAGAACAATAGGAGGTTGAAAATAAATGTATGTAGATGTTACATCCCCATATCCAAACCTTTGCCTTCCTGTTGTATATTTTTTTAGCAAGTTGCATAAGCATTTAACAGACAACTGTGTGTGTAATTAATAATGTGATGTGCTCAAGCACTAATTTTTTTTTTTTTATTTTTTCCCCACAGTTTCCTTCAAACGCAGAGCAATGGCTGGAGATTTCTGATCAATTTCTGGAGAAGTGGAATTTTCCCAATTGTGGGGGTGCTATTGATGGGAAGCACGTCCGCATTGTCCCCCCTCCGAATTCGGGCACATTTTTTTATAATTATAAAGGTTTTTTTAGTATAGTCATGCTAGCCATAGTTAATGCAAACTATGAGTTTATTTTTTTGGATATTGGCAAAAATGGCCGCAATTCGGATGGGGGAGTTATTGATCAGACGGAGTTCGCTCGTCGTCTAAAGAACGGCACTCTGAACCTGCCATCCAGGGAGCAAACTGTTGAGGGTATGAGCTTTGTGTTTATCGCAGATGAGGCTTTTGCGCTTGGGGAGCATCTCATGAAGCCCTACCCTCAGAGGAACCTCACCCCAGACCAAAGGATTTACAACTACCGGTTGTCCAGAGCTCGCAGAGTTGTGGAGAATGCCTTCGGGATAATGGCCAACCGGTTCCGGATATTCCTGACGTCCATAAACCTGGCACTGTACAAAGTGGATAATGTGGTCTTGTGTTGCTGCATTTTGCACAACTTCCTACGCAGGAATGCACAAAATTATGTATTGCAGCAACTGGATACTGACCCTGCTATGCCAGGTACAAGTGGAGAGGCCCAACCTTCTAACCAAGTGGAGTCCATGACGTCAATGGAAGTTGGACGGTCAGCATTGGCATCACACAGGGCCCGTCAGATCCGCCAGGAATATCTGGACTATTTCGTGGGGAGAGGAGCTGTGTCCTGGCAGCAATCACTGTCACACACCCATTAATCTTGTTAAAGATTGGACACACAAGATAAATGTCAGAGATATATAATTTTTCAACACATTAAACAAAAATTGCAATGATTCTGTATTGTGGATTATAATCATTTGGGCACATATGCCAAACACAATTATTTGGGTTAATCATGTGTTATATATGTGTGACTTTGGAAGGGTTAATACATTCATCAGTGTGTTTCTTGACTGTAGTCTCTCACCAGCTGATCCAAAGTGATGATGGCCATGTGTTATTTTTTAGCCAGTGGTGTAAATACAAGGGCCTTCTGCACCCCACAAAATGTACACAAACCCTGTCACATTGAGAACTAGGTCACACCCAAGGTTCATCTAATGTCACCTTACATTGGTGTTCATTGTCCAGAAGTTGCCCATACTATATATTTCATATAATACATTAGGGTATTAACAAAGTACCTACACCTGTTATGTTGTGTTCATTTATGACATCCTTCTCACTGCCCACCAATGTTAGGATATGTCAGTGTTATGTGAAACTTGATCATTGTTCATCTCAAAGTGTTATATATATAGGTAATGGAAAGTGAACTAGAGCAACGAACAAGCAATACACTATAGATTACACTGATCTCCCTACACTGATTGCTACTGGCAATATCAATGCCATATTGAATCCTAGGACTGCTAGTACCTTGAGTGTTGAGTCACACTTATGCGATGCGGGAAGTCTGCGACTTTGCAGCCTTCCAGCATTGCATAAGGGTGACCCGCCACTTACTTTTTGCACAGGATTGTATTCCACAAGTGTTAAGCACTGTGCGATCCAATCCAGATACATCAGAAATAAAGGGTCATGTGCGACTTGTATGCGTGTTCAGTGCGAATGTAGCCATACAAAGTGTATGTCTCAATTCACACTGCACATCTGATGGCATGTAATATCGTAGCGCACTGCTCCTTTATTACATGCGATCAGATGTTCATGCGAAAATCAGCTATACAGTTTGTATGGCTCAATTCGCACTGCACTCGCACAAAAGTCGCACATGATGCATTTATTCAGCCGCATCAGGATAGGATCGCACAATCGTTCAAACTTGTGTGATCCGATCCTGTGTGAAATGTCAGATCGCACTGTGATATGCGTTAAAACTGGGGGTATCTTTAACATTTCATTGACACCTCCAGCAACTCGCATATGGCAGTGTCCAAAATGCTTTCATTAACATGTAAATATGGGAATAGGACAGCCATCATACATTTAGTGCTTCTTTACACAGCTTTAGACCTCGACCCCCCAACGAAAGTCTAATAAAGAATTGAACACACATTGTTGAATGTAAAAACGTTTTAGTATCAAACATTCACAGGGTTAGGGTTAGGGTTAGGGTTAGGGTTAGGGTTAGGGTTAGGGTGTTGTAAAGTGCTTTTCCCAAACTTGGGTACACTCTTTAACATCTGAGTGTAATTAAAATGCCCTAAAACATTATAAAAAATTTGTAACATCAGGAACATCCCAATACAAACATTAAAAACCTAGTAAAATTGTGGCTTAAAATTTGCCAATCATGTCCACAAAATTGCGCATTTTGATTTGTAATGCCGTTGCAGTCTCCTTTATTTGTTCCAGGTCTGCGCAGCATTGGAGAGCCTCACGGGTCAATTTGGCTAATGTGCAACTATGTAAAACATGGTCTGTAAAAAATAAAAAAAAATGAGTCAATGTGAATCACCTACATGAGGTCATAATAATAGAGAAACATTTGGTGTCCAGGTAATCTTAAATTCCTCTCGAGTTAATACCTACCCTGTTCTTATGCTCTTTTGCCCTAGGCTCTTCTTCTTCCTCCTGTCCTCCTCCGATGCTGTTGCTGATGATTCTGCCGGTCTCCTGAGCTTACTATATATTCATTAGGGGTGTGAACGCATGATGACGTCATTGTGAGGGCATGGTTGTAATGTATATATATTAAGATGCAGAGACCAGAGACGGGCAGAATGCACGGCAACAGCATTGGAGGAGGACAGGAGGAAGAAGAAGAGCCTAGGGCAAAAGAGCAGACAACATAAGAGCAGAAGATTGGACAGCAGAAGACTGGAGAGGAGAAGATCCAAAGAGCAGAGTGGAGAAGACCGGATGAAGATCTTTAAGAACATTTCATAAACGTCTCCTGTCGTTATTCACATACACTTCCATTTATGTGGTTAATGTGTAGGGGTACTATGTACCCCATACCCATTCACATAGTGATTGGGGTCTGGGATCTGGGGGCCACCCTTTGTTAAAGGTTGCTTCCAAAGTCCTAGGAACCCCCTGGCCGCATGACCCCCCAAAACCACCAGACAGGGTTGTGGGGATGAGGCTCTTGTCCTCCTCTACATGGGAGTAAGGTGCTTTTGGGTGTGCGGTGCAGAGGCCCCCTGGCCCAAAGCAACAAAACCCCCCCATGTTGAGGGCATGTGTCCTGCTGTGGTCCAGGGGGTGTTTGGTCCGCTTGCTCGTTCTCTTTCCTGGCCTGACAAGCTGCATGCTTGTATAAGGGTCTGGTAGGGGTTTTGGGGGTAACCCACGCTGTCTTTTTGTTGTGGGCATACCCTCAAACTCAATACCACACACAAAAGGCCTGGTTGTGAACTTGGGGGGACACCCACGGTGGGTTGTTCAATTTTTTGGTGTAGTTCCCCCTCAAAAATCTTCACAACGCAAGTGGCCCCGCAAGTCAGAGCATCCTGATCCGACTTACGGTGCGACTTCCATTCAAATAAAGAGGCTCCCATAGGGAACTAGTGTTGTAAATTGGAGGCTAAAAATAACACTGATAAAAATCATTCTGCAAAAACCTACGTGGGTACACAATTGGCTCTTGGACACTTGGTCCTGGTTCCTCCACAGTTTCGGAACTGGCTTCCATGCTGCTTGGCAAGTTGCCAGGAGATCGGGCTTCTGACCTGGCTGGGGATGCCACATCCTGGCATGATGCAACATCTGCAATGTAAATTTGTAAGGGAATACAAGAATATAAGGTTAAACAATCATTGCAAATACACATATTTCTATGATCCCACTACACAAAAATCTGTGACTACCAACCTTCTTGTTGCTCTGGTGTCTCATCACTTGTTGGCTCCACCAGGATTATTTCCGGAATAATGTCTTCATCTACATAATACAAAACATTGGCCATATCATAAAAGTCACAAGAGGTACATTTGTTAGGACATGGTGCCCTGCTTGATAGCTCTTTTAGTAACAAATATGAAGACATGTACATGGTTATCTACGAAAAATATGGTACATTAATGTTTGACAGTGCATAGGAACCAATTACCTTTAGTGGAATCTGTGCCACCTTCTGTGCCCATGTCCTCATCTTGTTCGGCAACTGCCGATGGAGCTGCCAGACCTCTCCTCCTCCTTTCCCATAGTTTGGCACGGAGTTTACGTTTTTCTCCTATTTAAAGGTTTGAATAATAATCTGTGATTAATAGGAATGTTTGCTGAGAAGATTCGTGCAGGAAAGAACGTTCGTTGCAACACAATACATATATTTTTAACTATGGCTTCCTGACTTTTAATGTCATATACTAAAACATCAACAATAGATCGATCAAATCACGACATGACAACTAAAATGAGTAATCTAACTTTTTACATAGACATTATAATCTAGACATGTTAATACAACATACACAAAATTATAAAAAACATATTGCATGATTAAAAAAATAAAGAAAAAATAAAACTTACTTTTTTTCAAAATCCGATGGATTTGGGAAAGCTGATCCTGCTCACGGTGTTTGAGGTCAGACCACCGTTTCCGAATCTGATCTTTCGATCGCTCGACACCGAATTTTTTGACCAAACAGGCCACCACCTTGTCCATGATGCCATCTTTCCTGGCATTGGGCCGATCGTAATTTGCCAACTTTCCATCGTAATCCATTTTTTCTAAAATGGAGACCATCTCCACCATTTCTGGCTTTGACATGGGTGTAGCCCTTGATTTTCGGGTGGCCCAATCACTTCGGCCCCCACTAATTGAGCTCCCAGATTGTTGAGACATGGTTCGTAATTAAACAATGATTATTCCACTGCCTCAGGTGTGAGTGTCGCATGTAGGCCTGATCTTCGGCACGTACACACCCCTGCACAAGCCCGCCACTGGAGGAGGAGTTGACGCCTGCGCTGTATTTAAAGGACGCCAGATCGTTCGGCCGACGATTCGCTAGCGGACATATCGAGAGTTGGAGCACGATCGAGCGGCGAATCACGACTTTTCCCCACAAACAAAGGTACGACTCTTTTAATAGAAAGTGTGTGTTTTGGGCCCTATACAGCTTTTATTAGGAATATCTTTATTATGTGCCAAAATACATGCTCTTTTAATATGTTTTGTGTTGTTTTGTGTCTTGCAGGCATATACTGTCCTGCAATATGGTGGACAATTTCACCACCCACAACTTTTTAATAAGTTTTATTGATGAGTTCAGGCAACTGCCCTGTTTGTGGCAAGTCAAGTCCGCAGATTATAAAAATAGAAAACTCAGAAAACAGGCCATGGAACATTTGGTGGCCTTCTACAAGCCCGTCTGTCCTGGGGCAAATTTTGATTATATCCGCAAAAAAATAAACAGTATTCGCACTGCCTACAGGCGGGAGTTAAAAAAAATAGAAGATTCCACCCAGTCTGGAGCAGGGGCACGGAATGTATATGTACCACGGCTGTGGTACTTTGATAACATGCGGTTCCTGGCAGACACCATGGAATCCAGGCCGTCAATTTCTACGCTGCCTTCGACTTCGGCAGAGGGCTCAGTGTCTGTAGATCCAAGCCAGGATGAGGATTTCCTGGAGGAGAGTTTTACTCAGGTATGGCATTTCACAATATATTGTCTGCTAAAATGTAATCATGTAACAAAATTATAAGCTAAACCATAATTGACCCTTTAGGTAAACGGGCATAGCAAGGGGTTGGCATGACAGGCAACCGCCAGGGGCGCAGGCCAAGGGGGGTGGGTCACAAAAACATTGGCATTGTTTTATTGTTTATTTTAACAATCCACTCAGCCTGCACACCCCAGAACCCCCAGTTTGCAGGCGGATTCATGCAGGTGTAAAACATTGAGAGCTGCTTCATGCAGGTGTAAAACATTGAGAGCAGCTGAGCCAAAAGACCAGGAGACTGAGACTGCCTCTCACTGCATCCCCAGCACACCTCTGGTCTTACAAACACTGCTGCATCCCCAGCACACCTCTGGTCCTAACAAACACTGCTGTAGCCTCAGCATTCCTCTGGCTCAACCTTTTTTAATACAAAACTAACAGCTCCTGCAAATGATCCATCCATCCTTGCTTCCATGTCTCTGGTCTCTCACTCTGGGTCAGCAAGGCAGGTGGCTTCCTTATTCATGTTTCCCTGCACTGCTTCACCCTCAATGCCCTACATCAAGTCCTCTGCAAGTTCAGGCCCCTCTCTCTCTGCAACCCCCTCCTCTCTCTCTCACACCCCCTCTTTCTCTCCCTCTCTCTAGCTCTCAACCCTCTCTTTCTTTTTCACACCTGAGACAATGATTGCCCACTAGAGAGCTCTACACTGGGCAAACAAGGGGCAAATTAGAAACTTTTAATGCCCTTTAATTTTTTTTTGGGGGGGTGGGTTACAGTTTTACATTGATCTTGGGGGGGGGGGGGTTGTTGCCAAATACAGCTCCTCAACAAGGGCACTGGAGACCCTAGATATGCCACTGTATGTAAAGTCTGCTATTTGTTCACAATAATATAACAAACATGCATTTTTATATACACTATAACATTCTAATCAATTGTTCATTTCATCAACAGGGAAGTGTCACTGAGGAGGAGCCAGGTTGCAGCCAGGAGCCTGGGGAGCCTGCTGAGCCTGAGGAGCCTGAGGAGCCTGCGGAACTCTTTCCACCACCACCTCCTCCTGCCAAACGGAGGCAAAAGAGGAAGCACGTGGATGACATCACCGACGAGTTTATCCAGGAGGCCACCATAGCCCTACGTCGGAAACCGGAGGCCAATGAGTCCTTCGGCAACATGACGGCAAAAATTTTAGATAAGGTGGACCTCAGGCAGTGTCAGTATGCCAGAAAAATTATTCTTGATGTGCTGCAAAAGGCTGAAAACGGCATACTTAATGAGCACAGCCATGCATGCCAGGAGCACCCGTGCCCTCCACCTCCACCTCCACCTCCACAACACCCACCACCTCGCCAAATGCCACATGGCCAGTGGCAATATGGCCAGCAGGATCCAAACCTGCCCTCATGGCAACCTGATTTCAGTTACCAGCAACTTTAATTTTTGTAACCCCCTATTATTTATTTTACCCCTGTTTGCCAGTTTCTAGTTTAATTTTGTCCAAATGGACCTTTTTTATGTTTAGTTATACGGAAAGTATTGATGTTTGCTTTGTTTTTTTTTTGCTGAGATCCAAAAAATAAAGAAAATTGAAAATAAAAAATGGCCTATCTGAATTTGTTAACATGTTTAATATTGTGCATAACCTGAAAAATATGTTTTAGACATTAATTCATACAAGAATAAAGGGTCATATCAATAGTTAGATCTTTGGTGTGAAAATACAAAAATAATGGTGAAGAGTTCAAATTATTTAATTCTAAAATTTGATAGAACAGATAGAATAGACAAACATTATCTTCATCATAACAGAACACATGCCTTTTTATTAGAAAAGTATGGCATTATGAGCAGCATCTTCCTTCTTCTCACATTTATCAAGATGAGCATGTGCTCCGCATTTCACCTATTTCTTGGACTTCCGCGAGCCGAAAGTTCTTTCTGAATAAAATGTTGAGTTTACTAGAGAAAATTCTTCCGGGAACTCATTTGGTTTGATCATGCGTGTTGGGATTTGTAGCTGTGTGTCGGCAGAATTGTGTACTGACAGGCGAACAATCGTCCGTTCTGGTGTCGGCATACAAATATTTTCATGTTTGCAAGAAAGACTTTTGTCCGCGGATTGTGCGCAGACATCTGTCGGAGGCACCATACTAACACGCGTACAATCGGCAGATCCTTCGTCCACCGACGTTTGTATGCCGACGATCGGTACGTGTGTACGGGCCTTTACTTTGAGTTCTGTTGTGCATGGACTGGAAAAGGCTAATACCAAAACAAATTCAGGCACTAATACTGCTTCCACTAAAAAATGTATGATATATTAATGAATACAGAACTGTACTCATGTGTGTCTTTATATCTGCCTAGAGTCCAACTTGGGTGTTTTCATTCTGACAACATACATTTTAAACAATGTTATTTACTGGGCCTTCTACAGCAACAGCTTCACACATAAATGCATGTACATCAACCTGACTGCCAGGAGCTATGGCAAGAATCACAGAACAATTTTCTCATTGCTTGTAGTGCTAGAATCCAAATTTTACAAACTTCTAGGCTTTTTTTTTTCTTTTCTTTTCTTGGCATCTTTAGATTTCATGTAGGTATTCTGTTTTTCCCCATATTCCAGAAGCATACCAGTAGGGTATTTATAGTTGGTATTAAATACCACAGTCTGTATTCAGATATGCTGTAGATATGTTGTATGTAAGTGTGTCTTGCTTTGTGCACTGGTGCTTAGTCATGTTGGAACAGGAAGGGGCCATCTCCAAACTGTTCACACAAAGTTGGGAGCATGAAATTGTCCAAAATGTCTTGGTATGCTGATTCCTTAGGAGTTTCCTTCACTGGAACTAAGGGGCCAAGCCTAACCCCTGAAAAACATCCCCACACCATAATCCCTCCTCCAACAAATGATTTGTACCAACTTGGGGGAACTTGACTGGCCTGCACAGAGTCTTGAACTCAACCCAATAAAACCCCTTTGGGATGAATTAGAGCAGAGACTGCAAGCCAGGCATTCTCATTCACATCAGTGCCTGGCCTCACCAATGCTCTTCTGGAAAAAAAATGGTCAAACATTCCCATAGACACACTCCTAAATCTTGTGGTCAGCCTTCCCAAAAGAATTGAAGCTGCAATAGCTGCAAAGGGTGGGCCAACTCAATATTGAACCCTACGGACTAAGACTGGGATGCCAGTAAAGTTCATGCATGTGTAAAGGCAGCCGTTCCAATACTTTTGGCAATATAATTTGTATATATATATATATATATATATATATATATATATATATATATATATTTATATATATATATATATATATATATATATATATATATATATACATATATATATACATAAATATATATACAATAAAATAACAATTCCCATTACTTCAGCCCAGGAAGGTTTTATCTCCTTTTTTTTTTTTTTTATTATACATTTTTAGTAGTTTTGCTTATTAGGTCATACAAAGTGTTCCAACAACATAAATACATCAAGATAGAAAGGAACAATAAAATAACAATTCCCATCGTTCCTGGACTGGTTTCCTTTAATAACCTCGTAACAACCACTTTCCCCCCCTCCTCACCCTTTCCGAAGGCTAGTTTATTTCCCCCAAAGTCGTATGTAGTATATATATATATATATATATATATATATATATATATATATACACACAAACCCAAATCCAAAAAAGTTGGGACACTGTACAAATTGTGAGTAAAAAGGGAATTGACTGATTTACAAATCTCATAAACTTATATTTTATTCACAATATAATATAGATAACATTTCAAAGTGAGACATTTTGAAATGTCATGCCAAATATTGGCTCATTTTGGATTTCATGAGAGCTACACATTCCAAAAAGGTTGGGACAGGTAGCAATAAGAGGCCGGAAAAGATAAAAGTACATATAAGGAACAGCTGGAGGACCAATTTGCAACTTATTAGGTCAATTGGCAACATGATTGGGTATAAAAAGAACCTCTAAGAGTGGCAGTGTCTCTCAGAAGTCAAGATGGGCAGAGGATCACCAATTCCCCCAATGCTGCGGCGAAAAATATTGGAGCAATATCAGAAAGGAGTTTCTCAGAGAAAAATTTGAAAGAGTTTGGAGTTATCATCATCTACAGCAGTCCTCAAATTTCCACTCGCCTGCTCGCATTTTGCGAGTGGAATTATGAGGATGGCGAGTAGTAGAGCCTGTGCCTGTGCTGTGCCTGCCACCGCCGCCGCCGCCGTTCACAGGCAGCCTGCGATTACATTCATCTTCAGAAATGGATGGGCTCAGGGAGCAGAGCACTGCACCTTGAGCCCACCCATTGGGTGACAATAGCGAATGAAAATTCGCTATTGTCACAGGGATCCTCCTCCTGATCCTCCTACTGGCCAATCAGGCCAAGGAGGAGGACTCGGGAGACACGGAGGACGCGCAGGATTGATGAGAAGCCGCCCGCTGCAGGTAAGTGCACGCTGGTCTCTGCACGCTGTGGGCACTCTGCAATGAAAGGGGTCACGCTGTGGGTGCTCTGCAATGAAAGGGGTCATGCTGTGAGCGCTCTGCAATGAAAGGGGTCACGCTGTGGGCGCTCTGCATTGAAAGGGGACAGGCTTTGGGCGCTCTGCAATGAAAGGGGTCACGCTGTGGGCGCTCTGCAATGAAAGGGGTCACGCTGTGGGCGCTCTGCATTGAATGGGGTCACGCTGTGAGCGCTCTGCATTGAAAGGGGTCACGCTGTGAGCGCTCTGCATTGAAAGGGGTCACGCGGTGGGCGCTCTGCATTGAAAGGGGTCACGCTGTGAGCGCTCTGCATTGAAAGGGGTGACGCTGTGAGCGCTCTGCAATGAAAGGGGTGACGCTGTGAGCGCTCTGCAATGAAAGGGGTCACGCTGTGGGCGCTCTGCATTGAATGGGGTCACGCTGTGGGTGCTTTGCATTGAAAGGGGTCACGCTGTGAGTGCTCTGCAATGAAAGGGGTCCCGCTGTGAGCGCTCTGCATTGAAAGGGGTCACGCTGTGGGCGCTCTGCATTGAAAGGGGTCACGCTGTGGGCGCTTTGTAATGAAAGGGGTCACGCTGTGAGCGCTCTGCAATGAATGGGGTCATGCTATGGTCACTCTGCATTTAAGGGGGCACGCTGTGGGCACTCTGCATTGAAAGGGGGCATGCTGTGGTCACTCTGCATTTAAGGGGGCACGCTGTGGGCACTCTAAAGTTGTTGTTGTTGTTGTTGTTAATATTTTTTTGTAACTTAATTCTGAATAAAACATCTAACAGCGTAATTTTATGAGATATTTTATGAGGGCGTGTTCAGGGGCGGAGCAGGGTAGAGTTTGGGTGGGGCAACAAGTGGCGAGTAACTCTTAAGGCCTGGCTAGTAGCTCATGACTTGAAATTTTGAGCCCTGATCTACAGTACATAATATCATCCAAAGATTCAGAGAATCTGGAACAATCTCTGTGCATAAGGGTCAAGGTGGAAAACCATACTGGATGCCCGTGATCTTCGGGCCCTTAGACGGCATTGCATCACATACAGGAATGCTACTGTAATGGAAATCACAACATGGGCTCAGGAATACTTCCAGAAAACATTGTCGGGGAACACAATCCACCGTGCCATTCGCCGTTGCCGTCTAAAACTTGATAGGTCAAAAAAGAAGCCATATCTAAACATGATCCAGAAGCGCAGGCGTTTTCTCTGGGCCAAGGCTCATTGAAAATGGATTGTGGAAAATGAAAAACTGTTCTGTGGTCAGACGAATCAAAGTTTTAAGTTCTTTGTGGAAAACTGGGACGCCATGTTATCCGGACTAAAAAGGACAAGGACAACCCAAGTTGTTATCAGCGCTCAGTTCAGAAGCCTGCATCTCTGATGGTATGGGGTTGCATGAGTGCGTGTGGCATGGGCAGCTTACACATCTGGAAAGGCACCATCAATGCTGAAAGGTATATCCAAGTTCTAGAACAACATATGCTCCCATCCAGACGTCGTCTCTTTCAGGGAAGACCTTGCATTTTCCAACATGACAATGCCAGACCACATACTGCATCAATTACAAAATCATGGCTGCGTAGAAGAAGGATCCGGGTACTGAAATGGCCCGCCTGCAGTCCAGATCTTTCACCCATAGAAAACATTTGGCGCACCATAAAGTGGAAGATGCGACAAAGAAGACCTAAGACAGTTGAGCAACTAGAAGCCTGTATTAGACAAGAATGGGACAACATTCCTATTCCTAAACTTCAGCAACTTGTCTCCTCAGTCCCCAGACGTTTGCAGACTGTTATAAAAAGAAGAGGGGGTGCTACACAGTGGTAAACATGGCCTTGTCCCAACTTTTTTGAGATGTGTTGATGCCATGAAATTTAAAATCAACTTATTTTTCCCTTAAAATGATAAATTTTCTCAGTTTAAACATTTGATATGTCATCTATGTTGTATTCTGAATAAAATATTGAAATTTGAAACTTCCACATCATTGCATTCTGTTTTTATTCACAATGTGTACAGTGTCCCAACTTTTTTGGACTGGGGTTTGTATATATATATATATATATATATATATATATACAAACATATATATATATATATATACACACATACACACACACATACACACACAGTAAGAACAGCAAGTTCGTTTTCAAGCTCCACTGGTGTATTGTTAGAGCATGATGTCTTCTGTGAGGTCTTCGCCATCACCAATGTCATCATTTTTCTGTGAGAGAATCAGTGTCAGCACTCCTCCCACAACAGACAGCCCTTGGAATCATTGCTTGGCACTCTCAGCTTGTGTGTATGTGAGAATGTCTGCTACCTACTGTATGGGGAAGTGGCAGTCCCAATCCGGCCTAGTTCACTCAAGAGGGCAGCTTCTGTTTACCAACATAGGGTACGTCTTAATTACCTCCAGTTTCCTATTGTTTGAACGGGTGGTAATTATTTTTGAATTTGTTAGAGTCATAGCAAAACATTGTGAAAGGAGCTATTCATTTCTCCCTTAACCACTTTACCACCGGAGGATTTTGCTTTCTTACGTCTGGGCCACTTTTTGTGATTCGGTACTGTGCGACTTTAACTGACAATTGCGCGGCCGTGCGACTCCGTACCCAAACGAAATTTACATCCTTTTTTCCCACAAACAGAGCTTTCTTTTGGTGGTATTTGATCACCTGTGCAATTTTTACTTTTTGCGCTATAAACAAAAAAAGAGCGTTTATTTTGAAAAAATAACAATATTTTTAACATTTTTTTATATGAAATTCCCCCCCAAAAAAATGTAAAAATCTAATTTTTTAAAATTTTTGGCCAATTTGTTTTCTGCTACCTATGTTTGGTAAAAAAAAATCAGAATAAGCGTATTTTGATTGGTTTGCGCAAAAGTTATTGCGTTTACTAACAAAGGGAAAGATTTCTGTAATTTTTGGTGTTTTTTTTTTTAACGCGTAATGGCGGCGATCTGCGATTTTTTTTGCGTGACTGCGACATTGCGACGGACAGATCGGACACTTGACTGTCATTTTTGACATTTTTGGGGGTACCAGTGACATTACTGCAGTAATCAGTGCTATATATATGCACTGTTACTGTAAAAATGACACTAGCAGGGAAGGGGTTAATTTTATTGGAGAGGGAGAGGTTAATGTATGCCTGGTGCTTACTAACGTGTGGGGGAGGAGGTGACTGAGTGACACAAGGACAGATCGAGGGTTCAGCTATGCTGAACCCTGCAATCTGACCCTGCCTGTTACTTAGGAGATCCACCCGCTCTGTTTACACAAGCGGGCGGATCTCCAAAATAGATTCCCCGGCCATCGGGGAAGAGCGGCGGCGATCGCCGCCGCTCCTCCCCTGGCCCGACTCCCGCTGTGACTGAAAACAGCGGGAGCGAGCCTCCGGCGCCGCCGAGAGGGGGGAGTGTCTGGTGACGTAGACCTACGTTGCCAGACGATAACGAGCCAGTGTGCCGCAGTAGCAGCACAGTGAGCAGTGGGGAAGCGGTTAAAGTGAAGGAAACAATATAGAGGCAGGTTGTACAGTGATCACTGTGATAGCCAATCAGAGGCTATCACAGCAAGCAGGGGATTGGGAAGCAGTTTCAACCTTACGAGTGTCGTGCTAGTATGATTGAAACTGCTTCCCAATCACCTGCTCCTTTTGATAGCTTCTGATTGGCTATTACAGGGGTTGGTCACTGTACAGCCTGCCTATGTATTGTTTCCTTCGCTAAAAGGGAGAAAAAGATAAAATGTATCTTTTTATCTCCTTGCTAGAGGAGAAAGGTCTAAACAAAAAAGTGTGTAAAAGAAAAACTAATAAAAGTAAAGATAAAATTGCTAGATCAGGCTTTAACTTAGGTCAATGTCAGGGTGAGTTTGGTCAAAGTTAGGGTGAAAAGTCATGGTCAGAGTCGAAGGCAGGGCCAATTTTGGGTAGGATTAAAGTGGTTGTAAACGCTTACATAAACCCAGTGACGTAACTGACCTCTGGTGGTACACAAAGATTAAATAAATGATTCTACATAAGTTGTGTCTCTCTACCTGAAGCCTTCTCTACATCCGTTCAAAGTGCTAAATATTTAATCACTTCAGCCTAGGAATGTTTTACCTCCTTTTTTTTTTTATTATAAATTTTTATTAGTTTTGCTTATTAGGTCATACATAGTGTTCCAACAACATAAATACAACAAGATAGAAAGAAACAATAAAATAACAATTCCAATCGTTCCTGGACGGGTTTCCTTTAATAACCTCATAACAACCACTTTCCCCCACTTCCCACCCTTTCCGAAGGTTAGTTTATTTCCCCCAAAGTCGTATATAGTTCCCGGTTTCTTTAAATTCTTTCCATCCTTTCCACTTTGCTATAAAGGCCTCCATCTTGTTTTCTTCTCTACTACAAAGACTCTCCATATTAAAAATAAATTAAACTCTGCTACACCACTCCTCCAATGTTGGAGCTTCTGAATGCCGCCCCCTCATTGGAATTGTTCCTTTTGCAACGTTTAATACGTTCAGGACAATGGTGTTATTGTACTTTTTAAGGGAGCCCTCTACCCAGTGAAACAAACATTCCCATGGGTCAACTCTCACATTAACTCCTGTAATTTGAGCTATAAGTTGTTGTACCTCTAGCCCGAACGTTTGTATCTTAGGGCAACTCCACCAAATATGTTACAAGGAACCAATCTCTTGGCAACCCCTCCAGCAGAGTTCCGATGCCTCTCCTTGGACTCGATGTGCAATGACTGGTGTTCAGTGCCATCTGGCCTAAAGTTTATAATTCATCTCAATAGTATTAACATCGCTAGCAGTACAGTGGGATGCTCTCTTTTTTTTCTCCTTCCTCATCTAATTTTGTTCCAATTTATTTTTCCCATTTCTCTAAAAAAGGTATCTTCTCCCTACCCATCAGGTCAGTCAAGATCTCATACATCTTTTTTTTTTTTTATGAAAATGTATTAAAGTTTTGCGGTGCAATATGACAATACAATGCGGTACATAGGTAGAAATGCAACTATGTGTACAAACGAACCAACACAGTACCTCCATTTAATGTGGGTCCATCATACATCTTTGATAGACCATGACTAATCTTCTTATGTGGATCTAATACTTTTTCCATAGGGGTTAAATCTCTAGCTGATCTGATGGGGTGTGATAAAGTGCTTGCAAAATGTGTTAATTGCCTATAGTTCCAACCAGTTAGTGACAAAGCTCTTAATCTATTAAGATCCTCTAAGGGCAGGATCTTTCCATTGTCAGGGATATCTTTTAATGCAAGCCATGCATTCCCTTGTGTGTTTCCCTAAATTTAGGAGGAATCCAAATATTCCTATCTAAATGTGTTTGACTTAATTCAAATTCTAATCCCACCCATCTTTTCCCTGTGTCTAATTTTGCCCAGTTTATTAGGCGTGACAATATAGTTGCCGTGTGATATCTCTTGAAATCTGGTGCACCCAAACCCCCTGAAAATGTATGTCTACTGAGAGTTGCCCACTGCACTCTGGGGTTTTTTTCTTTGCCAGATGTATCTCAGCATCATGAATTTTAATGTCCCGAAGAAAGCTGATGGAATTGCTATAGGCAGCATCTGGAATTTGTACAAACACGGATGGGTTGCTGTATAATGCCCCTATCCATTTTTTCATATTAGGACCCACTCCCAGGAGATCTATCGTCTCCATCATGAATCCCCAGTCCACCCGATCCAATGCTTTCTTAGCATCGATAGACAAAAGGAGGACTGGGGATTCATGTCTATGAGACCCATGTAATAATAATAGTGTTCTTAGTCATTATCCTTGGCCTCTCTGTTTGGTATAAAGCCCGTTTGGTCCCGATAGATCCAATCTTCCATTAGACCTTTCAAATGGGTTGCTAAGATTTTTGCATAAAGTTTTGTATCTGTATTCAGTAGAGCTATAGGACGGAAACTTGAGCATAGGGTAAGGTCCTTTCCTTTTTGGGGGATAACCGTTATTTGAGCTTGTAAAGTTTCCGGTCTCATTTGCTCCTCATTTCCTATGCTATTCATAGAAGTGCCTAACCTAGGGGTGAAAATCTCTTTTAATCTTTTACAATAACCAGATGTAAATCCATACAGACCTGTACTCTTCCCATTTATTTAACTTTTAATAGCATTATTGAATTCTTTCTGTGAGGTTGGGTTTTCTAGTGTGCCTAACAGTTCCTTATCTAAGGATGGGAGCTTTGAATCTTGAATATATCTCCTGATTTTTTGCTTTCTGGCCAGTTCTTCTTTTAAGAAGCCTATCTGCAGTGGCGGCTCTAGACTTTTTGAGGCCTTAGGCGAAATTAGAATATGGAGGCCCCCCTTGCGCGATAAAAAAAATAAATAAGCAGGCTATATTATTAACTGTATAATATTATTCTTTCACTGGTTATAGTAAGCAATAAAACAGACCACAGTCCCTAGGGGCGCGGAAGCTGCACAATAAGTGCCAAATGGCCACAGGTTGGGAAAATAGATCTTAAAAGACAAAACTCCACACAGGGACTTATGGCTTACCGAAAGGCATAAACAGGGCCAGTGGCGGCTGGTGCTCAAAATGTTTGGGGTGGCGCAAACACAAAAATGTAATGGGCATTGCTTTGCGGCAAAAAACGCTGTAAAAAATTGCGTGACTTTGAGGTCACAAAAGTGTGTGAAGTAGACCAGCATGCCCCCTTTCAATGCAGAGTGACCAGCGTGCCCCCTTTCAATGCACAGAGACCAGCGTGCCCCCTTTCAATGCACAGGGACCAGTGTGCCCCCTTTCAATGCACAGGGACCAGCGTGCCCCCTTTCAATGCACAGGGACCAGCGTGCACCCTTTCAATGCAAAGGGACCAGCGTGCCCCCTTTCAATGCACAGGGACCTGTGTGCCCCCTTTCAATGCACAGGGACCTGTGTGCCCCCTTTCAATGCACAGAGATCAGCGTGCCCCCTTTCAATGCAGAGATGCCAGCGTGCCCCCTTTCAATGCAGAGTGAACAGCGTAAGCGTGCCCCCCCCGCAAGACCAGTGCACTTACCTCAGGCAGCGGCAGCTTCTCCTCAGTCCCCCGGCATCTCCTCAAGTCCTCAGTCCTCCCGACTCCTCCTCGGCCAATGGCATGGGGTTTGCCTTTCGGCCAATCAGAAAGCTGTAGGACCCGCTTCCTGATTGGCCAGGAGGAGGATCCGTGTGACAATAGCGAATTTTCATTCGTTATTGTCACACAATGGGTGTGCACCAAAAGCCCCATTGAACTCCATGCGTCCGGCGCCCCGCATGTAGATTAGGGGGCCGGACGCATGGATAGGGGGGGCGGCGCCCCTGCGCCCCCAACGCACCAGCCACCACTGAACAGGGCACAGCTTGCATGTGCAAGTACTAACCAGGAACATTTTTTTTGCAAAGGCTATGCTGGCACAGGACAGGGACACACACACTTGAGCATCGCTGGAACGAGAAGGAAGGTAAGTGTTTTACCTGGCAGGCTGGTTGGCGGATTAATTAAAAGGACAACCATACTAAAAGTTCAGTTCTTCAAAAAGAAAGTAAACTGTGCTTTTAATTCCAGCAATCCACTAATGTAACATCCGTCTACTAAGTCTGCCAGCTTCTCTGAATAATGTTAAGAGATTTATCAAGCAATTTACCAACACAGAATCTGGAATAATTCTAGTGCAAATCCAGCTGCCTTTTCTTTTTGAAAGAATTTGTAGTACTAGGAAGCAGTAAGCATGAATCAGGACTCAGTCAGGACTGCTGACGGCTGGTTGCCTCTTGGACAGGACAGGCCTTGTGGTCACTGGTCAGTCACTCGCTCTCCGGGACCAGTCCTTACTTTTTTTTTTTTTTTTAATCAGCAAGTTGGTACACTTTATTGAAAATAAAGAAAGCATACACTTACATGTAAAGATTAATTTAGCCTATTGAAAGGGAAGGGTCACCAGCTCACAGAGTGCCACAGCAAAAGAGATGTAAATAGGAGAGAACCAGGATCCGCTCACAAAGCAGGAGTGCAGCCTCAGCAAAAAGAGGGTACTTGTAAGCAGCTGACAATGCAGAGAGCAGGACACTTTAGACCAGAGCTCTGAGGCTGCAGAGGAGACACACACAGGGCACACAGGGCCCACCGCTCCGTCAGGGGCCTGGCAGCGCATTTTCTGGCCATTAAGTCCTTACCTTTTTCCATCGTCTTCTTCTCTTCTCTTCTCCTGGTACAGAAGCCGGGAGAATTCAGGGGAGGGGTTACGGGACATCACGTCGTGACGTCATTGCTATCCAGGACCATGATTGGTCGAATGCAGGAGCAAGGGGAGGACTCGGAGACTCACTCAGCGTGCAGCAGCAGCACAGAAGAACCCGATGTGATTGCAGGACCTGGCGTATCGCAACTGAGTGGCAAGGCATTAAGGCAAGGTCAAGGTTACTACTAATTCTCATCATCATAAAAAAATGAAAAATATATATTCTTTATTGGGAAGGATGCGAGGCCCCTTTAAGTGCGAGGCCTTCGGCGGCCGCCTCACTCGCCTAATTAGAGAGCCGCCTCTGCCTATCTGTCTAACTTCATAGAGGTTTTTATAATACTCATGGAAGGTATTTGCAATATCTGAAGTAGCAAATACCAGCTCTCCCTTTTTATTTTTAATTTTCCTGAGGAAATTGATCGATTTTTCGTTCCTTAATAATCTGGCCAGATGTTTACCTGATTTGTTACCCCACTGATATCTCGCTTTGGTTACTCTATTCTTTCTCTTTCTTCCTCTAATAATTCCTTTAATTTATCTCTCTTCAATATCAGTTCTTTAAATATTACTGGGTCGACCTTCAGTTTATGTTTCTGTTCGAGTTCATGTAGCTCTGTTTTATAATATTGTTAATCTTTGATGCGCTCTCTTTTTTTTTTCCTGGAAACAATTGCTATTAAGATCCCTCTAATATAGACCTCGTGGGCCTCCCAAAAGGCCGCTGGTGATATCTCTGGGGTATAATTTATTGAGAAGTAGTTTTTCAACTCTTTCTCCAACCTCTCACCATCCCTGGCATCCCATATTAGTTCTTCATTTAATCTCCATGTGTTAGATTTACTTTGATGTCTGTTATTTCTAAAAGTTACTGATGTCCAGGCATGGTCAGAGATGGTCGTTGGACCTATTGTTGCATCAGTTAGGTCTTCAATTAGTCTATGATTAATCAGGAAATAATCCAACCTCGAATATGTCTAATGCACGGGGGAAAAAAAGGTAAAATCCCTTTCTCTGTCGTAATCTCCAAGCATCTACTAGTTGGCTTTTATACATTTTATCTTTGATTTTCCTTAATCTGCTACAAGTATTCGCCCAGGCACTCGACGCACTGTCCATAATAGGGTCAAAGCAAAAGCTAAAGGTCACCCTCCAGAATTAATATTCCTTTTTTAAAATGTGACAATTTATCAATCATCTTATTAAAGTATTTTATTGGATTTTTATTTGGGCAGTAGACATTCGCCAAGGTGTAGTAGACACCCCGAAGCTGTCCCTTCAGGAAAATGTATCTTCCTTCTGGGTCCACCAATCTATCTTCCAGGGTGAATCTCAAATCCCTGGCAAATCCCGCCGCCACCCCTTTAGCTTTTTTTATAGGACAGTCTCCATAGAACCAAGTTGGAAACTGTTTTGAATATAAGTTTGTATCCTGAGTTATGATTGTCTCCTGTAGGAAGACAATTTTAGCTGTATTAAGTCTAAGCTCCTCCAGTAGTTTATGTCTCTTCATTGGTGTGTTAAGCCCCCTTACATTGTAAAATATACATTTTAATTCTACCATATTCACACATAACCATCTCTCCCGCCTGATCTCCCCCCGGTCCCCAACCCCGTGGGACCAGAAGGAGAGGAAGCAGGACAGGAAAAGTCCCAACCATCCGGTGGAATGACATATGACCAGTACATAACACTTGCTGCAGCCTAAGCAAAGCAGGAAGGGGGAAGTTTCTCTAAACTCAGGTCCCTTTCTTTAATAGCATTTGGCCCAACCTGAACCCAAACTGGACACCTAACTGACACTTTTTTGGGAACCAGTGACATTTTTACATTGATCAGTGCTAAAAAAATGCACTGTTACTGTAAAGACACTGGCAGGGAAGGGGTTAACATCAGGGGCGCTCAAAGGGTTAAATGTGTCCCTAAGGGGTGCTTGCTAACTGTGTGGGGGATGGTCTGACTGGATGAAGACATAGATGGGTGTTCCTGCTTTGCAGGAACACACGATCTCCATCTTCTTCTCTATCAGAACGATGATCTGCCTATTTAACATAGGGAGATCGCCGTTCTGCCTTTCTGCCGAACTATTGCAGGTGGCCAGCAGACATCACTTCAGCCCCGGACCTGCTGATTGGCATCCCCTGTGTCCAATAAGCGTGCGATCGCGCATCCAGCAGTGCGCACGCCACCCAGTGGCTATTGCACGAAATGATGTACTGGTACGTGATTTCACGCAATAGAGCCAACCTGCCGCAGTAAAAATGCGACAGGCGGTCAGCAAGTGGTTAAACCTTGTCTGAGCGTTAAGAAAGAGGGCAGGGAGCTGAAATCACAGTCTGCTAAGCTCAGCGAACAGAGCGCTTGGAGAACAGTTGATTGGAGGGAAGAGAAACCCCCCATTCACACAGCACACAGGAACAGAACTGAGGCTATCAATCAGCTGGAGTTCCCTCCCCTGTCACCATTTTTCTCTTGGTGTCGGGAAAACCTTGTCAGAAGTGATTCATACTGATAGCAGAGGGATGAAGCAGCAGGCAGAAATGACACTTGTGCTCTTAATTGAGACAAATACACTCTATAGAGAAAAATGCTTTGTTCATTTTTCATTTCTGCGGTTAAACCACCTAATTTTTATTTTTTTTTAAATTTAGTGTCAAGAGTTAGTTAGTGTCAGTGTGTGGGCTTTGCTACGGGTACAAGCAGCAGATAACATACACATATGTGGAATGGCTGCGATTGTCAGGAGCAGAGTTAATTTTGGGTTATTCTTTGGTTGTAGGTTATGGTAATAACAATATACTGTACAACAAAAAAAAGATATTTTCTACGATTTTGTGCCAGTTTTCCTTTGATAATAAAAATAATAAGGAGATATCCATTGCGATATTTACAGTTTTACTAGCACATATCTCAGTTGCAAAACTGTGTTCGGGCGTTAAAATTTGTGTTTTACCCTTCATCATGAGTGGGTTAAAAAAATGTAATTTTTATTTTTATTTTTTACCTATTCTGATTATTTTTTGATTATATATGATGTCAGCGTTAAAGCCAAAGTTTTCGTTTTATGTTTGCTATATATCTTAATAAGCAGTCTAAAATAGCTCTCATTTGCGTGGAGCTGAACACGGCCTCATTTGGTAGACCATGGGTTACTGTCAGAATAAGCTGACACAAGCAGTATCCCTCTTGTATAATTCATAACTCATTTCCGCAGTGCAATAATTGACAATGGGAAGTAAATCTATCAAGCCCCATTTTGCAATGAGGCACTCAATTCTTATTCATGAGGCCTGTGACCCTAATGATATTACCCATTACAACTCACACAGTTTCAATGTTTGCAGGAGCTTTGCACTGCTCTGTCACATACAGTTACTTCATTACTAGGTGTACTGACTGTTATTTCCAAGATGCTGTTTTGATAGGACCTTATATAGTTCCAAAAACGACCTTATCTGGCATAGGAACTGTAGATAACAAAACTAGACTAAAACTATAAAGTAGTAGTGCACATCTGTTATTCCATATTCTTGTTTTATTATGGCTAGAATAAAAGGTTGTTGATTTTCTCCTATTAGTCTGTATATGTGGTAAAGGGTTAATCCTCTGCATTGTGTAAAAAGGCTGCTTGATCCTGACTTCTCTAATCCTTACCTTCTTCCATTGTCCCCAATCAATCTCCAGATGAGAAAGAGCCTTTGGAGTCACTCTGCACATGCTCAGTCTGGTGTGTATTGCTGGAGAGTATTTTTTTTCTTAGGAGTGTGCATGTGATCAGCACAGGGCCAATTAAGAACTGTCCAGACAGAGGGTCAGGTAGCCTCATAGAACAGTCAGAGTAGAATGAAAACTCCTCCTACAAGCTTTTACCAGGCACTGATAGAACTCAGAAGACTGATGTACACTGCTGATGAGAAAAAGCATTTAGCAGTTTATATTTACTAAAACTATTGCAATACCATGTTCTGTGTACTGTGGGAGACCAGATGTAGTGAATGCAGGGCCCTGGGTTTAGTAACACACACACACACACACACACATATATATATATATATATATATATATATATACAGCCCTCAAAAATTCCACTCTCCTTCTCGCATTTTACGAGTGGAATTATAAGGATGGCGAGTAAGGACTGTGTTGTATGGGGATAGGGAGTGTATTAGTGCCTGTGCCTGCCCCTGCCGCTGCCATTCACAGCGCAGCCTGCTTTGTCATTCTTCTTCAAAAAACAGTGGACCCGGGGCGCAGAGCAGTGCGTGACAATAGCAAATGAATATTCGCTATTGTCACACGGATCCTCCTCCTGATCCTCCTCCTGGCCAATCAGGAAGCGGGTCCGAGACCCGTTTCCTGATTGGCCGAAAGGTGAACAATTTCCATTGGCCAAGGAGGAGGACTCGGTAGACGCGGAGGATTGAGGAGTAGCCGCTGCATCAGGTAAGTGCACGCTGGTCTCTCTGCACGCTGTGCTAACTCTGCATTTATGGGGGCACGCTGTGCTAACTCTGCATTGTAAGGGGGCACGCTGTGGTCACTCTGGTGGAATTGAAAGGGGGCACGCGGTGGTCACTCTGGCATTGAAAGGGGGCATGCTGTGGGCACTCTGGCATTGAAAAGGGGCACGCTGTGGGTACTCTGGCATTTAAGGGGGCACGCTGTGGTTACTCTAGCATTGAAAGGGGGCACGCTGTGGGCACTCTGCATTGAAAGGGGGCATGCTGTGGGCACTCTGCATTGAAGGGGGCAATGTGATATGCAGGGGGGCCAGAGGACACTGATGTAAGAAGAACATTGTTGCACCACCACTACAACCACCAGGAGAGGAAGGGAGCACATGAATCAGATGACCTGCTCACTGTCAATATTCTTTATGGGTTACTGGGATTTGTACGCTTCTATAGCTGATGGTATTTTTCACTGCTGTATTATGTACTGTTGGTATTTGCAGTCCTCTATAAAGGGTGTGTTTAGGGGTAGTGATGTCGCGAACATAAAATTCGCTGTTCGCGAACGGCGAACGCGAACATCGGCGAATGTTCGCGAACCGGCGAACATTGCGAACCGCCATAGACTTTAATAGGCAGGCGAATTTTAAAACCCACAGGGACTCTTTCTGGCCACAATAGTAATGGAAAAGTTGTTTCAAGGGGACAAACACCTGGACTGTGGCATGCCGGAGAGGGATCACACAAAAAAAAGTTCTTAAAAATTTTAATTTTTTGATAGAGAGCCAATTATTGGAAAAATAAAAAAAAATAAAAATAGAAATTTCTTTGGATTTAGCATCTGGGGGGTCTAAAAAGTGTACCTGTGAAGTTTCAGCTCTGTAGCATGTCCGGAACCAGAAAAAATTACGAATTAGGGTTAGGGCTAGGGTTAGGGTTAGGGCTAGGGTTAGGGTTAGGGTTATGGCTAGGGTTAGGGTTAGGGTTAGGGCTAGGGTTAGGGTTAGGGTTAGGGTTATTTTTATGGCTAGGCTTAGAGGGTTAGGGTTAAGGTTAGAGGGTTAGGGTTATAGTTAGAGGGTTAGGGTTAGGTTTAGTGTTAGGGGCTAGGGTTAGGGTTACGGTGAGATACTTAGGGTTAGAGTTAGTAGCCCTACCCCTACCCCTCTAACTCTAACCCTAAGCACTAAAAATAACCCTAACCTTAGCCCTGACCCTAACCCTAGCCCTAACCCTAACCCTAGCCCTAACCCTAACCCTAGCCCTAACCCTGATTCTATTTTTTTTTCTGGTTCTGGACATGCTACAGAGCTGAAACTTCACAGGTACACTTTTTAGACCCCCCAGACAATAAATCCAAAGAAATGTTTTTTTTGTTAAGTTTTTTTTTTTTTTTTTTCAATAATTGGCTCTCTATCAAAAATGACAATTTTTAAGAACTTTTTTTGTGTGATTTAGTGTCTAGGGGGTCTAAAAATTGTACCTGTGAAGTTTCAGCTCTGTAGCAGGTCCAGAACCAGAAAAAAAAGATAATTTTTCAGTAGAGCAGGGATGGTGGGAACCCCTTTTACACCTATATGATCTTTTTTTTCTGGTTCTGGACATGCTACATATATATATATATATATATATATATATATATATATATATATATTAAAAAAATACTCAAATACCAGCCCTCAAAGGGGCTTTTGGGGACAATATATATATATATATATATATATATATATATATATCACAGAACAAAAAAAATTACACAAATACCAGCCCTCAAAAGGGCTTTTGGGGATGATATATATATATATATATATATATATATATATATATATATATATATATATCACAGAACAAAAAAAATTACACAAATACCAGCCCTCAAGAGGGCTTTTGGGGAAAATATATATATATATATATATCACAGAACAAAAAAAATTACACAAATACCAGCCCTCAAAAGGGCTTTTGGGGACAATATATATATATATATATATATATATATATCCAAAAAAAAACTCAAATACCAGCCCTAGGAAGGGCTTTTTGGGGTGCTGTCCTTACAGCAGGAGTGTACCAAGAACACTGGCTAACAAGACCGGGAACTGTCCCCAGCTATAACAGCAGCAGCAGCACCAGCACTTTCCCTGCTCTCAGTAACACAGAAATGATCTAAAATGGATGCTGCCCTTGCTTATTTATAGGAGGTGGGAGGGTGTGGGAGGGAGGTATGCTGATTGGCCTGGAATGTGTCTGCTGACTGTGATGTTCAGGGTCAACGTTTGCCTCAATGATGATGTATAGGAGGCGGACCGAACATCGCATATGTTCGCCCGCAGCGGCGAACGCGAACATGCGAAGTTCGCCGGGAACTGTTCGCCGGCGAACAGTTCTGTACATCTCTATTTAGGGGCAGAGCAGGGTAGGGTTTGGGTGGGGCAACAAGTGGCGAGTAACTCTTAAGGCCTGGCTAGTAGCTCATGACTTGAAATTTTGAGCCCCGTATATATATATCTATATATAGATATATATATACTGTATATCACACACACACCATTTACTGTATATACACCTTTTGAATATATATACACTGCCTGGCTCAAAAAAAAGTTGCCACCTAGAATTAACTAAGCAACTAACTAAACTAAGCATGCAGTAACTATCCTATTGGATAATTACGGCATGTGCCCAAAGAATTAGGTCAGCTGACTACCTGAATATACTGAATGACCAGGTTATTCCATCAATGGATTGTTTCTTCCCTGATGGCACGGGCATATTCCAAGATGACAATGTCAGGATTCATTGGACTCAAATTGTGTAAGAGTGGTTCAAGGAGCATGAGACTTTATTTTCACACATGGATTGGCCACCACAGAGTCCAGAACTTAATCCCATTGAGAATCTTTGGGATGTGCTGGAGAAGGCTTTGCGCAATGGTCCAACTCTCCCATCATCAATACAAGATCTTGGTGAAAAATGAATGCAACACTGTTAGAAAATAAATCTTGTGACATTGCAGAAGCTTATCGAAACAATGCCACAACGAATGCGTGCCGTAGTCAAAGCCAAAAAAATATTAGAGTGTGTGACCTTTTTTTTTGGTGGCGGCTTTTTTTTTTTGCCAGGCAGCGTATAATGAGACAGTTGTAATTTTTTGTCACAATTTTTTGGAAAATTAGGAAAATAAAAAAAAAATTGTTTTCTTTTCACAATTTTTTTAAAATAAAAACTGTCACCAGAGCAGTACATTGTCATCAAATGACTGGTGTGAAACCAAAAGTGTGTTGCGCTATCAATATTAAGTGCATAAAGTCATGATAACAGTCATCCAATCAAGTGGAAAAAATCTATATAGATAAGATATAAATCAAAGACCATATGTGCAAATGAAATTGAAAAAATTCATATATAGTCCAAAAAAAAAGTCCATCAGAAAAAAAAAGAAAGTGCTCTTGTGCAAAAAGTTCATATAAACAGTTGAGTGTTATCAGGATCCCATACTCCAATGTGAATAAAATAATTCTTCACAGCCAGGAGTGCACACCCCAATCACATGCCGCTTACCAGCTAATATAACCCAAAGATTGAGGTCTGGCTGCACCTTATCTCAATATCCCATGGAATGGAGGGATGTTAAGAGCCAGGATTCCAGGATGGATCACCATACAACCAAGATGATCAACAGTAGAGTCAGTGAGGAGGGGAAACAAGGAGGAACTCCTAGTGTAGTATTTAGAGGTTCAAGTCTTTAATAAAGGTAAAACTACCAGGCAGGAGTAAGTTTGCCTAATACATTAAAACATGTGCAACAATCAGACGGGCTTGATGACGTCACCACTGTAGCTCCTCCAGGTGTGGTGGGGGCTCTGGCGAGGTGAATAAGCAATCCTTTCTAATGAATGGCATCTATTCATAGCAATTATGTACTATTGGGACAGCTGTGATTGGCCACAGATATCACATCATACAGTGTGCTGTGATTGGCTCTGTCAATCACAAATTGGTGATTGACAGAATCAAAGATAAACATGGTAGTACACAATGAATGGCTATGAATGAAAGCCATTCATTGTGTGCTACTATCATGTGAATGCTGTGATTGGTCACAGCGATCACATGATACTGGGGGTAACCCGGTACACTGATTTGTCATCCACTGTGTCCGGTGGACACAGCGGGAGACAGATTGAGCCACAGCATGGCTACCAGAGTGCGCAGGAGGCGTGCGACTGGGAGGACATCATATGACATCCTCTCAGAACCAAAGAACTCCCATCCAGCTGTCATATTATAATAGGCTGGGTGGGAAGCAGTTTAGGACCAACACTCTTCAACTTTAGAGACTGCCTCCCTACCTCCCCCCACCATTATCCATCTTACAAGTTCCCCTCATACTCCTACACTGTATATGTTGTTTACATTCTTACTTTTTAATGCCTAGCATGGCCACCATTAGTGCATAACGGCAGGTTGTTATTGGTTCTACCAGGGGCTTGGTCTCTTGGTGAAAGGGAGTATAAATACCCAATTTAGGACTGTCCTCAAGCTGGTGGGGGTGTGGCTGGGGACAGGGGTGGTGCTCTGTTAGTTTTTTTTTGGTTGGTGGACACCCAAAGACCCACTCCTGAAAATACTTGTCTGTTTATGTTTGGTACATTTTATTTGTTTACTTTTATTTATGTTAATGGTAGTTAAATTAAGGGCTACTATGGCCAATTTTAAATCCATTTAAAGAAGTCTAAGTCATTATTTGGAAAGAAAACGAATATACACGGTATTGACAAATCCATTAGTCATGTTTAAATGATAAATATTGTATAGCACACACCTTAACTAAAGCATGATATACAACTTAACAATGCAAATAAAAAATAATAATTTATGGTAAATTGTTTACTTAATGCAATCTTAATGCAATCTATCTGAATCAAATAGAGAACAAAGTTTATGATAGTGGGGAAAGTTATGGGAATGGAATGACACTTTGGCATCTTTATTTTAAGTGCCAGATGACTTTATTGCAGCACTGGCCTCATGCACCTACAGTATAAAGAAGAAGAGAACACAGACTAGAGATCCAGTGATTTATAATTAGTATAGGAAGAAAGATTTGTAAGTGAAAACATAGCACTGGTAGAATGCCAAAAATTCCAAATTACAGCACAGAGCTATTTTACTTCTTTTTTCATAAAGCTGTGCGTTTACTGTGGCAGAGCAGCATGGGCAGGCAGGATAACGTACATGTATTGCCATACCTGTCTCTTTCAGGTTAGTGGCTTGCAGCGTGCCGCTTCCCGAAATCACTTTATCCACTGGACACGGCGGATTGTGGCTCCTGGTTTGATCAGCTGGGTGATCATGTGCTTTCAATTATAACAGCTGTGATTCCTACAGTGATGCTGTGATTGGCCCACAGCTATCACATGGTACCTGGGCCAATCACAGGACCATGTACCATGTGATAGCTGTAGGCCAATCACAGCACACAACAGTAAATCACAGCTGTTATGAATGTAAGCTATTTATGAAAGTTCAAAACATTGCTGTTGCAGTGATCATTACTGTAACAGCAATGCAGCAATGAAAGTGAAAAAAAAATGATCACCCCTCCCCGCAGGGTGGTACAACGTCACTATGGTGACACTCAACTACTCTGATGAAAGTATTTAAAAAAATGTTAGAAAAAGAAAAAAAAATGTTTTTTTTTTTTTAATTGAATAAATTGTATTATTATTATTATTATTTTTTTAACATACTGTCACCAGTCGTATGCCTGATCACCGCCACACCAATTATTTGATAATGCTGCAGGGTATGTAAAAAATAAATTGTGAAAAAAAAAAACATTTTATTTAATTTCTTCTATTACGAAAGAACTGTGATAAAAAAAAAAAAAAAAACACTTTAAAAAACTCACCATGCCTCTTACTAAATACCTGTCTTTGTTCCAAAAAGGGTAATTTGGGCAGTATTTGTATTGTCCTGGCATTTTAAGGACCATATATACCATAGTTTGTGGATGCTATAACTTTCTCATAAACCAATTATTATACATGAATTGTTTTTTTTTTTTTTTAACCAAAGATATGTAGCAGAATACATTTTGCTAAAATTTTTGAAGAAATTTGATTTTATTGGACATTTTTTATAACAGAAAGCAGAAAATATTATTTTTTTTTTCAAAAATGCTCTGTCTTTTTTGCATCACTGTACACAAATGTAATTTTGATAATGTTTTTCACACAAAAAGAGCTTTCTTTTGGTGGTATTTGATCACCTCTGTGGTTTTTATTTTTTGCACTTTAAACAAAAGAAATTACTCCGGTAATTAGACAAACTCTACTGTTGTAGTAGGACCCCTCTTCACTGAAAGGGTTAAATAATCATTTGGTGTGGTAGAGCAGGGATAAGGTGTAATACTTAGACCCATTTCACACGGGCTTTCCCCCCGGCGGAGTCCGTTTTGCACAGCGGGGGTCCATATGTCGATCCCCGCTAAACAGGCTGATGATAGGTCCATCTCCGCTCTCTGTGCTGAGAATGGAGCTGTCAGATCCCCGCTCTCCTCTATGGGAGAGTGTCCATTTTCATCCGATCTCATTCTCCAGGCGGATTGAAAAAATGCATTTTTGTAAAATCTTACCGTAAAATCCTTTTCTCTTAAGCTCATTGACAGACGTAGTCCTCGTTGATTAATAACAACTCGGGTTATACTGCCCTCTACAGGAGTAGGACTAGACAGGAAAGAAAACGTTCTGGCCACACCCTAGGGGTAGTCCCAGAGGGTATATCCTCTCACTTCCTGCTACAGCAAATCAGTTATGTCACAAAGCAGTGTTTAGAGAATTTAACCCAACCCAACTCAAAAACAGAGGGGCGGGTACTACGTCTGTCAATGAGCTTAAGAGAAAAGGATTTTACGGTAAGATTTTACAAAAATCCATTTTTCTCTGTCGCTCATTGACAGACGTAGTCCTCGTTGATTAATAACAACTCGGGACGTCCCAAAGCAGTACCACAAATGAGGGGTGGGCTAACAGAAATCAAAATCCAGAAGGCCCAACCGGAGCCAACCAGAAGCATCAAGGACTCAAAAAGATGAGACCTAAGTGAAAAACCCAACAAACCCTTGAGATAGACCAACAGTCTCCTCCGATTGCGGCCTGCAGAACCTTGCGGCCAAAAGAGGCATCTGACGATGCCATCACATCAACTTTATAAAATGATGTAAAGGTATGAACCGACGATCAAGTCATCGCCTTGAAAACCTGGATCGCTGACGCCTGATGGCGGAAGACCCAGGAAACACTAGGCGCCCGAGTAGAGTGCGCCTTAACAGGGAACGGAGGATTCCGACCCTTAATAGAATAAGCCTGTACCACCGTCTGACTGGTCCATCTAGATATGGTCAGACACAGGCAACCCCCTTCTAGGGCTATCCGTGATCACAAAAAGTGAGTTCGTCTTACGAAACAAGTTCGTAGTAGTCAAGTGTACCCTGATTGTCTGAACCCCATCCAAGGAGTGTAATCCCAAGGATGGCTAGTCTTAGGACACGGGGAAGGTAACACAATATTTTTATTCAGATGAAAACTCTGAAAACCACTTTAGGAAGGAAGGATGGATTCGGAAGAAGAACCACCTTATCCCTATGAACCACCAGATATGGGGAACGACAAGATAATGCGGCCAGTTCTGACACCCTGCGTGCAGAAGTAATGGCCACCAAGAAGGCCACCTTCTGGGATAATGTAAGCAAGGGAATCTCCCTAATATCTTAAAAGAGAAGTTTCTGAAGAACCGACCACACTAAATTAAGATCCCAGGCGGTAAGGGTGCACGCACTGGCAGAGCCAGATGTCGCACCCCCTGGATGAAATTCCGCACCAAGGAATGATTAGCCAAAAGTTTCTGAAAGAAGATTGCTAACGCTGAAACCTGACCCTTGATGTGCTCAAGGACAGTTTCTGCTCAACCCCTTGTTGCAGACAGACCAAGATTCGGGTCACCGAATAGGTATGTGGGGGAAATCCAAGAGATTCACACCACGCAATATAAGACTTCCATGTGCTGGAAGTCGCTTTCCTTGCTTTAACTAGAGGTAGGAATAACTGAAGCTGACACTCCCTTGTCCTTCAGTACCTGGGTCTCAATGGCCAGGCCATTAAGCCAGCGATAGTAAAACAAGATGGAAGATCGGTCCCTGAGACCGCAAATCCTCCCTGAGAGGAAGTCTCCAAGGAGCGTCCCCGACTAGCCTCACCAAGTCGGCGTACCAGGCTCGACGAAGTCAGTCCGGAATTTCCAGAATAACTGGAATTCCCTCCACCTCTATCCTGCGAAGAAGTTCCCGCAGTAACTTGAGAGGATGGAAGGCATGCCGTAGCTGATACTGCCCCCACGGGGCGATCAGCATTTGTGCTGCGTCCGCTAGAGGATCGCGGGTGCGAGCTACAAACCTCCGCACCTTCCTGTTGAGCCAAGGTGCCAACAGATCCACATCCGGGGTGCCCCAATGAAGGGACAGCTAGTGAAAAACCTCTGGATGAAGAGGCCATACCCCTTGATCCAGAATCTGATGGCTGAAATAATCTGCCTGCCGATTTCCCACCCCCGGAGTGAACTGCGGGGAGATCCGGAACAAACCGTTCCGTCCAATGAAAGATGCTAGTCGTTTTGATGGCCACCAGGACACTCTAAGTGCCCCTTTCTTGACCTAAGTCACGACCGTGGCATAGTGCGATTGGATCTGAATCGGGCTGCTCTAGAGCTGCTCGGTCCAGTAAATCAGACAAAATCTGATCGCTCTCAGTTCCGATACCCTATTGGTAACCTGGAAACTATCGGAAGGAATGACTTCCCCTGGTTGAGCATCGGAGACTTCCTGGTCCGCTCGCTCAACCGGATCCAATTGTCCAGGAAATCGGAATTCTGATTCCATTAGAAAAAAATCTCCTTCAGGAGAATTCGGGTATGAGACTGGGTATACGGTACTGCCTCTAAGAAGGCCACCATCAGTCCCAGCCAATTGACGGACAGCAACATCCGAATCGTTGACTGAACCTTCTGGAGTTTCTCCGCAAGGAGAAACTTTCTTGCCCAGGATGTATCCAACATTTGGCCCAGATAATTCAGTCTCCTGGTGGGAACCAGGGATGATCTTTGGGAAAGCGAAGAAAACGCTAATGTCCTGCGATGATGGGGATATAAGGATAGGCATCCTAAATGTCTATGGACGCCAGGAAATCCCCCCGATGCAGGGAGGCCACCACTGTTCGGATGGACTCCATCTTTCCCCAAGTCCAGAAATTGGACGCACCTTGCCCTCTTTCCTGGCCATTGTGAACAGGTTCGAATAGAACTCCTGAAACCGTTCAATGTTAGAAGGGAAGAATCGCACTGGTGGAAGTGATCGAAACTCGATCCTGTATCCTGACCGTATGACCTTCCTTTAAAGAGGGATTCCTCAAACGGATAGCGCCTAGCCATGCGTTTGGAAATAACAGGGGTTCGTTTCAAAACGACCCCATTTGGGTAAAGGAAAATCCTTCGCCCTTTTGGTAGTACCAAAAAGGAATCTCAGTCTCAGCTACCTCTGCCGGTGTAACCTCAAGACTAAAGGTTTCCCGGACGGACACAACTAGTGCATCCACCACTCTTGTGCTATGGCGGAAGCAGAAACGTTCTCTTCACTGCTGAGGAGACATTACCTGAGACAACAGCCCCATAAGAGGGACCTGCAGCTGCATTGACCAGCTCCGAATCCGTATCTGAATTATCAGATAAAAAATAGGGGTAGGCGGGGGTCACTTCTTGACCCCTGTCCCTGACAGGCCACCTCCACCCGGGATACCAAAGACTCCAAAACTGCCGAAAATGCATTAAAAACAAGTGGGGTACTGGAGGGTCCTGCAGCCACCTTGAGGGGATCAGGTGGGGATACCTATGCGGCAGAGTCAATGATTATACAAGACATTTGCCAGCGACAAAAAAATGACAAAGTAAAAAAATTTTTTTTTTTGTAATCCCCCAGCGCAACAGCGCCCCTCAGTGTTACCTGCCTTTTTGGACCCCACAGAGAGAGAGAGAGAGACCCCAAGGCTCATCCCTGATTTACAGAAGTTTTCTATCAGCTTGCTCAGTGCTGTCCTGTTACAGACAGGAAGTCTTTGGCCCTTTTTCCTGGGTAAAGGAGGTGGCTCCGCCCCTTAACACGCCTTCCGGTGCCTCCCCCTGGCTCCACAAGGTGTTTGGTCACCTCAAACATGGCCGCCCCCATGCTGGAGACACGAGGCTACGCCAATATGGCGGCCTCGTGCGATCTGCCAGACAATGGCGGCGGCCTGTACAGGATTCTATGTTCGCCTGCGGGAGTATCTCGGCCCCACAACCTTCACCCTGATGGTGATAAGCCTGGCCGGCGGTACCGGACCCTGGCGGGCCGCATGCGATCCGTGGGCCGTCGGAAGGCAGCTCTCTGCCCTTGCTGGAGGAATGGCGATCTGGACTGCAGTGATTCAGGCATAGGCATCGCCCTGTGAACACCTCTGACAGGTAAGATACCTCTTGCTTCATTAGTAATGCCCATGCTAGTACTGCCACTGACTTCAGTCACCTTTACAGTTTTAAAATGACATTAGATAGTCAGCTCCCAAACCAAGCCTCCTGGTTTCTGTTCACACTCAAATTGGGGGATCTGTGACCTGTTATAGGATAGAGGGGAAACCCATCCTACCATTCCAGAGAGGGGCCCGCGTTCACCACAAACCCGTCAGGGGGAAAGGGGGAACATACTACTCACCATACCAGAACCAGGCTGGCGCCACTCCGGACAGAACCCCTCTCCACCGGGGTGGGGGGGCTGTCGACCAGTACGGACGCCGTGACTCTTGGTCATTGGCGTTCAAGCGAGACGTTTAACTCGCAGGGCCAGTGCCCGTCCAGTGGGACTATGTCGCGGCCGACCCAGCGCGGAGCTATGGCCTGCACGCGCTCGTAGGCTGAACTGGGGTGACCACTGGATCTCAACATCCAGCCCGTCGCCCAGTTACAGCTTGCTTGCTTGAAGATCTCACAGGAACACTGGAGAAAAAAGCTGTCTAAAAAAAATCTTTCTAAGAAAAAAATCCTGCCAGGACCGAAGATCCTAGCAAGGCATCTAGGTCCTTACTCCTAACTAGACAGAAAAAAACTGATTTGCTGTAGCAGGAAGTGAGAGGATATACCCTCTGGGACTGCCCCTAGGGTGTGGCCAGAACGTTTTCTTTCCTGTCTAGTCCTACTCCTGTAGAGGGCAGTATAACCCGAGTTGTTATTAATCAACGAGGACTACGTCTGTCAATGAGCGACAGAGAAATAGGGTTTCCATCTATCCGGATTTCAAGGACAGGACCAGATCGAATAGCAGTGGGTGTCAGTGGACGTGTCGCCAGTGATATCCGCTGCTCCATAGGGCTGCATAGAGCGTCAAATCAGGTCCGCCTGAAAAATTGACAGACGGACCGGTTCGGAAAGCCCCTGTGAAAGGACCCTTACCCTATCCCTCACTCCAGTGCTGTTCTCCTTTTCCCAGAGCTCTGGCCATGGTAGGTCCCTCCACATCATCACATACAGTGTATGGTTATTAATAAGAAAAATGGAATAAAATCAGCAAAATTAAATATTCAAAAACACTAATAAACTCCTAATGGCTGCATGCATTCAGTGCTTTCACATAACACAAATGAACCAAAAAAACATAAATAATGCTGCGCCAAAAGTGAATATGTGCAACAGTGACCAGTGTTGCCAAATATAATAAATATAGGTATATGTGAATGTAGCAGGTTTTACAGGCATTGGGTCTGCCATTGTTATCTGTTACCTCTCCAGCCCATGTGAGCTGTAACCCCAGGTGTGAGAACTGAGACAATGACAATTCCGGCATCTTTGGTTTGCTTGTTTTATTGTATTTAGGGATGGGAGAAGGGAATGAGTGGGATACTCCTCTGGCTCAACTAGGTACACTTTTGGGACTCTTTTGGCAAGAAATGCCTGTTAGCGCTGTCTTGACGCCAGCCGACGCTAGCCAAGGCTTCCTGACGCTTGAATACACTGTAACACTGAAAACTGTGCTGGAACCTCGACTTTAATTCAGAAGATCCAGGACTGTAGAATACTTGACTCCTGTCACTGCTTTGCTTAAAAGTCACTGACTAGCTCCCTCCCTCCACTGAAGTAGCTCCTGTGCTGCTGCAACTCTCAACTGGTACACTCCACGCTGTACACTGACTCTGCAGGGCCCAACCTGCAGGTGCCCCCTTTACTCTTCAGGGTCCTCTGACTACGTACCCCCTCTAACTTCAGGGTCCTCTGACTAGGCACCCCCTTTACAGCTAGCTGACACTTGGATCCTAGAACCTTCTCCGGAGTGGTCCCCTCTAACACTAAGCAGACCCCCAGGGGCAATCTGCAGTACTCACGACCTGTGTAGGCTTTCCTGGGACTGGACCCCCCTCTCTCTCTGCTGGTTCTCGGCACACCGGATCCCCTTCAGCTCAACTCAACACCCTCTGGATTCTCAGGCAGCAACCAGAGACATCTGCTTCCTCTGACAGGAGGAGAGACAGCCGTACTCTCCCTCCTGGGACTCTGCTTCCCGCCAAAGATCCTGAGTCATGCACTCCCCTCAAACTTATGCCCACTCCCATAATCTTCTGCGGCGGAATCTCCCTTCTGGGGTAGCTACAAGCCTGAATGTGTCCCTGATTGGGTTTCCTCCACTGCCCTATGAGAAGCCTCTCACAGAGCCAGCGGGGAGACTCCCCTCTCAGCAGACACACCTGGAAGCCATGACAACCTACCTGACAAAAAGAAATCATGGCTCTGCTGTTAGGCAGACAAAGCCCACTATATTTTACCTAGCACCTATCTGTAGGGTGCTACATGAATGGATTAATAAAATAGAAACGTCCTCATATACAAATCACGTGAATAAATCTCATGGGCCCTGCTGACGAAGTCAAGAGAGTGATGCCAGGCTCACGGTGGAGGAGCCTGCCCGGGACATCTGATCCAGGACGGCTGTACATTGCCTGTCTTACGAGTTCACAGCCCGCACTGCTATAAGTGCAATTAAATGTGAGTTTAAGCCTTGTATTTTATTTGTTGTTGAATATTGCTTTCATTAGGGTTCGTTCACAGTCCTACGTTTTTCTGTGAAAAAAGGTGTATAGTGTGTAGGGCACTGCTTTTTCATATATTTTAGAACCTTAATATAAGGAAAAGTGCTTAAATATAGATGTGAAAATTCATAGTAATACAATCAAACTTATAAGTATAAAGCAAATATGAAACAAGCAATATCCATTATTGTGACCAAAATGATATATATCAAATAGAAATTAGTTTGTGAGCAAAAAAAGTGTCCAAATGCAAACTACTAAATAATAGATACATTCACATAAGGTTCTTTTGAAAATTCATCAAACATGAAGTGACAGGTGCTCTTTAAAGATCTCCAAAAATGCTCAAATGCTTGTCTGTTGTTGGTGTTCCACAAGCTGTGGTCCCCTATAGTGCCTCACTCACCAGAGAGTTCTCCCCTCTGGGGGGTAGCGGACTTCCAAAACAACCACTGTTAAGGACAGCAGACCTGGGATCCACAACCGAGTATCACCCTGTATTGTAGCGGCAGACCTGTGGCTCATATACAGTGGAGTTCCTTTCCTTTAAAACTCGTTTCACCTGGTAAAGAGATGCTCCATTAGGACACCTAGTCAGCCAGGAGACCTTTATCTCCTGTAGTCACCAGTGGACCCCCCCTATTTCTCTAATGTCCATTCTCAGCAGTTTCATAATTGGCCCCCACAGTTCTTCCAGGTGATTTTCTTCCACTCGATGAGACTAAACACCTGTGGCAGGTAGGGAGGGCGGACTGATCACATTCCAGATTTGGAGCACTTTAAAAACCCCTGTCACTTCATATTTGATGAACTTTCAAAAGGACTTGTGAATTTGTCTATTATTTAATAGTTCACAAATGTTATTGCACAGCGCTTTTAAAGAGCACTGGACACTTTATTTTGCTCAATTACTAATTTCTATTTGATATATATAGTTTTGGTTACATTAATAGATATTGCTTGTTTGATATTATACTTATAAGTTTGATTGTATAACTATGAATTTTCACATCTATATTTAAGCACTTTTCATTATATTAAGGTTAGATGATATATGTAAAGCAGCAACCCAGCCACTATACACCTTTTTTTACTATCAAAATACTTCCCTCAAACAGGGAAGGTTTTTTGGGGAGGCATCAGCTCAGTGGTGGCCGTTTTATTGAGGGCGCAGGGGCGCCGCCCCCCCCATCCATGCGTCCGGCCCCCTAATCTGCATGCAGGGGCGCCGGACGCATGGAGCTTAATGTTTTTTTAAATCACCTGATTAGAGCCAGAGGCTCTAATAGGGTGATGCAAAGGGTGGAGCCAGGGCGCAGAGCAGTGCGCCCTGAGCCCACCCATTGTGTGACAATAGCGAATGAAAATTTGCTATTTCCACACCGATCCTCCTCCTGGCCAATCAGGAAGCGCGTCCGATACGCGCTTCCTGATTGGCCGCTAGGCAAACCTCATGCCATTGGCTGAGGAGGAGGTGGGAGCGGGAGGACTGGAGGAGACGCGCCGCCAGGACTGATGAAAAGCCGTCACCGGGACACTGATGAGAAGCTGCCCGCCGCCGCTGCTGCTCCAGGTAAGTAAGGGGGCACGCACGCTGATCTCTGCATTGGGGGCATGCACGCTGATCTCTGCATTGGGGGCATGTATGCTGGTCTCTGCATTGGGGGCATGTACGCTGGTAACTGCATTGAAGGGGGCACGCATGCTGATCTCTGCATTGGGGGTATGAATGCTGGTCACTGCATTGAAAGGGGGCATGTATGCTGGTCACTGCATTGAAAGGGGGCATGTACGCTGGTCACTGCATTGAAAGGGGGCATGTACGCTGGTCACTGCATTGAAAGGGGGCATGTACGCTGGTCACTGCATTGAAAGGGGGCATGTACGCTGGTCACTGCATTGAAAGGGGGCATGTATGCTGGTCACTGCATTGAAAGGGGCATGTACGCTGGCCACTGCATTGAAAGGGGGCATGTATGCTGGTCACTGCATTGAAAGGGGGCACGCTGGTCACTGTGCATTGAAAGGGGGCACGCTGGTCTCTCTGCATTGAAAGGGGGCACGCTGGTCTCTCTGCATTGAAAGGGGGCACGCTGGTCTCTCTGCATTGAAAGGGGACACACTATACTTACTGAAGGCCCCTTTCACACTTTTGCGACCTCAAAGTCACGCAATTTTTTACAGCGTTTTTTGCCGCAAAGCAATGCCTATCACATTTTTCTGTTTGCGCCCCCCCCCCCCCCAAAAAAAATTTTGAGCACCAGCCGCCACTGCATCAGCTTTTAAACATCTTTTCTAGTTTCTTCTAACATTGCACGGAACCAAACCCCACTCTTTTGATCTACGTTTTTCTGCACCTGATCAATGCAGGTCTAAGGAAGGGTGTAAAGTAAGCACTTGTTTTCTATATGCCTTCTATATACCACAATACCAGGGAGAGGTGTAAAATGTGTTGTTCTGCACTGGAGTTCACCAGAAGTCTCTTTCAAACACCACACTGTAGCTCAGCTGCTGTGACTAGAAATGAATGAATTTTAATAAAGTTAGAAAAAAAGAAGGAAATAGTGCCTTATGCTGAAAAAAAAAACACTGACACCCACTGTCCATGCAGAATAGACAACAGCCTGTGGGTGGGGCTTAAATAGCCCAAGAGCAGAGACCCCTGAGCGAGTTCTTGTCAGTGCCTCCAGTGGCAAGCAGAGGAAATGTTCATATGAAATCAGTGTTAAGGCAGCACTCTAAACAAAAATGATACTTCTCCAAGAGCACACACAATGACTCGTTGGGGTTGCTTTACTAAAGGCAAGCAGTTGCTCCAGAGCTTAGTAAATGAGGTAAAGCTTTATTTTGTAAAGAAAATTAAATCACATGCAAGGAAAATTAAAAAACAGCATGTTTGCTTGTACATGGTTGTACCTTCCCTGCCAATGTCATTAGTACAGTAACAATGCATATTTTGAAGTACTGATCACTGTAATAATGTCACTGGTCCCCAAAAAGTGTCAAAAGTGTCAGTTAGGTGTCTGATTTGTCTGCCGCAATATCCAAGTCCCGCTATAAGTCGATAAAGGAAAAGGAATTGGCAGCACTCCAGGTTGAGTCAAAATCCAGATTTATTGACTGGACATCCAAATATGACAATCGTGACAAGGTAGACGCGTTTCACACACTGACTGTGTGCTTAATCATCCCGCTATAAGTCACTGTTTGCTGTCATTACACCTTCAGGCACTCATGTGCACGGGTGCAGTAGACCCCGCCCACAAGCCCCCTAGCTAGATAAAAACAAGTGATCTATGACCAGCTTATATATCCTAGTGCATCTAACACAAATCTCTCCTCAGACTGACAATGCTGCTGTCCAGGGGGGGCGTCTCCATTGCTCCTTTATCTTAAGTGGAGGTACTCAAAGACAGGAGGTGTGTTACTAGATAGATAATCATGTAAAAATAAAGGGAACCAAGCCTAAAAAAAACGAAATAAACGCAGCCTCTATTTTTAGGTATTGGCAAACTGCAATATAATACTTTTTTGTTTTTGAGTTTAATACCACTTAAAGGGGTTGCTTTAAGAACGGCAGCTGCGTGTCTGAATGGATACACGAAGCTGCAGCTCGGCTTGGGTGCCCCTATAGCAAGCTGCCTGCTGTGGGGGCACTCAACAGGAGGGAGGGGCCAGGAGCACCATCCAGGGACCCGAGAAGAGGAGGATCCTGGTTGTCCTGTGCAAAACCACTACAGAGAGGAGGTAAGTATAATATGTTTGTTATTTTAATAGAAAATAAAACGAGACTTTACAATCAAATTAAGTCTGGCTTCAAACATTTCAGCTGCCCTGACCCATATTAAAGCTGAGTTCCACTCATTTTTTTCACTTGCTCTTAATAAAATCCCCATCCTCCATTCGCTTTTAAATGGTGACTATTTTTATAAAAAGAAAATTCTAAATAACTGTAATTCCTGATTTTGTGGAGCACTTCCTGCTCCGGCCACCTAGGCCATTACGTCATTAGGCGCTTCCCATGGACACCTGGGATATCGGCGTCATGCATCCCAGGAGTCCATGGAAGTTGCCTAATACTGAAATCTTGGGCTATTTCCTGATCAGAAATGACGCGAATGGGAGGAGTTGCTATGGCAACATGTCAGGAGGAAGGAGCGCCGCGTGGTGGCATTCCTGAGCAGGTGCGAGATCGGGAGGTGCATGCTGGGTAGCCAGCTGCACCTGATCCTGAAAAGAGATACAGGAGGGCTTCAGATGCCCACAGTGGAGAGGGACCCTACCAGCTTCCGATATCCAGGTACTTTTATTCAATTTAAACATAAATAAAAAGGACTACATTAACCACTTTAGGACCGCTCACATTGCTGCTACTGCGGCAATGTGGCACGATCCCGTCCAGCGACGTAGACCTACGTTGCTGGACTCCTCCCCCTGTAGGCGGCGCGCGCTCCCGCTGTTTTCAGTCACAGCGGGAGTCAGGCCAGGGGAGGAGCGGCTGCGATCGTCGGGGAATCGAGTTTGGAGATCCGCCCGCCTGTGTAAACAGAGCGGGCGGATCTCCTAAGTGACAGGGAGTGACAGATCGGAGTGTTCAGCATAGCTGAACATCCGATCTGTCCTTGTGTCACACAGTCACCTCCCCCCACACACGTCAGTAAGCACTAGGCATACATTAACCCCTCCCTCTCCAATAAAAAGAACCCTTTTCCTGCCAGTGTCATTTTTACAGTAACAGTGCATATATATAGCACTGATTACTGCAGTAATGTCACTGGTACCACCAAAAGTGTCAAAAATGTCAGTCAGGGGTCTGATCTGTCCGTCGCAATGTCGCAGTCCCGCAAAAAAAAAAACGCAGATCGCCGCTATTACGCGTTAAAAAAAACCACCAAAAATGACAGAAATCTTTCCCTTAGTTAGTAAACGCAATAACTTTTGCGCAAACCAATCAAAATACCCTTATTGCGATTTTGTTTACCAAACATAGGTAGCAGAAAACAAATTGGCCAAAAATTTTAAAAAAATTTGATTTTTAAATTTTTTTGGGGGGGGAATTTCATATAAAAAAATGTTAAAAATATTGTTGTTTTTTCAAAATAAACTTTTTTTTTTTTGTTTATAGCGCAAAAAGTAAAAATCGCACAGGTGATCAAATACCACCAAAAGAAATCTCTGTTTGTGGGAAAAAAAGGACGTAAATTTCATTTTGGTACAGCGTCGCACGACCGCGCAATTGTCAGCTAAAGTCGCACAGTGCAGAATCGCAAAAAGTGGCCTGGACGTAAGACAGCAAAATCCTCCGGTGGTAAAGTGGTTAATAACATTATCTGAAGATTCCATATAAAGTGGACCAAGTTAGAGTGGAATCTTAAAAAAAAAAATTAGAATTTGGGGACCGGAACTCCGCTTTAAAGTATTACTAAAGGCAAAACCTTTTCTTTAGTTTTGGATAGAGTAGAGCGGAATTAGAACACCTGTCATTTTTTATTACTGTCTGCACCCCAGTTAGGGAAAGTTACCCTGTCTATTTTGTCCTTTTTACCATTAGCATTGATACTTGGTTTACACTAATGAAATGCGGGAAACACACAAGATTCGCTGCATTTCCTTGCATCGCAGCTCATTCTAAGCAATTGCACATCATCCATGCGATCTGCTCTGGGTGTCAATGTTATCTTAACGACACCTAAAACAAATGGCAAAATGCAGAGTGATTGCCAGAATAACATTGCATTTGTGTGAACACCCATGCAATTCGATTAGGTGCGGAAGAAAAAAGTGTCCTGCACCATTTTGGTAAAGATGTGATGATGTACAAAATGTTTGGCTGAAGTCACCGCGCAGGTATCGCATTTGATTTGGACAGGAATGCGGTGCGTTTTCTGTGCATAGAGATGGGCTCAGGTGTGTTCTAGATCGTTTTTCCAACCTCCCTGAGCAATCCCGCCAGCAAGCTGACACTGCACACCCCCAATCATAGGCAGTGAGGCATTTCCCACTCTGTAGCTGCACAGACCAGGAAATGCCTCACTGCCTATGATTGGCAGTGTGCAGTGTCGGCTTCCTGGCGGGATTGCTCAGATGGGTTGGGACTATGATCCTGAGCCCTAAACCCATCTCTACCTGTGCTAATTACATGCAGTGTTTTCCCATGCGCAAGTGTGAACCTAGCCTGAAAGTGAAAAAAAAAAGAAAATCCCAAATTTTGGCTTGTCCCCAGAAAAGTAATAGAAGGGAAATCTTCCAATGGGGACACTAGTTCTGGTGGCCTGGGGGTCCCCAAGGGGTTTCCTTAATTTGCAGGGATTTCCTCCCACTTCCTGCTTTGGTTATGTGACAGAAAGTGAAGCTAAATCTCCCCAATCGGGCACAGATAGAAAAAAGTAAACCAGCAGACATTTAACCCTAAGGGCTGACACATCGGCTGAATATCGGGCAGCATCAGCTGGTTCAAAAGAAACCATCCAACATTCGCCCTCTGTGTACGACAGCTGGTCTGACAGAAGTTTGACTGTTCAGCTGGCTTCTGTCGAAGGGGCATGACCAAAAAAGGTCTGCTGATTAGCGCTGGTAGCCAATTGCTGAGAGCGCTGACCCAGTCTTTGTTCATTTTGAGTGTTCCTGGTTAGACTCAGGGAGATTGTATTTACCATTTAGTCTTTCACATCTATATATACCTTGGGTTCAGTTATGTGCACTGTAGCTATGACTAAGCACTAGCGAAGGTGTGAAACATGTCAGCTGTTTCTATTCCTGTACCTCTATGATGCTGTGTGGATTTTATTCATTCCAATAAATGTAAGTTGAATCGGAGTGCGGCCATGCGGACTTTTTCATTTTCTAGTGCTGACCGGAGTGTTCTGGCGGTGGGGGTAGTCCCATAGCTCCCAACTGTCCCTGAATTTGAGGGACTTTTCCTGATTTGGAACAAAGTCCCTCTGTCCCTCTTTCCCCCTTATTTGTCCCTCATTTTGGTCTGATCAATATAGTTGTATATAAAAGGCACTTTTTATCTTTCCAAAAGTGTTTCCCGGTGCTAAACCTTTCCTCTAATTTCCAAATTTCTGCATTTGTAAAATTTCAAAAGCCAATATAAAGAAATAGCGGTGGTAGACAAAAAGCACTTGTGGGTTTAACTAATGTTTTTTTTTTGGTATAATTTTCTGTTAAGGGGCGTGGCAGGGGGGTGTGTTCTATGATCAGATACTTTTTCTAGTGGGTGCCCCTCATTTCCATATCAAAAATTTGGGAGGTATGTAGTCCCTCTGTCAGAACACAATAGCTCAGCGGGGGGAGATCACTGTACTAATATTGCACAGTTAGTACAGCTGCTCCTCCCAAGTTCTTCAGGTTTTTTTTTTCGTTCAGCCGCTGGGTTGAAAAAAAAAAAGAATCGTTTATACCAGACTTTACTCCATCCAAAATAAAAAAAAGTTTTGTCTATATTTTGTTAATACGAGATATGATGCGTGGTATTATGCCATTCATTTACAATGGTGCCCCGAATTACAGGTACAGAAGCCAGCAATACACACGCTCTGTAGTGCACCACAACGCACATACTGTGCGCGGCGCCATGCATTAAAAAATGCTGCAAGGCATGGTTTACATTTGTTCCAAATAAATGGGCTGCCTTAATGCAGTGCACAGTAGTGTGCAAAATACTGCCCGCTGATCCCAATATGCTAATGTAGCTCAATGGAAAGTACAAGTGTGAAGAGGCATTTAATCCACAAGTTTCTGTATTTATCATGTGGGATGTAATTACAGACAAAACCTATTCACTACTCCGAATACTAGCAAATACTGAGATAGAGTTCACATAAAGTCCATGGTATGTCACATTCTTTTAGGGGGTCTAGACTGTGTTGAATTAGTTGTTGAGAACTCAATCCAAACAGAGCTTGTCTTCAGCTCTGAGTAATCATTAGCTGGTAATTTCTTGGGGCTGTAGGCAGCTTGTAAAGCATGTGTTGAGCTGGTGGTTTGTACCATGCTTTAGATTAAAGCAGGAAGAGTTTGGAGGAAGCCCAGGGTGACAGCGCTTTGCTAGGCTATTCATTTTCATCCATTCCAGCTGGGAGCTCGCAGCCGTTTTTAAAGGGACTGATAGCAACGCAGAATGGTGTAAAATGAGTCTGTTACTTGTTCTTCATGCCTGAGAGCAAATGAAGTGTACATTCATTTTTATGCACAGAGACCTGTCAGATGTGGGCAATTTTTGTTCCAGAAAAAGAGGATATAATAAATCTGTCAGCTTGATATTTGTAGGGAGAGAAGCACAGCTTGGATGAAATGTAAAAATGAATATGTACTTTCTGTTTAGTAAAATAGTAGACAGCAATTTAGCTTGGATACTCTGAAACATAAAAACAGAATTTACAGCTTCTCCCTCATCAGTTCTGAATAGCAGGAGAAAGCAGGGGGTCATTTTGCTTGACATCAAGAAAACAGTTACTGTAATGCAAATTCTGATTCTTGTGCATTTTTCCCCAATTCTGTCTCAGAAAATTGAACTACCTTTAAAGAGGAAGTAAAGCCAGTGATTTTTTTTTTGTTACCTGAAAAGTAAAAGCATAATTTGCTAGTATGCATCGCATATTAGCACATTATGTGACACTTACCTCTAAACTAAGCCCTCGTCGTCCCCACTGGAGGCCATATCCATCTTCACCCATCTTCCTTGGTTTTGACAGGTACCCACTCCCACTTCCAGCTAATTTCACTGTGTGGTGGAAATAAATGGGATTTGGAGCATATAAATTTTCTCGTGCACTGAAAACTTTGCTACGCTGAAAAGTGCACTTGTGGATATTAATACTTGCCAAGCGCCATTAATTTCTTGTACTGAACAGTAGAATGTACAGCTCTTTTGTATAAAGAAATCCTAGGTCACTCGGCGACAAAGAGAGAAACAGGCACAAGCTGTGTCATGTTCGATGTCAACAGAATGAGTTCCTGCTTTAATACAGGGCCTTGGTTTATTTAGAGTCAGGAAAAGGAGGTTTACAGTGGGATGGGAAAACTGTACAGCATAATCAATCACACACATGCATACATTCAAAAGTTCAATAGAAAGGGGAGTGTATGTTCATGCATGAACAGAGCCACGTGCCTGAGTTTCCCGCTGTTGGGTGCACAAGCGACCATGCACTATTGCTAACAATGAAACCCACGTGAAGTAAAAATGCCCACCAAACACTATAAAATGGAACTAGCGTGTATCTCATGAACGCTGCCCCACTAATACACGTGCATGTACTCCCATCATAACCTGTTAGAGTGAATCCTATATAATATAGTTCATAAAAAAAAAAACATATTTGATAGTGATTATGCTACTGTTCCACTAAATGAGACTATATCTGCAAAGGAAAATAGCAGTAGTATTTCAATCATGCAGATCAAGCATAATAAGGGCAGATAATTATCAAAACTATAAGAATTTCACATCACAAACACATCTTTACCAGTGAATAAAATAAAATTTGCGCGGTTGAGTTTGCATCGCACTGCCATAGATCCGGACTGGCGCTTGCTCATTTGCGATAGCCACACAGAGCACCTGCCGGTAGGGATGATCAGGCAAGTAGCATGCGGTCTCCATTTAATGGAAGGTTTCCACAACTACAGGTCTTTCCTCAATGCCAGTTAAAGCCATATTCGCTGTACATAGCGAATACCGACATTGGAAGTTCAGCCCTCCTCTTTCCCCCACTGCCGGACCATTCATAAAGTGCAGCACACTTCGCTGCTGTTTTCCCTTAGCCGTGATGGCGGCAGCAGCACACAAGAGCCAATTAAAAAATTGTACCTGCTGACTTTTATTTTTTTCTGAAGGAGCTTGGAGCTCTGCTTGAATTTTTTATTCTGTTTGAGACCTCAGTGTGGGTGTGCTGTATTCCAGCTCCAGGTTTTTACCAGGCTTTCCTCCTAGAGAGGGTTCTGCTATTGTTTAGAAGAGTCCTATGGGATGTGTAATAATCTGTTTTCTACTTAAAAGGTCCAAAATTGGTTTTCATTTAAAGAGTAACTTCACTTTTGTTGAGAAAAAAAAACAACATTTCTCTCTGGGTGATCAATGTACCTTGCGAGGATTTTAACCGCTTGCCGACCGCCGCAAGTACATATACTGCAGCGGTCAGCCCCGTGCAGGCAAAGTGACGTATGGAAGAAGGGATGGGAGAAGGAAGTTCTTCAACTGGGTCTGAGTTTCTGTCCAGATCAACAACTAAATAAATTTGAGGTGGTGAAAGACCTTCACCTTTTTGCGAGAAATTTGACATACAAATATATTTTTGATAAAAATAAGGGTAATATTAACACACGGGATGAGGATTTATATAAAGGATTCAAAGCTCAGGATTTCCCTAATCTAAAAACATTAATGCAACTAATGGAGGAAAATAAACAACATCCAGATTATTCATCATCTGACTCCTCCTCTGATGAGGATGGGGAGCCACCGCACTCGGGGCCTCGAATTTGTCGGCCTCCCAAAGAGCTGCTTTAGATGACCTTATCCATGACGACCTCGTTGTCATCAAACCCTCTGACTAGGGCGGCAACGTGGTCGTCATGGACAGGCATCAGTACGAAACCATGTGTTTTGACATACTGTCTAATGAAGAATGGTACAGGCCAATATCCATAGAGGAAGTGGATGTTATGAAAGGTAGATTTAAATCAATAATCTTTAATGCTTTACAATCACATGTGATCGATCAAGATCTATATGACTACTTAAATGTTAAATGGCCAATTCTGCCTACTTTTTACGCACTACCCAAAGTGCATAAGAATTTGGACAAACCCCCGGGCCGCCCGATTGTGTCGGGCATGGGATCTATTACCGAGCCTTCCAGTCGCTTTGTGGATGATCAGCTCCGCCCACATGTGATGGGTCTGCCCTCATATCTCAAGGATACCCTGGAGCTGTTGAGAGTCCTTGAGGGCCTTACTGTCCCCAGGGATTCCTTATTGGTTACTCTTGACATCGAAGCCCTCTACTCTAGTATTCCGCATACTAGGGGAATTGAGGTGATTACTACTTTTTTGAAAGAGCAGACCCATCGCATGTGGGCCATGGCTGACTTCACTCTTCAGTTACTTAATCATATTCTAAGATCGAACATCTTTGTTTTTGGCGAAACCACCTACCTCCAGGTACAGGGGGTAGCGATGGGGACTTCTTGTGCCCCATCGTATGCCAACCTGTACCTGGGGGGGTGGGAAAGGGAGCTATTTGCCAATGATGCCGCTTCGATATACCTGCGCCACCTAGCCTTGTGGTGCAGGTATATCGACGACGTCATCATTGTGTGGACAAGCTCAATATCTACACTTTTGGAATTTATTGAGTTCATATCAAATAATGATTACAACTTAAAATTTACAGTTCAATATGATACTCAGAAAATAGCCTTCCTTGACACCATGGTTTATTTAAATTCAGATGGGAGTATTTACACCTCACTGTACCGCAAGGATACAGCGGGGAACACAATACTACATTATACCAGCAGCCATCCACGATCTCTAGTGCGCAGTATCCCGTATTCCCAATATTTGAGAATACGACGGAACTGCGCACTGGAATCTGACTATAAACGAGAAGCCAAGGCCCTGCAGCAAAGGCTCTTGGCCCGTGGCTACAGTAGGAAACTTCTTAAAAAAGCTTATAAGAGGGCAAATCTTAAACCACATGATAAACTAATCTTTGGCTCTCGTCAAATGACTCCTATGAATACTACTAAACTTATTACTAAATACAACTCCCATCACCAAACAATACGTAAGATTTTGGCCAACAATTGGCACTTCCTAGCAGACGACATTACGGTCTCTAAGTACATCAAACCATACCCTGAGGTGGTATATCGCAAGTCTGCCTCACTAAGAGATAAACTTGTGCATAGCCACCACAAATCTATTGAGGATGATGAAGCCACTGGAGCAGTGGGGGGTCTGGGTACATACAGATGTGGACAATGCTCTGAATGCCCCTGGGTTAGAGAGGGTTACACTTTCCCCCTACCCCGGGGAGGAACTCTCAAACCTCGGTTTAGGGCTACCTGCCTCACAGAGGGTGTGGTGTATCTGGCCACATGCCTCTGTGGGGCGTTTTACGTCGGTAAAACTATTAGGCCATTTGCCCGGCGTATCCAGGACCATCTTTATTATATGGATACTGGGCTTATGTTCACACCTATCTGTAAGCACGTGGGCTTACATCATAATTTTGATCCCCATACCATTAAATTTATTGTGCTGAAGGCAATCAACAAAAATCCACAGGGCGGTAATTACGATAATGCTATTCTTAAAGCAGAAGTCAAGTGGATATATAGGCTACAGGCCACCAGACCACCAGGGTTAAACACAGCATTATCGTTTAAACCATTCTTGGAATAGCTCATAACTACATCCCCGATGAGTGTAATTACTGCTGACTAATCCTCCCCCAAGTGCCCAACCATTAATAATCCTTTGGCTTCCCTCCTAGATATCCTTATGGGTTTTCATTTCTCTTTGTCCACTACTATATACCAGGGGATCTATAACAGAGTACTGTATATACTCATGCACACTGACATGGCAATACAGTGGCATGTCACGCTGATATATGTCCTTGTGTAGGATAGGGCATAATTTGTATGCCTTCCTATTAATTTTTTCAATTTTCCTTCTGCTTTTCTACAATTTGGCTTCTAATGAATTTAATAATGTTACATGGAATCTTTTTGTATAATTGAATTCCTGATTACATATAATCTTATTCGTCTTCTTTCAGATGCACATCCATCCACTCCATGGGAGACCTGCCCGCGGTGGAATCCATTGGGCTGGTACTCTCCTCCCCCCTTTCTTTGATAGGGATTCGGGCGCCAAGCCGGGGGTGGTGAGTTGAGGTTCTTCTTCTCTTTCCTCCTCCCACTGTATTCCCCGAGTCCGCCCTCTTTCTTCAGGGCGGATGTTCAGCGCTCCGACCCACCGGCGCCGCCTCCTCCTCTGGCGCAGGCGCGGGTAGGACCGCAAGATGGCGCCCGCACCGGAAGTGATCAGTTGGAGGTCACGAAGTACCTCATCACTTCCGGTGGGACCGCGCATATAAATGCCGAACACAGCGTGGTACAAACAGGCCACGACTACAGTGGCGCTGTTTCTGTTACCACATGACTGCAGCGTACAAGGTAAGCCTTTTACTACATGGGTCCATCGATCGCATGGCTCTTTGGGACTTCTCCTCCTCTCTCTTGTTTGACACGCCATCTTGGATCTTATATTATCCACAAGGTATTCCTGATATCTAGACTGGGCTCTCTTGGTAATATATGCTTGGTGCTTATCTCTTGAGCGTTCCTCAATGCACTCATGTCTCGGGATATCTTTCTCCTTCAACTGCTCTTTGCACTTATTTCCCTAAGGCACCATTTCACATTTGAGATGTTATACTTATCCACACTGGGAGCCGCTTATGGCATGAACTGCTCCCACATATGTAGTAACTGCACTTACTCTATATGTTTCTCTTTGTAAGTGTATATAATGCACGTCTTAGTCATGGTGTCTTCTGTTTATTTGTCACTTCTCCTTTTACACATTCCATCACAGCTTGTGTCATGCTTTCGAAGACCCATTTTCTGGCACTTGTAGGCCCTTTCCCAATTACCTGCTAGGTTGGGATTAATAATGATGAGCCTCTCTCTACAATTATTCATTTCTTTAGATATGCTGTGAGTCGACATAGCCCGGTCAGGTTCCTATCAATTTAGAGAGGATAGACCTGGCTGGACTCTCTGTCCAGGGTTTACAACCCACCTTTGGATATACGGCGGAGGTCCCTGGTATATGGATGCATGTGCAATTTTTCAGATACAATTTTTTGGTGAGCCTCAATCCAAATACATCAATAACTACATAATGTTGTAATTATATTGTTTAACTCACTTTATATTGTTTATATCTAGAACCTGTGTTGAGGTCACCAGCTTGTAATGTCCCAGAGGAAGCCTGCTGGCGAAACATGTCAGACATAAGTGGCCCCACTCACACAACTATGGTTCCTTGTATATTGTATATTATGTATCTTTATGCACTGAATTATTATCACTCAATGTGATTTGTTTTTATGATGATATTGTAATAAAACTTTCATATTTTACTACTTTTTGCTTGATTTATTATTTATCTATCATATACCTGGCAAGCTTCACCTTTAAAATCCCACTCTTAGGCCTACCACCCCCGTGAGACGGTCTCTTTGGGGCTCAATTAGAGTCCGTGGGTTGTAGTGTACCTCCACTTTTCTCTCTACTGTATGGGTACGTCACTCGCCTGCGAGCCGATAGGGGGGCGAGCGCGCGCCACCGGAGGTGCGCTCCTGCCCCTGCTCGCTCACTGTGATCCCCGTGCGTGTGACCGGCGGACCCGATGTCCGCCGGTTACTCACGATCGTCCATTACAGAGGGAGAAAGGCAGGCGGCTAATGTAAACAAAGCCACCTGTCATTCGCCCTTGTGTAAGTGCAGAGATCATACGGTCCTGCTATGCAGAATCGTATATCTCTGTAGTTACACAAACAGCCACATCCCATAACAGTAAGAATCACGCCCCTGGGGACACACTTAACCCCTGCATCACCAATAAAGTTAACCCCTTCCCTGCCAGTGTAATTTTTACAGTAACCGTGCATATGTATAGCACTGATTACTGTACTAATGTCACTGGTACCCCCAAAAGTGTCAAAAATGTCAGTCAAGGGTCCGATCTGTCTGCCGCAATGTCGCAGTCCCGCAAAAAAAAAATCGCAGATCGCCGCCATTACTCGTTAAAAAAAAACACCAAAAATGACAAAAATCTTTCCCTTAGTTAGTAAACGCAACAACTTTTGCGCAAACCAATCAAAATACGCTTATTGCGATTTTTTTTTTACCAAACATATGTAGCAGAAAGAAAAATTGGCCTAAAATGTTACAAAATTTAGATTTTTACATTTTTTGGGGGGAATTTCATATAAAAAATGTGAAAAATATTGTTATTTTTGCAAAATTGTCGCTCTTTTTTTGTTTTCAGCGCATGATCAAAAAATCGCACAGGTGATCAAATACCACCAAAAGAAAGCTCTGTTTGTGGGAAAAAAAGGATTTCAATTTCAATTGGGTACAGCGTCGCACGACCACGCAATTGTCCATTAAAGTCATGCAGTGCCGAATCGCAAAATACCCCTTGGTCAGGAAGGGGGTAAAATCTTCCGGGGCTTAAGTGGTTAACAAACTTTTTAGCAGATTCCCATCTGTTTCTGCTGTGAATAAATAGCTGTTTGTAAGATGATGTCTTGTGCAGGACTGATTTTGAATGGGAGTGATTCAGGGGCGTAACTACAGGGATTGCAGGGGTTGCAACTGCAAAGGGGCCCCATACTCCAGGGGGCCTGTGTGGCTCCCCTGTACACCTGGATTGGATAGGATAGGATATCACAATAGAGAACCAGGAAGGGGTGGTAAATATGTTCCTTCCTTTTCTGAATGGACAGAGTTGTAGTCAGTGACATTGTAATAATACAATTAAAATACCAAAAAATAAAAACTATGGAAACCAGTGGATGAACTAGCAGGACCGCAAAAGTCACACTTGCGACTGGGCCCTGGCATTTCACCCCCGTGGGGAGGCCGGGGCCCCAAGATGGCAGGAAGGGAGCCCACTGCAGAACTTGTGAAAGGGTCCTGAAATGAGAGTAAAGGGCTCCAGGATCAGTGGGAAGAGCCACAGGCTTGAAGGGAAAGGCCCCGGCCAGGGGTCCGGGGGGCCCTTCATGGTTTCTTGCACTGGGGCCCTGAAGGTTCTAGTTACGCCTCTGGAGTGATTCATTCATTACAAGCAACTGATGCACTTTCCGTGTTCTGTTGATAAAAGTTGCAGCCTCAGCATCCTTTTAGAAGTGATTAAGCCTTATGGAGTATTTCACCAAAAATATCATTTTTGTTGCAAAGGATGCCTAAAAAACTGAGTTATATCTTATTGCAGAGTTCTTCACATAAGCAGAACATTTTTATTTCTTGGGGCTTGAAAGGGAAAAATAATTTTTGATAACAATACATTACATTGTAGCAATTGTAAACATTACAGTATATATTTGTTCTTATTTGCTATATTTTTTTCTATGACAGCAGAGTTGCCCTTTAACATGAACCTATGCTATGACCATTCCAGGAAAAACAACATTCAATTTACACTCGATTTAAATTAGCCTTTCCCAGCAGCATATAACTACATTTATTTACACTCCCCTTCTTCTCTGTTCATCCACCAGGAGCGAATAAATGGTCTGTGTTTGCAACGAGTCAAGACAGTTGTAACCTACACAGAACTGTAGGTTACCGGTGTCAAAGTGCTTTTAGGCAGGTAGTGGTTAATGTTGCCCCAGCTGGGAAGGTTGGAATTAACTGTGTTTCCTCAGTTTTTCATGGGGGGTTTTCTTAGGTCCGACCCCCCTGGTCCTGTGTTCTATAAAGAGGACGGAGGCCCAGACCCTCGGGTTCAGCTTGGCACAGTTCTAGTCGGGACTTGCTAGGGGCCCTTTACCTTGATTTCCAGTGCCATGCCAGGGTTGTAGTTCTATACCATACATTGACTTTTTCCTATGTAGGTATGCTCGGGCACCCACAAATCTAAGTTAGGGACTAGGGATATTAGGGAAAAGACTGCACTTTATTTCGGACTGTTGTCTGTATATGTCATTGTGTTAATTTATTCAAGTAAAGTGTCTGAAACTTTGCCTTTGCCTGGTCTGAAGTTACTGCAAGTAGCTGGCACATATAGTTACAGCTCAGGTCTCTGAGCACATCGGGGTATAAAGATAATGGTACAAGAGTTATAACAGTGTGAAGATACAGTGGTTGCCAAGAGCAATGAAGATCTCTCTAGCAGTCTATCATAAGGGTGTACATGTGGCAGGTGAGATAGCCTCTTGAAGCTAGGGAGATATTGTTGGCACTCCTTCAGCAGCGTTCTGTCTCCCATAGCAATGGGAGCAGATCTGCACCACCTGTGTACAGGTAAGGAAGAGAAAGAGTTAAGTGAAGTGCATGCACGGAGTCAGCGCTAAGTGCACAGCGGGACTCCATGCCGTTACTGTAAGTGAAGTAGTAGTGATGCACTGGATAGGTGAAGAAGGCAAAGGTTCTGCATGCCCCTCCTAAATGCACAAGTGACCACGGTGATGTACAGCAACATCGGAAGAGTTTATTCGAGATCAGTCGGCTGCCAGTCTGCTGTAAAGGTACCCCCTGTGTAAAGCAAGTGACCCTGTACAAAGTGTCTAGAGGAGCCCAGAAGAACCCACCCTAGGGTAAGCCTTTCATATTATCCTTGCTTGGTGCCCAATGAGGAGGGAAACATGGAGGACGTGATGACCAACCACCCCACCCACCTCTAAATGCTGACTGACCCAATGCAGTCACAAGCTGCTCCTTACCCAGAACTACCAAGTATTTCCTTGGGCTCCTGGCCTAGAGTGTTAGGGATGTGAGGGAAAGAAAAATATATAGTGGGGAGGGGTGGGGGATTAAAGCAAACCTTAATAGATAAACCACATACAGTATGTAGCACCGTCCTAGATAAGTGCTAGGATTAGGCCTCACTGTGTTCAGTGGAGCTCTGTTTTTGTGATTAGGTAAATTTAGTTGTGCTCACTGTAATCAGTGCAGCTGTATGTGATTAGTTAGGTCTGTTTAGTTTTTTAACTGCTACTGGTTTTATTGCCTCCTCTGTTTTCCAGAGAGCTGTGGAAACCTCTGAAATGTAGCTGTGGAGTAATGCAAATAGCAGCAATAATTATTATACAGCTCTGGCCAATCCAGGGAAGGTGGCCCTGGAGGCTGCTGGAAGTCTGTATAAATAATCTGGGGACACAGAGCTGCTAGGTCTTTTCCTTCAGGAGGGGAGCCTGGAGTGCTTGCTGCCCTCAAGGGCAGCGCTGTCATATGCTTGCTGTTCATGAGGCCTCAGGTGGACAAGCTGAGGACATGGATGCTGAAGCCACAGAGGGCTGACAGAGGGGCTGTCACCTTAAGATCTAGTCTGGTATCACAGGGTCAAAAGGTGTTGCATGGATGTTGGAAGGAGGCAACCAACTTTCCCTGGACATTTATGAGTAAAGACTGCTGTGAGAGATCTTAGGGACTTTTGGGCTGCTGCCACCCCTCTGGAATTAGATGTATGTTTGCTTAAAGTGGACACCAGCTGGTGTCCTGAGGAGCTCAGGCTATCTAGTTCTCTGTGAGGGAACTCTGCTCTTGTTGCTCTAAAGAAGAATCTTTTACCATTTTTACTACTTCTTCAACAAAGTCAACTCCACAGTTTGCTTGTACAAATGCTTCTGCCTTGGCTTTACAGAAAGGAGTTTACTGTTCTCAACCTGTATATAGTTCTCTTTTTAGAGTATCCCATTCAATTCCCTCAACCCTATCCCAGTTACTCCTAAAATAAAAACAACACAAAGAACATCTCTAGACTGGTTATTGAGATAAAGAGTGACTGTGAATGTGCCCCTGGCTGTGGGGCAATCCACTGAGAAAAGAACTCTGATTTAGCTTTAGCTCTATTTTTTTTCTATGGGATGGGTTTGAGTTTTCCTGTACAATATATATTTTTTTTTATTGAGACAAAAGGAACCATTATGACACAATAAGCAAAAGAGTAGTTGTTTTCCATACAGGGGAAAATAATAGCGGTAACAAAAACAGAATTCAAAGTTACATTTTGTGTATACCTGTACTACAATATAAGCCACCAAGCTCTGACCAACAGGGTTAGAGGTGGTTCCAAATGATGGGCCCTAATGACCCAACTCAAGAACAAAGAAAAACACAAAATAAAGGGAAGGGGAGAGGGGTGAGGATGAGCCTCATTTGAGGATTGGTTTGAGTTTTGTCTGGAGATTGGCTTTATACAGTATTTGTAAAATGAAACCAAAAATTTTCTAACAGTATTTGGTCTGCCATCAATACTACAAGTGGACATTTTCCAGTTGTAAAAAACAAACAGTAGGCTTTAGAAAGTGGAAAATGCTTCAGTCATAAGGTTTGCAGTTTAAAATGTATCTGTCTGAACAGTAGAAGGAAGTAAAGAAGCAAGTAAGGAAATGATTCCCTTGCCACTAAGGAAATCAATATACATGTCGTAGGAACAAGTAAAAAGTTCAGTGGCACCAGTATGTGGCAGAGAGCAAAGGGAATGTATGAAGCTACAATAGGCAATATAAATCCCCAGCAAATTCGTGTTAAGGATAAACAAAAGTCATCCAGCATCCTAGAACTAAAGCAATGTTATGTCTATGGAAACACTCCATTGTCACCTATATACTGTATATAGCCATGTACCAGTGCAGACAATATGAAATATCTGTCAGAAAATTGATATTTCCACTAGGCCCAACAGATACTCAACAGCCTGTTGATATATAATAAAACAATATATTCTGTGGTTTAAAATATGCAGAACAAATCATTTTCTTTTTATACACAAACTGTACACATAAAATATTTTATTTTCCCACTGCTGGCCATCCAATCAGCTCTTTGAAAGCTACCAACAAAGCAGTTATAATCTATGCTGCCTTACTAGACAAATATTCTAAATCTGATATTTTTATAAGCAATATCTATATTTATATCCATATGTATTCTTTGGATATATACAATTATCAGATCGTAATTCAAAGTATGGCTGGTTAATATGCATTTGTGAATAAAGAGATTTGTATTTGGTGGCTTATTCTTTGAGCACCTCTGAATATGTATGAGGACTCTCAATATTCCTATCCCTGACAGTACATTTATTGTCCATTAGCACGCTGCAGAAAACAAAAAACTTCCCCAAACCTCTTTTTCTGGCCACCATGGTAAATAGTTTCCAGATAGCAATCTTTACTCTTGCTCCTGTAATTGGTTCATTGATCTCCTAAAATCTGAACAGAGCTGGAAAGCAAATTAAGGACAACATTCTGCATTGAATATGGCATTGTCCCTATGTTTACTACACTGAAATTGTCATATTTGTGTATTGTCCAAAAGAGATGTCAGAGCTGCAATGTTTGTATTATAGTAGTAGAATTCTTTCTAGTCTCTGCTTTGTGCCTTTCCGTTTCCATTATTTTTCCTTTTTTCTAATATCCTTGCTGTATTTAAAGAAGCCTAAAGGTGTTTTTTTTTTCTGAACAAAGGTTTTATTCAAAACACATACAGTAATTGTACTATCTCCTTATAGTCATAAAACAAATAGCATGTAATTGTAAGAATGCTTTGTTTCAAAAGAGAAAGAAACAATGATTCTTTCTACAGCATTTATTGTTCAAGTAGCATAAACATTTTTAATTTTGCAATAAACAATAAGAATCTTCAACCATTAAAATTCACCTTAATCATTGCTATAAAATAAATATTGAATAAGTAATCTTAAAAACTTTCCTACTAAAAAACAACACAATAGAAGAAAATAGCTCTGACCAGATTGATGACCCAGGAAATACCACACAACATTAAATTCCCCTGGTAATCTCAGCCGGGAGGTCAGTCGTATTCTGTTTATAAAGAACCAGACATAAGAAAATGTCAGCAAGAAAAAAAGAGAGAAAATGCCCTGGATCACCACTCAGTAATACACCCTGAATAACCAAGGAAGGTCAGTTGATGATTACAACTAATAAGACCATAGCTACACAGTCTCCTATCTCAGCCACAAGGGCTGGGCAGTCTCCAACCTAAGAAAACAAATTAAAGAAAAATGTGGAACCTGTAAAGCACAGGATCCCAAAAAGAGGTTGATCTAGGACACATGGAGATTATAAAAGTAGCTTTATTATTTTCAAAAATTGGAACTTAACAAAAATTCACCCCACCGCCATGAACTGTGCATACAGCCCACACCATTAAAATCAGACAACGTTGTTTATAGCAATAGGGGAGATAACGGCAGCTGCACATGCATTACCCAGTACCATTCAGGCCCTAAAGAAGTTAGCGTGATAGGCTAACGAAACGTTTCAGTGCTTTGTCATCATCTCTAACGTTCTATGGGGAGTACTAGGCAGACATGCGTACCTGAACATACAGTGCTGAGTCGGGATGGAGGCGGCTGATTTAAATGGTGTGGGCTGTATGCACAGTTCGTGGTGGGGGGGGTGAATTTTTGTTAAGTTCCAATTTTTGAAAATAATAAAGCTACTTTTATAATCTCCGTGTGTCCTAGATCAACCTCTTTTTGGGATCCTGTGCTTTACAGGTTCCACATATTTCTTTAATAAGAAAATGTCTTAGACATCACACCTTTTTATAATCTTTAGGGGTCTACACGATTTACGCTATTGTCAGGATGCGCATGCCAGCAAACTAGAGAACTCCTCTGGACAAACTATTGGGCATAAGCTAAAGTATATTTCCTTTTGTGCGTGTAAGAATTGGGCACTGGCTAATAAATACACACTAGCCGTCGTGCATTTTTGTGCATGCTTGCGCACACCTGTGACAGATGCTGGGGCCAAACAGACTATTTAAACTCAGCCAGTGCTTGGGATCAGTGCTGCTTTGTCTTCAGCCTTCTGTTATCCTGTGTTCCTGTAAACCTGCATCCTGCTTCCAGTTGCTGACCCGGCATGTCTTAACCATCCTCTGAACTCCACCTGCTTCGACCTCGGCTTGTCCCCTGACTTCTGCTTCTGTCTGTTCCTTTGGCTCCGGTTCCAGTGATCGGTTCCATACCCGGCTTGTCTCCTGACCACGTTCCTGTCTGTGCCCTGTGCCCGAGGATATCTGCCCTGCTTCTAGCAAGACTTGCTACTCTGTACTCCTGTGCCTCCTGTATATACTATCAGGGCCCCCGAGTCAGAGGTGTAAGAGAGGCCTTCCTCATTATATCAGGCTCTGCTACCAGGTATGTAATAGCTATATTGTTTAGCTAGGTCTCTAATGTAATAGTTTTGCATCCTCTGGACAAAACAGTGAGAAAACATTTTTTGAAAGTGAAGGAAACCTCTTTCTAGTGACAGGTTTCACTTGCCCCATTTCTCCTCTATTACTTTTCCAGTGATAAGTCAAAACATAAAACCTAAAAATGGCCCTCCATGTTCGATGTAGCTGCAGAGATTGTGGAGAAATTCACCCTTAAAGTTGAAAAGTGAAATTGGGTCTCCCCCTCTACCTGTGTACCTGCTCTGTGTATCTATTATAGAGGCTAGATGACTAGAAGGGTGCTGAGTCACTGCTGAGAGGGGGAAACAATAAAAGTTACTAAGAGAAAATTAAAGTGCTTGTAAAGTCTTTTTTTTTTTTTTAACCCCCTTGCTTACTGGGCACTTTTACCCCCTTCCTTCCAAGGCCAAATTTTTAGCTTTCAGCGTGTCATGCAACACTGTATCCATATAAAATGTAAACAATAGAGCTTTCTTTTGCTGGTATTTAATCATCTCTGGGTTTTTTAATTTTTTGCTAAACAAACAAAAAAAGACCAACATTTTTGAAAAAAAAAAAACAAACAAACATTTTCCATATTTTGTTATAAAATTTTGCAAACAGGTAAATTTTCTCCTTCACTGATGGGCACTGATGAGGTGGCACTAATGGGCTGCACTGGTGAGACAGCACTGATAGCTGGCACTGATGAACACTGATAGGTGGCAATGATGAGTCGGCATGGGTGGGCACTGATCAGGAGGCACTGATGAGGCTGCACTGGAGGGTGGTATTGATGAGCACTGAGAGGTGGCACTGATGGGCACTGATAGGCAGCATAAAGGAGTAGCACTGATAGGCGGCATTGATAGGTGGCATTAATAGGAGACAATGATAGGCATAATGATAGACTCATAAGTGACACTGATGATGAGGCACTGATAGGTGGCACTGATGAGGCGGCACTGGTGGGCACTGATTAGGAGGCACTGATGAGGCTGCACTAGAGGGTGGTATTGATGAGCACTGAGAGGTGGCACTGATGGGCACTGATAGGCAGCACATAGGAGTGGCACTGATAGGCGGCATTAATAGGCGGCACTGAAAGCCGACACTGATGGGCAGCACTGATAAGTGACACTGATGATGAGGCACTGATGGGCACGGGTTGGTAGCACTGATAGGTGGCACTGATTGGCAGCACTGATGGGCACTGATAGATGGCACTGGTGGGCACTGATTAGCAACACTGGTGGGCAGTAAGGGGACCGATGTCACTCTAACAGAAGCGGGTTAACGGTTTTCTTCTTTTCTTTACTCTGAAAGCGTGTTTGCTTCCGTTATCAGCTGTAATTGTCAAGAAAGAGGGAAAAAAAAATGTCAACACAGGATGACACTGTGGACACTTCAAAATAGCATGTGCCACGTCCTAATCAAAATATGTATGGGGAGAATAGAGACAAATGGACTTTATTGGCACCAACACTCAGACACTAATGTCATAAAATGGAATATTTTATTATGAAATAGTTAAAAAAACATACAGTGGGTACGGAAAGTATTCAGACCCCCTTAAATTTTTCACTCTTTGTTATATTGCAGCCATTTGCTAAAATCATTTAGGTTCATTCTTCTTCCTCATGAATGTACACATTAGCTCCCCATACTGACAGAAAAACACAGAATTGTTGACATTGTCGCAGATTTATTAAAAAAGAAAAACTGAAATATCACATGGTCCTAAGTATTCAGACCCTTTGCTCAGTATTTAGTAGAAGCCCCCTTTTGATCTAATACAGCCAGGAGTCTTTTTGGGAAAGATGCAACAAGTCTTTCACACCTGGATTTGGGGATCCTCTTCCATTTCTCCTTGCAGATCCTCTCCAGTTCTGTCAGGTTGGATGGTAAACGTTGGTGGACAGCCATTTTAAGGTCTCTCCAGAGATGCTCAATTGGGTTTAAGTCAGGGCTCTGGCTGGGCCATTCAAGAACAGTCACGGAGTTGTTGTGAAGCCACTCCTTCGTTATTTTAGCTGTGTGCTTAGGGTCATTGTCTTGTTGGAAGGTAAACCTTCGGCCCAGTCTGAGGTCCAGAGCACTCTGGAGAAGGTTTTTGTCCAGGATATCCCTGTACTTGGCCGCATTCATCTTTCCCTCGATTGCAACCAGTCGTCCTGTCCCTGCAGCTGAAAAACACCCCCACAGCATGATGCTGCCACCACCATGCTTCACTGTTGGGACTGTATTGGACAGGTGATGAGCAGTGCCTGGTTTTCTCCACACATACCGCTTAGAATTAAGGCCAAAAAGTTCTATTTTGGTCTCATCAGACCAAAGAATCTTATTTCTCACCATCTTGGAGTCCTTCAGGTGTTTTTTAGCAAACTCCATGCAGGCTTTCATGTGTCTTACACTGAGGAGAGGCTTCCGTCGGGCCACTCTGCCATAAAGCCCCGACTGGTGGAGGGCTGCTGTGACGGTTGACTTTCTACAACTTTCTCCCATCTCCTGACTGCATCTCTGGAGCTCAGCCACAGTGATCTTTGGGTTCTTCTTTACCTCTCTCACCAAGGCTCTTCTCCCCCGATAGCTCAGTTTGGCCGGACGGCCAGCTCTAGGAATGGTTCTGGTCGTCCCAAACGTCTTCCATTTGAGGATTATGGAGGCCACTGTGCTCTTAGGAACCTTAAGTGCAGCAGAAATCTTTTTGTAACCTTGGCCAGATCTGTGCCTTGCCACAATTCTGTCTCTGAGCTCTTCAGGCAGTTCCTTTGACCTCATGATTCTCATTTGCTCTGACATGCATTGTGATCTGGAAGGTCCTATATAGACAGGTGTGTGGCTTTCCTAATCAAGTCCAATCAGTATAATCAAACACAGCTGGACTCAAATGAAGGTGTAGAACCATCTCAAGGATGATCAGAATAAATGGAAAGCACCTGAGTTAAATATATGAGTGTCACAGCAAAGGGTCTGAATACTTAGGACCATGTGATATTTCAGTTTTTCTTTTTTAATAAATCTGCAACAATGTCAACAATTCTGTGTTTTTCTGTCAGTATGGGGTGCTATGTGTACATTCATGAGGAAGAAGAATGAACTTAAATAATTTTAGCAAATGGCTGCAATATAACAAAGAGTGAAAAATTTAAGGGGGTCTGAATACTTTCCGTACCCACTGTATATATACAATTTGTGTGTCACCACAAGTGAAAGACATAAAGACATAACAAAAATCAAATATTACAACATGCAATTTAAAAGGCACATATATTCTAAATTGCCGAAGCCTCTATCACCGCCTTATGGACAGATATTACCATACTTTAACTTGTATAGATCAAAGATGCTATAATGGCCCTCTGACTATTTCCAATGTAGTAAATTAAAGCTCTTTAGGCGGATCCATCGGCGGTGAGAATGAGGAGGCTCGGTATTGAATACTGTATTCCAGTCACGGACAAACTCTACATGTTTCGCGCTATTGGCGCTTCTTCAGGAGTTTAGATAGGGGCTGAAACAGTTCTACAAAGATATGTAAAAAAGAAGCATTTAGGATTTATACATAGCAGGAAATACATATATGTACATGCGTGTATATCTTCCTAAGACACAAGGGAGGAGAACAAAACATAGAAGTATCAATGTCAAATCAACATTATCAATGGCATAACCCATCTAATTGAGTTAGTCACATTTTTTGTTATCTTACCGAGGTAGCAGTGTTAGTAACACAGTGTATGGAAACACTGTTCTCTATTACATTGATGCCGATGCCTATGGTTATGGAGCAGACACGAGGGCGAAGGTCCAAGATAACGTGCCAAAAGACTCACCCCAAGGGGAAGAAGGGGGTGTGTCAAAATAGGAGGTGGGGGGATATTTAGGATAGCAATCCTTAGTCTGATAGAAAAAATATATAGATATATATTGAGCAAAAGAGAAAAGGATATCATATAATGAATATATGTTGATAAAGGTTTCAATATTACATCTCTTACCCAATAATATTTAGAAAAATAATAATAGTAATAAAGGTGAGGTCACAGGGAAGTATAGCTGGCTGTTGTAGTACAGGTAGATACTAGAAGCCGGGTGCCAAAAAAGTAGCTCTGTATTCCCTGTAAGCAGAGACAGGGAGCGAAAGATTATAACAATGGAAATATAGGTATAGGGCTATTAAGGTTCAACCCAGAGATTATTAGTAAAAATATATATTTTTACTAATAATCTCTGGGTTGAACCTTAATAGCCCTATACCTATATTTCCATTGTTATAATCTTTCGCTCCCTGTCTCTGCTTACAGGGAATACAGAGCTACTTTTTTGGCACCCGGCTTCTAGTATCTACCTGTACTACAACAGCCAGCTATACTTCCCCGTGACCTCACCTTTATTACTATTATTATTTTTCTAAATATTATTGGGTAAGAGATGTAATATTGAAACCTTTATCAACATATATTCATTATATGATATCCTTTTCTCTTTTGCTCACTATATATCTATATATTTTTTCTATCAGACTAAGGATTGCTATCCTAAATATCCCCCCACCTCCTATTTTGACACACCCCCTTCTTCCCCTTGGGGTGAGTCTTTTGGCACGTTATCTTGGACCTTCGCCCTCGTGTCTGCTCCATGACCATAGGCATCGGCATCAATGTAATAGAGAACAGTGTTTCCATACACTGTGTTACTAACACTGCTACCTCGGTAAGATAACAAAAAATGTGACTAACTCAATTAGATGGGTTATGCCATTGATAATGTTGATTTGACATTGATACTTCTATGTTTTGTTCTCCTCCCTTGTGTCTTAGGAAGATATACACGCATGTACATATATGTATTTCCTGCTATGTATAAATCCTAAATGCTTCTTTTTTACATATCTTTGTAGAACTGTTTCAGCCCCTATCTAAACTCCTGAAGAAGCGCCAATAGCGCGAAACATGTAGAGTTTGTCCGTGACTGGAATACAGTATTCAATACCGAGCCTCCTCATTCTCACCGCCGATGGATCCGTCTAAAGAGCTTTAATTTACTACATTGGAAATAGTCAGAGGGCCATTATAGCATCTTTGATCTATATAAGTTAAAGTATGGTAATATCTGTCCATAAGGCGGTGATAGAGGCTTCGGCAATTTAGAATATATGTGCCTTTTAAATTGCATGTTGTAATATTTGATTTTTGTTATGTCTTTATGTCTTTCACTTGTGGTGACACACAAATTGTATATATATGTTTTTTTAACTATTTCATAATAAAATATTCCATTTTATGAAATTAGTGTCCGAGTGTTGGTGCCAATAAAGTCCATTTGTCTCTACTCTCCCCATACATATCAGCTGTCATTGGCTGACAGCTGATCACGTGGTAAAGGGCCCACTGTGATTGGGATCAGCTAAGCCCCAAGGACATCCATGTATGCCCTCCCGGCAAAGGAAGCCCACACTGTAGCACTCTTTCAGCTATAGCGAAAGCGCCAAATAGGTTTATTTAATAGGAGTTCCCGCTGCTGTCTCTGTGCCTGTGAGGAAAGAGAAAGAGAAAGTTATGATGCTGCTCTCAAGTACCGCGCTGGATCAAAATAGGGGCCAGGTAAGTATTGGGGGGGCTGGGGGGAGCTGATACCGGAAGGTTTTTTTACCCTAATGCATAGAATGTATAATGTTAAACTCTTTTGGACTTTAGAACCACTTTTGCTGTTAAGTTTGAAAATTAAAGTGATTGTAAACTCTCACATATACCCAGTGAAGTGACCAGCTTCAGATAATACACAGAGATTAAACCAATCCTCCTGCATAGGTTTTACTTGTTTATCTGCAGTCTTTTCTTCCCTACACCCTATAAAAAGGAAAAAAGTGTTAAAAACTTTCTTCATCTGTCGGAAGCACAGAGGAGGGGGCAGAAGGGCTGCAGTTACAGTGTGCGAGAACTGATTGGAGGAAAGGCTCTCAATATATGCATTTATTTATAAGAAAACTTTGGAACCTGTATGTTTATAGAATTTGTTGCCATAGGGATGTAGATCACGTTGTCTTTATTGAGAGAAACCGTGGGTTCTTAGGACCCAGCGTCTTCTGACCACCTCTATATAAATCCCCTATCCAAAATGGCGCCGTATAGGCCTGAGGAAAGAGCGCATACTCCGCAAATGCGTCATATCTGGGAAGTGACGTCAGGAGGAAGCCACCGTGCGTTCCAGGACCCAGGAAGTGCCGGTAACCACCAGCAAAGACTGCAGGAGCTATGACCGCTGGAGGCTATCCTGAATACAGCACTGGATTGACGTTTTTCATTCTATAGACATCATGGATCACATTTTATATCACCTATGTTTGTGAGTACCATACCCTGAGTTACACCCAATAAACCTTTCATGCTGCACTTAGATTGGCGCCTGTGTTCTCTCTACAGTCATTTTCAAGTTCCCTCTTCTTGCTTGCCTCAAGAGCTGCCTCTCGAGCGAACTGTGCATGGACAGTTTTATATGGACCTTTGATTTTATATGGACCTTTGATTTCAGTTTGCTTATGGACTTTCATTAATAGTCAATTGTCCTTTTTATTATTACCATTATTATCCCTTTCTATGGAACTGGTGGGTCCTTGATTCTTTCCTTTTGCGCCACTATAATGTTGTTATACATGTTTCTAGCTTTTTTCAGTCCAGGGAAGTTTCCTATTAGGTGTCTATAACTGACATTCAGAGAACTATGAATAGTTAAAAGTCTAGATGTTTGTAGTTGAAATGTAACTTTAACCATGAAATGCTCCAGTATTTTATCCACACTGGTGCTGTGATCAAGGTATCTTTGTGCAGTCAATGTAAACTCAAACAAAAGAGAAGTGTAAGGTTTTCATTGGAAGTGATTGGATTTGCTATTTTAGCATGATGGATGTTAAAAGGCAAATCGTTGTAGTAAATGGAATATTCAATGCAATGAATGTTATGGAAATCAGTGACCCTACCCTGGGCCTGCATTTAGAGTTCAGTCTGCCCTAGAAACAAATGAATAATTTTGCTCTTCTCCACAAACGTCACACCTATGCCATTTTACAATTTTATAATTATATACCGTAAATAGTGCAAATAAAACCTTGGATGTCCCGCTGTGGAACACTTGTGGGTAAATCCAGCAATAGTATTGTTGCTAGTTAATATAAAGACCCAGCCACATACCCTTGAAATTACTACTTTGGTACTTTTATTTTTTAGCTATAGTGAGTCCTGTGATTCCTCTTGCAGCCCATGCACCCATTCCACTGCTACAGAATTTGCTCCCACACACGGTTCTTATAGGATCAGGGATTTACAGGTATTTTGTTTGAAAGATATCTTGACAGGAACAAGAAAGTTTTATATGACATTTCCATGACTAAATATTCATATTGCACATGTTCCTGCAGACTCATGAATACTGATTCAATTGGAGAGTCAGTTTAAACAAAAGTGCTTCTCCCACTGCTGTTAATAAATGCAAATATGTGGAGGAAGGTGAAACATAAAATATGCAGATTTGATATATCATATATGAAACCTTTGATTAACCCTTCTTTTGTAATGAGATTTCACATTTTGTCCAAGATTTTTGTCTGTTTTTAAAAGCTAGGAAATTATGCAAATGTACTTCAAGTTTGGTCATATTTTAAATATATTGTAGGCATAGACAAATGACCTTTAATCCAACCAGGCAATCTGCTACATCAGCTCCTGACTTTAAGACACTTGGTTCAGCTCTCTTGGGGAGACCCCACCACACTTCATTTGAGAACCAAGCTTCACCCAGTTTTTCAGGTGCCCCATTCCAGCTGAAGTTCCTACATGGTTCTTTGATCCCCTTATTCTGCATATCAGGCCCCAAACCAAGGAATCTAACCGGGCACATGCTTACCCTCCTTGGGAAGCAGGTCTATAAAAATTAGACAGCCATCTACATGCTTCCCCCAGGTCTTCTGCCTAGGGTTAGAATGTAGATGGCTGTTTTCTCAAGGTGTCTACATCACTGGCAATAGAGCTCTTAGTGGTTGACAAGGGGACTATATATATATATATATATATCCATAACCCAGATTCATCCAGCCTCCCATATTTTTGACAGTGACAATCCCCAGGCGCAGGCAGAAGCAAACAAAAACCAGAGACTAATGGGCCATACACACCATACAATTTTCTTTAGATTTTTTCCTTTAGATTTACCAAAACCATATAATATGAGGTAAAACCTCAACACTTTCAATTTATATGCAATCAGGCAGGCCCCTGCACTACATAGTTGAAGGTAAATCTAAAGGAAATCTACCAACAAAAGTTGTATAGCGTGTATCCAGCTTAAGAGGGAACATAGAAAGATGAACAATCAATCCAGCTCAGGCTTAAAGCAGGGTTGCTACTAGGAAACAACCTCCTGTTTGGTTCGCAGCAGAATTCCCGAACAGGGGAAATGTTCTAACCCAAACGGTGAACCCCCATTTAAGTCTAGAGGAGCCGAACAGGAAAAATCAAAAGTGCCCATTTTGAGGCATTATATGCATGTAATTGGCCATAAAAGTGGTATGGGGGTCTGGGTACTGCCCTGGGGGACATATAACAATAAAAATGTTTTTTTTTTAAAACAATTGTTTTTTCAGGCGCAGTGATTTTTATTGATGCTTAAAGTGCAACAATACAAATAAAACATTTCTTGAAATATAGTGCCTGGGGGATCCCTTTAATGTGCCTTTATATTGGCACATCTGTATCATGTATAAATCTTGCTACAGCTAAAATTTCTAAAGAAAAAAAAGCGAGCCAAATCCCATTCAAAATGACTCTCAGTTACAATTGCCGACACCCGGCTGTTGAACAAATGAAGAAAAAAATGGTGTAGGGTCCCCCCCAGTCCATACCAGGCCCTCTGGGTCTGGTATGGGTTTTAAGGGGAACCCCACGCCAAAATTCAAAAAACGGCGTGGAGTCCCCCCCTGAATCCATATCAGACCCTTATCCAGGCACGCAGCCTGGCAGGCCAGGAAAGGGGAGGTGACAAGCAAGCGCCCCCCCCTCCTGAACCATATCAGGCCTCATGCCCTCAACATGGGGGGTGCTCTGGGGCAAGGGGGGCTCTGGCCCCCCACCCCAAAGCACATTGTTCCCATTTTGTTGGGGACAAGGGACTCTTCCCGACAACCCTGGACTGTGGTTGTTGGGGGTCTGTGAATGGAGGGCTTATTGGAATCTGGAAGCCCCCATTAACAAGGTGGTCCTCAGATCCCACCCCCCCCCCCCATGTGAATGGGTATCAGGTACATAGTACTTCAACCCATTCTATCAAAAACGTGTACAAAAAAAAAATAAACACACAATACAAGTCCTTTATTAAAAATAAATAAATAGTGTCCCCAGATACACATCCATCGTCAATCATGCTGCCCCCGTTGCACTCGCTGCACTGGAAAAAAAAACTCCGCTCTCATTAAACACTTCACACGGTCTGCCTGTTCACGGGTTGACAGTACTTTTAAAGGAATTGGGCAGGGCCACCTGGTCATGGACTGGTGCATGCTGAATGAAGGACTTGTCAAAAACTGTGCATATGATTATTTTTTGTACACTTTTTTGGTGAATGGGTACAGGTACGATGTACCCGATGCCCATTCAAATGGGGGGGGGGGCTCTGAACCTGGGGGCCCGCTTGTTAAAGGGGGCTTTCAGAAATTGGTAAACCCCCTCACCTGTAGACCCCAACAACCACAGCCCAGGGTTGTCAGGAAGAGACCCTTGTCAACATGGGGACAAGGTTCTCTGGGGTGGGGGCCACTGCCCCAGAGCACCCCCCATGTTGAGAACATGCAGTGTGGTATGGTTCAGGAGGGGGGGCGCTCGCTCGTCCCCTCCCCTTTTTCGTCCCCTCCCCTTTCCTGACTTGCCAGGCTGCATGTCCGAATAAGGATCTGGTATGGAATTTGGGGAGAACCCAACGCTGTTCTTTTTAAATTTTGAAGTTTTTTCTTATTTTCCTAATCTTTTGTAACCGCGAATCATTTTAAAAGAGATTTGACTCGTTCTTTTTCTTTAAAAAAGTCATTTTTGCTGTACCATGTTTAATGCATACTACAGATGCACCACTTTACAGGCAGACTAAGGGGACCCCCCCAGGCATTATATTTAAAGTTTTTTTTTTTGTTTAGCTGTCAGCGCGGAAACCCATTGACAGCTGATGACTCATCGGTTGTTAAGGACGCCACGGCTGACTTTTCGGCGCTGCTCCCTAACAACCAGCTTATACTGTGCCCTGACTGGGCAAAGCTTTGCCCAATCAGGGCACAGCATTGCAGGGTGTTCGTCGGGGCAAACACCCTGTGAACACCCTGCAAATTTGGGTGTTCGCCCATCCCTAGTGGCTACGCTCATTTTCTCAAATGAGACTGGGGACTGGGTGCTACTCTTACTTTGAGTAAATGTATTATTCAACCTGTTTCCTTATCATTCATTTAAGTAATTGTTAATATAAATACACATATATTTCATCTGTTTCTTCACTTTTACCTATCCAGTCCTTTTCTTTGCAAAGAGGAAGACCTTAAACATATCAGTGATGGCCATGATAACAATGAAAGTGGCTAAGAATAATACATCTATAGCCTTAAAATTAGGTAGGATATTAGGCAGTAGCCATGTTGAGAAATTACTTCACTTAAGTTCACTATTTGGTTCCAAAGCTTAGCTCAATAATTATTTTATACACCTGGTGGGTGGGGATGAGCTTTGGGTTCACCGCAACCATGAGTTTGCCATGAATCCTGGGGATAGGTCATAAATAAAAAACTTTAGGTCAACAAGCTTTCAGGCTCACCACAAGAAGTAAGGAACACCTACATTAAGATCACTAACAGGTAAAGTGAATAACATTGATTATCTTGTTACAATGGCATCTGAAACTTGGTGGGATTTATTAGGCAGCAAGTAAACATTTTGTACCATGATGTTTGTGTGTTGATAGCAGAAAACATAGGTATTGCAGTTTCTTGTGTATGAGGTTGTGTAGTTACAGACCAGTCAGGATGCCCATGCTGACCTGTATCCACAGTCAAAAGCACCTACAATGGGCACGGGAGCATCAGAATTGGACCATGGAGCAATGGAGGAAGGTGGCCTGGTCAATTGAATCATGTTTTCTTTTACATCAAGTGGATGACCAGGTGCGTGCGCTTTGCTTACTTGGGGAAGAGGTAGCACCAGGGTGCAGTAAGGGAAGAAGGCAAGCCAACAGAGGCAGTGTGATGCTTTGGAAAATGTTCTGCTAGGAAACCTTAGTCCTGCCATTTATGTGGTTGCTATTTTCACATGTAACACCTACTTAAACATTGCTGCTGACCAAGTACATCACTTCATGGAAATTATATTCTGTGATAGTAGTGGCCTCTTTCAGCAGGATAATGTCCCATAACATATTGCAAAAATGGTTGAAGAATGGTTTAAGGAACACAACAAGGAGTTTGAGGTGTTGACTTGGCCTCCAAGTTCTCAATACATTGAGCATGTGTGGGATATGCTGTAAAAACAAGTCCAATCCATGGTGGCTTCACCTGGCAACTGACAGGACTTAAAGGATCTGCTACTGACGGCTTGGTGCTGGATACCACAGCATACCTTCAGAGGTATTGTCACATACCTTATAGCAGAGCCTGACGTGCAGAGGGAGACCTCCCATACAGCCCTGGCTCAAGCACCACTGCAAGTTGCGAGTTGCAACAGTGGATGCGAGAGCGCAGTGGGGTAAGAGTGCCTGCGCTGGTCTTTCGTTGGCAGCCGAGATGAGTGGCCGATGAGTCACTGGACAGGACTGGATTGCTGAGCAGCAGGTAGAAGCAGGTACAGTGGTGCGGATGCACAGTGGATGCAGGACAGCGTCAACAGGCACTGGATGGAGCAGGGTGGTCAAAAAACTGAAGCAGGGTCAGACAAGCTGAATTGGTCACAGATAATCAGATATGGTATGAGTAGCAGGCAGAGAATAGTTGGTGTACAGGCAAAGGTTGGCAGCAGGATATCAGGCAGAAAAGCAGGTATAGCAGAGTCTAGACAAGCCGGGGCTAGGGCTGGAGATAAACAAACGTGGTCAGATAAGCCGGGTTAATACAGGAATCAAATACAGGCACAGGAACAGAACTAATGGGCCATACACAAAATAAGATTTTCTGAAGACTTTTTCCTTTAGACTTACCAAAACCATATAATATGAGGTCAAACATAAACACTTTCAATTTGTATGCAATCTGGCAGGCCCTTGCACTACATAGAAAAGGTAAATCTGAAGGAAATCTAACTACAAAAGTTGGATAGTGTGTATCCAGCTTCAGGTAAAGCTGCAGATCAGACAGCACTGCACAAGTGCAGCTGCTGCCCTTATATATGCCATTTAGACGTCAATGCTAAAACAGCTAATGCGCGCGCAAAGGAGTTCACATTTGGCAAATCTTTGTATGCATGCACGCATTCCTGCACACGCGCATCTGCCTATTATTGGAAGTCCCGGACAGATATTGAAAAAAAAAAAGCTTTGGAAAGAAAAGTGGAAAAAAAAATGTTCCGCCCAATGATTTCATTTTTTTTTTACAGGCTTTCCTAACTCTAGTAGGGATATAAACTATTTTTTTTTTTTTTATATTTTTATTTTGACATAGGTACATGACCCCTATTGCACTGCCCAACTTCCCGTGCCTTTTGTTTGACAAAAGCTTGCTTACTAGTCCCACAAATAACCAGAATTGTATAACAGGACCTAACATTTATAGATTTCAGTGGGGTTTACTGCAAAGTATGTGAACTTGAGCAAGATTCACAAAACTGCTCACAAATCAAACCCATATAGATTCGCTCATCTCTACTGGTGGGCTTACTTTGTGACTAATGGCCTATAAATACAGCAAGTATATTCTGACTTCCTTTTTTTCCATCACCCTGTTAGCTTCAGCTTGACCTTAACTAATCCACTGGCAACTAAAAATGTGACAGAAATGTAGGTCAGAACCTGTAAATCAGTGGAAGGGCTCAGTGTGAGACATTTAGTGGTTCGGTTGCACCTTAAGACAGAGATACAGCTCTCTACTGAGACATTTGTATAGCTGCTGGAAGAAAGCCCTAAGGCACACCAAGGACACTCTGAAGTACCTTTTTATTCAGCTAGCTTCTAACTCCTAGAAATCACACATGAACAATACTTTGCCAAGCAATGGAAAAAAATAGTTTGCACTGCTATAACATTAAATTATTGTATCCCCACACTAATAGCCAAATTAATATAATATGCATTTATATTTAATTGGTAAATTAAACAAATAAGGTTTATTAAATACAAACACCAGTATCTACTTACTATTCTATTTATTAGGTTTCCTAAGAAATAAAATATGAGATAAATGATTTTCCAATGTTTAGGTAAAAATGCATTATAGAAAAGGATATATTTGCCAAAAATTGTCAGAACCTTAAAAAAAAACCACTGACACTGAAAAAAAAAAATCCAATTAGACAAGGCTGTAGTTCACTAGACAATCTGCATTATATATTGTGGTAATTATAAGTATAGGAAAAAGCATTATCTGTTCGCTCATCACTGTACCAAGTAATGTGCTGATAGGCATTATTTTCCATTTCTGTATAACATTAATAAGGTGGAATTAAACAGCATAAAACATGTTTTCTATATATAAGGAACAGAACTACTTGCATGTGAACAGTGAAAGCAGTACTTTCAAAAGTGAAAGACCGCCATCCATTCCACCCCACCCCATCCTATCACACCCAAATTTGTTTTTTTTTTGTTTTTTTGTATTTTTGGGAGTGGGTACCTTTTTCTGAACCACCCAGGGATCCACTGCTGTCTTTATTAGGACGGGTTCTTCACTAGTCTTCAGATCTCTGGCACCACCATTTTGGCTGTGGGAGCCTGGTGTGGCTGCTGTTTCACAGCCGACACCTTACTGCACTGTCAGATTGGTCCCATAGCCTAGGTTATGTAATTGTGGAAGTAGGAGCAGTTACTTGCTGGGGCTTGTATTCCTCCTCTGGGCACGCTGATGACTCACTTTCGGTCTGGTGATCCTGCTCTGTTTTATACCGTTTAAGTGAGTGTAACCGATTTTGCATGGAATTTTAAATAAATTGATTTACACTGTATGGATCCCTTCTGTCATTTCCTTTACATGGGAGAGTAAACCATCACCCTAAACATTATTATTACACTAAACTGAACAGCAACACCAGAACAACTGAGGTTCAAGTGCATATGACTCTTATATCATATGTAAGAGTCCACAACCATTGGTGAGTGAGTGGGGACACTGGAGGGGAGCACTGCACCGAAAAGATTTTGCACTTCAGTTAAAGGAATAGCACACAGAACTACTAAGAGACTGCACCTGTGTTCATTTCTGGAAGATAAATGTGGATATTGACTATTTTTTGCATGTGTTTAAAAAAAAGGGGGGATTTATGCAAGGTAGTATTTAATCAGGCAGCACTTTAGTGTTTGTTTGCAGTGCTTTGCAGCTCAGCCCAGCTCAGTATGGGATTTACAGGTGCTGTGTAACCTAGGATCCTCCAGCAGTAGACATGTTCTCTTGGCCTTCAGGGGAGTTGGGGTTCCTAGGGGGAGAAGTAAGTTTTAGGGGGTGAGGCGGTGTGGGATTATGGAGGTTGGGTCTCTGGGGGGAGGGTTGGGATGCAGGGTGGTTCTACGAGGTGGGTTTCCGACTTGCCATTTTACACTTTTTGCATTGTGTATTTTTCTAATAAACTTCCGGTAGCCATAAGTTGGTGTCCGTTCTTTATTTTCTTGTCTTTGGTTTCAAAGTATTGCTTGTTCTAGGGATTTTCAAATTTGTTTACCATTTGGATCAATTACCTACAATAACAGTGGATAATTGCACTTGTACACGTTTGCTGATTATCTTCATATAATACTCATTGGAAGACTCTTGTATGCAAAGTCTGCTGCATATTTTAAGGTGGTATAGATATTGGTGAACATACTATATGGTGGATCAGCCGAGGTACTTTTTTGTGAATAATTAGAATAAAGTATATATTTAAACATCTCTTATAAAAAAAAAACAGAAATGTGCCAATTGCTTGCATTTTTTCTTGTGTATAAATTATCCTTGACAATTAGTAGGCCTTTTTTTTTTTTTTTTTAAAGTTCTACAGTTCTTTATTCAGAACCTTCCCAATTTAAGGAGCTTAGAATTTATTTTCTGGACTCTCTACCACAGTCTTGTTGGCAAAAGGGCATTAGGGCCAAGTTTGGTGAAATCCAGGACCAGAGTGCTGAAAGGCAATAGTGCTAACTATTTTACCATAGTGTTTAAATAAAATCAGAAAATGTTTTGTGTTTCACTGCGCTTAGAATTACAAAAATCACCTATAGTGTTATTTCAGTGCTGCTACCAAAAAAATCAAAAAAATGTTTGTGACAATAATATTATTGTACCAACCAATAATCAAATTCCACAGTAGCGTAACCACTGCTACTATGCAGTGGACACTCATATTATATCTGCAAGTGATATAATCAAACATGATAATAATCCAAACTATTAAAAAATTTCAAAATCATACAAATAAGTCCATACAACTGTCAAAATAAAAGTGTATAAATCAAAAATAAATCTTCAAAGTGATTCAATTCAGGAAATTGTGTGATTAACGGTCAACTCTCTATGTCAGTAGAGCCAAGAATAATACACCTTATATCCACCACCAGTGCAATTAAATAGAGCCATTCCCCCTATGGAAATGCGCTCATCAGAATGAATTGCCTTTCACTTCCATGAAAAGGCAAATAAGCTTTTAGGTCAATATCCTCCTGGTAGTATCACTCCACAATCAGCAGGTCTCATCTGATCGCATTTGTGTGAGAGAAAACAAAAAGCCTCCAATAGTGCATTAATCCCATAAAACATTTATTAAAATCAAAGTAAATTATCTTGTACATTGCATATACATGGGTAGGTATCCCGAGGAAGGCGAGCTTGTGCCTCGTCGAAACGTTGATTAAAACCATCATTGTGCATTTACCTTTTAAGACCCGTGAGTGCCGCTCTCTTTTTTGGTTTAGATGGGTAGGTATCAGATAGGCAACAACTCATCCCAGTCTCACTACCTCCACACTGGTTTCAACTGTCAGTGTAGTCACCTTCCACACTCATGATCAACACATAAACTGAGCTCCGCATAGCCTCGTCCCATGCAAGTTCTACAGTTCTTTATTAGGAACCTTCCCAATTCAAGGAGCTAAACGTTTATTTTTTCTGCACTCTCTACCACAGTCTTGTAGACAAAAGGGCACTAGGGCCAAGTTTGGTGAAATCCAGGACCATAGCGCTAAAAGGCAATAATGCTAATTATTTTACGATAGTATTAACCCAATACACAGTTGTATGTCTGCAGGTAACACTGTGCCTTATACTGATAACTCCATTTTATCTAAACTGCACTGTTATCTGTAATGATGCTTACAGTTATACTCTAGAAAATAACCAAGCAGTTTATGGACAGAATTACCATTTGCTTTTGCTAGAAATTATTTTTTTTTTTTCAATGCTTACAAGAATCCTACTGCTGGTCAAGTGAGCCTTATTTACAAGTACAGCATTCACTGCATATCTCGCTAAATTGGTTGCATTAAACATAAACACACATTCATTTTGGTGAATGTTATAATATTGTTGAAGAAAACACTGTCTATTTCCTTACATTTGCTATGCAGTCATTAAAATTGAGTCAAAATGGTCCTTTTTTTGGTTTTGTTTTTCCTCTTTTTTTTTTTTTTACAGATTTGCCATTACGCTCTTTACATTCTATTCTATAAGAAATTTTGATGTTGCACTCCCCATGAGCTTGTTCAAATGACTTTTTTTCAATAAGACTAAAATAACTGCAGACCTCTGCTACTAAACCTTTTATTTGGCTCACCTACCATTGTGTGCCTCTAGTCATTGAGAAGTGCTGCACAGTGGCAGATATGAAACTTTGTCAGTCTGTACTGTTTGCCCTGAAAATGCTCTCTAAATCAAAATCAAAACTAATCATTTGTCCAACTAAAAATATAACTAGAATAATGTAAGAATTCTTTCTATAAGGTGAATGACTGGCAGGATAATACTTGGCCTGAGGCTCAGCACCAGGTACAGACGCAGAAGGGCAGACTGTGAAGGTCACATGGGTATCTGCTGTCACCTTTTTTCTTTTTATGACTCTTTCTGCAAGTGAAAAATTTCATCCAGAGGTGTTTTGTCGGTCTAGATGTCCAGACTGCAAATAAATAGAAATATGATTCCAGCTGAGGACAACAACAAAAGGTCATCGTCACTGCCACTACATAGAGTTGATTACTGTACATCTACCAAATTCTATTCTATTGTATCTGTTTGTTTGGACAACAAAAAGGCAGTATGTAGATGTTCTTTGTTATTGCAATTTATTTGATGCATGAGATTTATTATCATTATTATTATTATTATTATTATTTAGGATTTATCCACCACCAACAGTTTACGTAGTGCTTTATAATATAAAGAGGGACAGTAAAATTACAATACAGTTCAATACAGAAGGAGTAGGAGAGCTTACAATCTATCTATAAAATAAGATCAACCTACCTATTACAATCACTTGAAGTAAAAGTTGTCACCTGTTTCAATAATGTATTTGCACATTTATGTAGCCAAGAGCTTGGCTAAGAATTAGAGTGAGGGAAACACTGGCTGCAGCTGCTCCTCGTATCTGCTGCACTGTGGTGCTGAACTGCTGTTTTAGTACAATAGACTAAATAAGGTGGAAATGCATTGTGGGAACTGTACTCCAGAGGCAAAGTTATTCTGTGGTCGGCAAAAGATTTTCAACTACATGGGAGGAGAGAAAAGACCTGCATTTTCTAGCTCTGTACAGGAATCCCCTCCTCTTATCATTGGAGACAAGATAGTGTACATCACTCTCCAGTGTGCACCATCACCACTGCATATCGGAGGCCAGAGCAGGATCTGGAGTGTTGAGTTCAGAGGTGCAGACAGAGTCATCTGGATCTAGAGCAGACAGTGTACTAATTACTGTGTGGACTAATTACTGGCCAGATGGTGAGTGGCAATATTGCTGGGACTAAAAAACAAGAGGTGTTGGCCCAGCGCTATCTAGAAAAAAATCCAAGTAAACTGATAGCTGCAGTTGCCAGTCAGCCTTACTAAAACTGCAAAATTACTAATCAATACAAAATGAAGCTGCGCTGATTGCTGGGACTGTGTGGATTTACTATCTGCTGCTAGATTGTCAGATCACTGGGTGGAGGCCGATGTGCTGAGAGGGCTTCCCTTGCAGCTCGGTGCGAATCACCCCTGGAAGTGAGACAGGAGGTGACGCGACCCAAGTAGCACTGGATGCTTGTGGTGGTGCAGGTGGATGGCTGAGAGGGATATACGGGTCCCTTCTGAGAAGCTCCAGTGAAAGCAAGCAGTGCAGTGGTAAATGCCAGGCCGGGGGTCATACACGTGTGGTCAGTCCAAGTAACAGCAAGCCGGAGTCAGTACACAAGTTATCAGGCAGAAGCAGATCCGTGGAGCAAGCCGGGGTCGGTACACAAGCAAACAGGCAGAGACAAGTCCGTGGAGCAGGCCGGGGTCACAACAGGAAACAGGAAGCAGGAAACCGGAAACAGGAAGCTGACGATAATCCAGCACTGGATGAGAGGGTGAGCGATCCTTAAGAGGAGGCTGGGTTGGTATGATGTGCGACATGACGCACACGCATGCGCACTCGCCTAGATGGATCGCAGGCTGCACAGCGGCGTCTGAGTCCCTGACAGTGCCCCCCCTCCCAAAGGGCAACCTCCGGATGCCCAACTGGGCTTGTTTTTCAGGGAACTTGTCATGGAATTCTTTTATGAGTTTAGGGGCGTGAATGTTACTTACAGGTTCCCATGAATTGCCCTCAGGGGGGTAACCTTTCCATTTGATTAAGTATTGTGTAGAATTACGCTTCTTCCAACAATCCAGGATGGACTCGACCTCGAATTCCGATTCCCCCTCCACCGTGATTGAGGGTGGAGGCGGCTCTTCCCTCCCTGGGAAGGGACTAGGCATTGCAGGCTTCAGCAGGGAAGCATGGAACACAGGATGAATCTTGTAGGAGCCTGGTAGGGCCAGTTCAAAGGCCACAGGGTTGATGATCCTCCTGATCTTGAAGGGTCCGACAAACCTTGGTCCTAATTTCTTAGAAGGGCATGAGATCTTTAGGTTGATTGAGGAGAGCCAGACTTCATCCCCAATCTTAAATGCAGGATTTTCCTTTTTCCCGAGATCGTGGAATCTTTTGTACTCCTGTTGCGCTTTTGCGATGTTATCCTGTAGCAGTCAATAATTGGTTTTAATGGTAGTTATCCGATCCTGTACTGCAGGAACTAATGACTCAGGTAAGATGTTGGGTAAAAAGGATGGATGGAACCTGTAGTTTGCCCAAAACGGAGTCTGGTTAGTTGCAGAGTGCAAAGAGTTGTTATGCGCAAACTCCGCGCAGGGAAGAAGCGGGACCCAGTTATCTTGAGAGCAGGTACAGATACTGTTCAAGGGTCTGATTGGTTCATTCAGTTTGCCCATTACTCTGCGGATGATAGGCAGACGATAGGCAAACCTCAATAGACAGAGACTTACAGAGTTCTATCCAGAACTTGGAAGTGAACTGAACACCTCTATCTGAGACTATACTGTACGGGAGTCCGTGTAGCCTGACCACTTCTTTTATAAAGGCATTGGCTGTGTCAACTGCAGAGGGTGTATGGGCAGAAAGTGAGCCATCTTAGAGAGACGGTCTACAACCACCAGAACGGTGGTAAACCCTTCCGAGGGTGGCAGTTCCACTATCAAGTCCATAGAGATTCCCTTCCATGGTTGTTCAGGGATTGGCAGTGGTCTCAGTAGACCCCAGGATTTAGTTTTAGCTCCCTTATTCCGCTGGCACGTGACACATGAACTTACATAGTTGGTACAGTCCCGGACCAGATTTGGCCATCAGAAGAGACGCTGAATGAGCTCACACGTCTTCTTGATCCTGAAATGGTCGGCCAGCTTGTGGTCGTGTAAGGGTTCCAAGACCCGTAGTCTAGCTTGTGCTGGGACAAAGATCTTTTCACGGTACCATAAGAATCCTTCTTGTCGTCTCAAGGAAGAGACACCCGGCTCTATACAGTGAACAGAAGCTTGCTGGATTGCTGACCGTAAATCAGTCTGGATAAGTAAAAAATTTTGAGCCGAAAGAATGGTGTTAGGCTCAGTCGTATTTGGAATGTCTGGAAACATCCGGGAAAGGGCGTCTGCCTTCCCATTCTTTGATCCTGGTCTGTAGGTTAGGTGAAAGTTAAATCGAGAAAAGAACAAGGCCCATCGGGCCTGACGGGGTCTCAGGCATTTAGCTGTCCTGAGATACTCCAGGTTTTTGTGGTCTGTGTAAATCATGATGGGATGAGCAGCCCCTTCCAGTAGGTATCGCCATTCCTCCAAGGCGCATTTTATGGCCAGTTCCCGATCCCCCACATCATAGTTCCTCTCAGGAGGAGTCATTTTCCGGGAGAAAAAGGCAACGGGGTGAAGAAGGGCCTTTGAGCCTAGGCGTTGAGACAGAATTGCTCCAGTGGCTATTTCTGATGCATCTACTTCAAGCACATAGGCTATGGCTGGGTCAGGATGCTGAAGAATAGGTGCCGAGATAAACAAGGTTTTTAACTTGTCGAAAGCCATTTGAGCATCTTGTGACCAATGGAAATGGACCTGTTGTCGAGTCAGCTGGGTAGTAGGTGAAATAATTGTGGAGAATCCTTTTATAAATCTTCTATAGAAGTTGGCAAACCCCACGAATCGTTGGACCCCCTTCTTATCGGTGGGGGCTGGCCATTCCAGGATGGACTTCACCTTTTGTGGGTCAATGGAAATGCCGTTGGTGGAAATAATAAGCCCCAGGAATTGGATGGAGCTCTTTTCGAACTCACACTTTTCTGCCTTTACATAAAGACCATGTTCCCTTAGGGTAGACAGTACTCTCTTAACATGGACCTGGTGGAGCTCGAGGTTGGGAGAAAAGATGAGTATATCGTTCAGGTAGACGATGAGAAAGTTATCCAGAAATTCCCGGAAGATATCATTGACCAGATGTTGGAAGGTGGCCGGAGCATTACATTGCCCGAAGGGCATGACCAAGTACTCGAAATGGCCAAAACGAGTTCTAAAGGCCGTTTTTCCATTCATCCCCCTTCCGGATGCGGACTAGGTTGTAAGCTCCGCGGAGATCCAATTTTGTGAAGACCCGGGCTGAGCGGAAGCGTTGGAACAGTTCTGGAATAAGGGGTAGAGGGTACCGATTTTTAATAGTGATCTTATTAAGTTCCCTGTAGTCCACACAGGGTCTGAGGGTACCGTCCTTCTTTTCCACAAAGAATATGCCCGCTCCTGCTGGTGAAGAAGAGGGGCGAATAAAACCTTTTTCCAGGTTTTCATTAACATAGACTCGGAGGGTCTCCAATTCTTTTTCTGACAGAGGGAATATCCTCCCGAAAGGAATCTCTGCACCTGGAAGAAGCTCGATAGGACAGTCGTAGGGTCTGTGCGGAGGAAGAGCTTCGGCCTTTTTCTTGTCGAAATCGTCTGTGAATTCCCCATAGACTGTGGGGACGTTTTCGGGAAGATCCGATACTGGACCGACGGCCAGGCAGGCAGCAGGGATATTGGATCCTGAAGGAAGGCAATGATTCAGACAATAGTTAGAGGTAAAGGAGACCTTTTTATTAACCCAATCAATTTGCGGATTATGGGCCTGAAGCCAAGGAAGTCCTAAGATGATAGGAAACATAGGTGAGGACAGGACATCAAAGCGAAGGAACTCTTGGTGATGGGAGTCCGTTGTGGTGAAGATGGGGTGTGTCTCTTCACTGACTGGTCCAGAACTGGGCAGGGTGCCATCCGCTAACAGGATATGGAGTTGTTGCTTCTTGGCTTGCAGAGGGACACCCAATCTCTTGGCTAGTGAGTGGTCCAAGAAGCAGCTGCTTGCCCCAGAGTCAATGATTGCCAGGAGCGAAATCTTCTCTTCTGCTACCTGTAGAGAGACAGGGAGAACCAGATGAGCAGGGGATGGTTTGGCAATTTGACAATTCAGCAGAGGTCGGGTGTAGCACTTACTGGGCCTTACTGGGCAGCTGCGCAAGAAGTGGCCGGATTCCCCACAGTAAAGGCAGAGATTGGCCTGGCGTCGACGTTGCCTCTCTTCAGGGGTCAAAGAGGAACGGATCAGCCCTATTTGCATAGGCTCCCCCTCAGGTCCCGTGGTGGCGAAAGGCTCAGGATGCGGTAAGGGAGTAAGTGTAACCTTGGGCAGTACCCAGGTGGGCCGAGCCCCTTGAAGACGCTCCGAGCGTCTCTCCCGCAAGCGCCTGTCCAGCTGAATCGCTAGTGAGATCAGGTCTTCCAGAGATGCGGGGGCCTCTACCCGAGCTAGTTCGTCCTTAAGGGCTTCAGACAGTCCGTGTCGGTACTGGTACTTAAGGGCTGCCTCATTCCAGTCCGTGTCCGCGGCCCATCGGCGGAAGTCAACGGTGTAATCCTCCACAGGATGTTTATTCTGCTGTAGGGTGTGCAGAGCGGATTCGGCCGTGACTGTACGTTGCGGATCCTCATATAGTTGGGCCATGGCCTCAAAGAAAGAGGTCACGGAATTCAGGGCTGGACTCTTTTGCTCCAGGAGGTTATGAGCCCAGGTCTGGGGCTCTTCAGCCAGCAGAGAGATTATAAACCCCACTTTGACCGTCTCGGAAAAGAAGGTTCTAGGTTGAAGTGCCAAGTACAGAAGACAGGCGTTTTTAAAAGACCTGAATTTTCTTCGCTCCCCACGAAAGCGTTCAGGAGTGGGGACCCTGGGTTCAGGTGCGGTAGCCGTAACTGGTCCTTGCGGAGGGGAGACAGGCACCGAGCTGGCAGGAGGTTGATTGGGGTTAGCAGGAGGTGGTGAGCCTGCAAGATTTAATACTCGACCCTCCAGCTGGAAGTAGCCATCCTGCAGTCTTTGAACTGCTTGGGTCAGACTGGAAACTTGCTGACACAGTGCCTCGAGCTGGGAAGCGCCTCTGTCGGCCTCTGACATGGCTGGATTATACTGTCAGATCACTGGGTGGAGGCCGATGTGCTGAGAGGGCTTCCCTTGCAGCTCGGTGCGAATCACCCCTGGAAGTGAGACAGGAGGTGAGGCGACCCAAGTAGCACTGGATGCTTGTGGTGGTGCAGGTGGATGGCTGAGAGGGATATACGGGTCCCTTCTGAGAAGCTCCAGTGAAAGCAAGCAGTGCAGTGGTAAATGCCAGGCCGGGGGTCATACACGTGTGGTCAGTCCAAGTAACAGCAAGCCGGGGTCAGTACACAAGTTATCAGGCAGAAGCAGATCCGTGGAGCAAGCCGGGGTCGGTACACAGGTTATCAGGCAGAGACAAGCCCGTGGAGAAAGCCGGGGTCGGTACACAAGCAAACAGGCAGAGACAAGTCCGTGGAGCAGGCCGGGGTCACAACAGGAAACAGGAAGCAGGAAACAAGAAACAGGAAGCTGACGATAATCCAGCACTGGATGAGAGGGTGAGAGATCCTTAAGAGGAGGCGGCTGGGTTGGTACGATGTGCGACATGACGCACACGCATGCGCACTCGCCTAGATAGATCGTAGGCTGCACAGCGGCGTCTGAGTCCCTGACATAGATAGACTGAGCCCTTTAGGAATTGACCATACAGCTATCTAGTAGCCTTATTGCGGACTTCAGGTATGACTGGGACTATTCTCATGTGCACGATTGGTACAACTGAGCCCCAACGCTAGCTCCTCAAAATTACTCTATAGTCAGTGCCAGAACAGGTGTCATTGGCAGGTGTAAATTACATTATCCTTCTGTATGTGGGGCCCAGTGAAGTAATTTGGCCTCCGGCCATTAGAGGGCACTAAACATGTAACATTACAATACAATTAGCATACAGTTCCCTCATTCTAACATCTATTAATCTAGTTCTGAGATTGAATCACTTATTTTTGCGATACGACACTGCGTTACTTTACCTGACAACTGCGCGGTCGTGCAATGCTGTACCCAAATAAAATTGATGTATTCTTTTCCCACAAATAGAGCTTTCTTTTGGTGGTATTTGATCACCTCTGAGGGTTTTTTTTTTTTTTGCGCTAGAAACAAAAAAAGACTGACAGTTTTGATAAAAAACAATATTTTTTGCTTTCTGCTATTAAACATATATATATATATATATATATAAATATATATATATATATATATTCATCAATTTAAGCTAATATGTATTCTGCTACATATTTTTGGTAAAAAATGATCTCAATAACCGTATATTGATTGGTTTGCGCAAAAGTTATCGTGTCTACAAACTTGGGGATAGATTTATGTTTGTTTATTTATTTTTTACCAATAATGGCGGCGATCAGCAATTTTTAGCAGGACTACGACATTGCGGCGGACAAATTGGACACCTAACTGACACTTTGACACTTTTGAGGGGACCAGTAAAATGACTACTGTAATCAGTGCTAAAAATTGCACTGTTACTGTAGCAATGACACTGGCAGGGAAGGGGTTAACACCAGGGGCGATCAAAGGGTTAAATGTGTCCCTAAGGGATGCTTTCCAACTGTGTGGGGGATGGACTCACTAGATTGCCACAGAGATTCATGTTCCTAAATAGCAGGAACACAAGATCACTGTGTTTATCTCTGACAGAATGGCGGTCTGCCTTGTTTACATCGGCAGACCACTGTTCTGTCTCTCTGGGGAGTGATCGTGGGTGGCCAGCAGACATCACATCAGTCGGACTGGCTGATTGGCTTCCCTTCTGGCCAATTAGCCTCCCCGCTGGCTATCGCATGAAATGCATTGCATTGTGCGCAATAGAGCCGACCTGCCGCAGTATATGTGCTGCTCGCGGTCGAAAAGTGGTTAACAGCTCTGTATCACAGCAAAGCTCTGTCTAGCAGGGGAACCTGATATTTCTCTGTTTCAGTTTCACCTACAGGCCCCCTCCTCACCCTGCATAGTGAAAGGCGAAGCAGCAGACTGATGAGCTCAACTTTCTTTCACTCTTCTCTATCCTCCTATCCGCAGGATTTCTTGCACTGCAGCAGGATTGACTATATCCCTGTGCTGCTTCTCAACCCCCCCCCCCCCCAAACTCTGACATACAGACTATACAGTAAACTGCAACATGCTGATATCAGAATAGATTCAGCTATGTACACTGATTGGGTTAAAAAAATACATTGAAAAATGCATTAATGAATACAGAGCTGCATTAAAGTAGAACTATAGGCAAAACCTTTTTTCATATTGGATAGAGTAAGATATTTTTTGCCATCCCTGTCCCCTTGCAGAGGTTTCCCTTAACTTCCTGTCCCATAGCCAAACAGGAAGTGGGAGGAAATCCCTGCAAATTAAGGGAACTCCTTGGGGACCCCCAGCTCAGCAGTACTAGTGTTCCTATTGGAAGATTTACACTCTATTACTTTTCTGGGGATAACCCAAAATTTGGGATTTACTTTCAGTTTCAATGATAATGGTAAACAGGACAAATAGAGATCATGAATCTCCCTAATGTGGGCACAGACTGGAATAAAAATTGACAGGCATTCTAATCCCTCTCCACTCTATCCAAAACTAAAAAAAAAAAAGTTTTACCTTTAGTTATACTTAAAGTCGTGGCTTTTATGTCTGCTTAGAGTTTTGACTTTATGGAAATAGTAAAAATCATAGACGTCAGGGTAGTCATGGTAATTGTTCCTTGCTCTTCTGCAAGACCTGTTACTGTGCACGCTGTCTGGGATATGTCCTGTGGTTTTGTAAAATTTCTTATAAACGTCTACAGGGTAATCTCCAATTTCAATATGCAAAAGCAGAGAGTATGCAATCATGAGATCTGAAGATGAAAGTCTTTGACTTTCAGCCTCTAGATTCTAAAAGTTTCAAAGTGTATTTTCCCTGAACCACCCCAAATGTATCTTATTCCTTTCGAATTTCTTTAAAAAAGTTCTTGTTGTCTCTATCTTTTATTTTATAATGCCTAAATAAGATATCCTGTTTGCAGTTCTCCACTGGGTAGATGTTTGCATTTTTACTTTACTTGCATGTTTGCTGTTCTAATTTGCAGGCACATGCATAATTAGCACCCCTAGCATAAATATCAGGGCATTTCGCCTCTCTTATTTCCATCTCCCAAACAGTCCTTTTAGTGGTATAGAATTCTATTTCCTTTTATATGCATCTTAAATCATTCTATGCTTCCTTGTTTTAACTGAATCTCTTTGCTACTTGAGCTACACTATATATTTTTTAAAAGTATCAGGACACCTGCCTTTTTTTTTTTTCCAAAAGTAGGACACCTGCCTTTACACACACATGTAATCTAATGGCATCCCCGTCTTAGTCCATAGGGTTCAATATTGAGTTGGCCCACCCTTTGCAGCAATAACAGCTTCAACTCTTCTGGGAAGGCTGTCCACAAGGTTTAGGAACGTGTCAATGGGAATGTTTGACCAGAAGCGCATTTGTGAGGTCAGGCACTGATGTTGCACGAGAAGGCCTGGCTCGCAGTCTCTACTCCAATTTATCCCAAAGGTGTTCTATCAGGTTGAGGTCAGGACTCTGTGCAGGCCATCAAGTTCCTCCATCCCCAAACTCGCTCATCCATGTCTTTATGGACCTTGCTGTATGCACTAGTCCAAATTATTTGGTGGAGGAGGGATAATGGTGTGGGGTTGTTTTTCAGGGGTTGGGCTTGGTCCCTTAGTGGGAACAGTTTGGGGATGGCCCCTTTCTGTTCCAAGATGACTGAGCACCAATGCACACAGCAAGGTTCATAAAGACATGGATGTGCGAGTTTGGGGTGTAGGGACTTGACTGGCCTGCACTCAACCCAATAGAACACCTTTGGGATTAATTAGAGAGGAGAATGCAAGCCAAGCCTTCTTGTGCAACATCAGTGCCTGACCTTACAAATGCGCTTCTGGAAGAATGGTCAAACATTCCTATAGACACGCTCCTAAACCTTGTGGACAGCCTTCCCAGAAAAGTTGAAGCTGTTATAGCTGCAAAGGGTGGGCCAACTCAATATTGAACCCTAGGGCCTCAGACTGGAATGCCATTAAAGTTCATGTGCGTGTAAACGCAGGTGTCCCAATACTTTTGACAATATAGTGTACATCATAAATCACTATGTAGTAGGGATAGACCGATATGGTTTTTTCAGGGCCGATACCGATATATTGGTCACAACGTATCGGTATTTGCCGATATGGGCCGATATTTTGTACATCCTATGTCAGGGTCCGAGACTTGTCTTCTCCTCCTCCAACCATTAGGTGATGATGCTCATGTAAGGGTAAAATGATGTCACATAGCATAATTCCGTTTACAAATGTTATTGAATATGCCACTTACATATGTACAAAAGATATAAGCATTTCCACATTAGCAGATCTGCTGGCAGATCGGTACCTCTCACCCACTTGCCGTACGTGATACCCGGGTGATTCCGCTCTGTCCGGCACCCACTCGATACCGCTCCGTCTCTCACTCACTTGCCGTAAGTGACATCCGGGTGATGCCGCTCCGTCCGGCATACGATCTCGGAGGTCACGTGGTCACACGGTTGTCACTTACGGCAAGTGGGTGAGAGACGGAGCGGTATCGGGTGGGTGGGAGATGGAGCGGGTGAGGGACAGAGCGGTATTGAGTGGATGCCAAACGGAACCGTATCACCCAGTTATCACGTACGGCAAGTGGGGTGAGAGATACCGATCTGCCAGCAGATCTGCTAATGTGGAATTCTTTATATCTTTTGTACATATGTGAGTGGAATATTCAATAACAATTTTAAACTGAATTATGCTATGTGACATCATTTTACCCTTACATGAGCAATATTTGGAATATCAGTAATATCGCCCAGTTCCGGAGCCGATACAGATATATCGGCAAAAGTGAATATTGGCCCTCCGATAATCGGCTTTGCCGATAATCGGTCGATCCCTACTATGTAGGCAGAAAATGCTGGGCCCCCTAAATTGCTGGGCCCCATAGGAGTCACATAGCCTGCTATTGCTTTAGTTATATCCAAGGCTTGCAGAATATAGATTGAAATAGGTGAAAACATTCTGTAAAGTTCCCGTTTGCAGTATGATAGCTTAATGCATAGATCCTTTGCCATAAGCAGATTGTGGTTTCTGTTTTTTAAAGAGAAAAATCTTTCTATGTATCCAAAAAATATAGCTTTGCTTACCACTAGGAACTTATCAATAGGATAAACATATAGATTGCTTTTGGAAGACTTTAGTGCCTTTATCGCATTTATCTTTTGAAGCGTACATGCTAACATAAATATTCTTGGCATTAAATACAAACACGGCACACGTATGTTTGTACTGTTTTCCATTGTGTAGCCTTGGGGCTTTCAAATTGCCTATATGATGTTGTTTTCATGACAGACCACAGATTGGAGCATCTCACACGAACAAAGCTCAGCGCACGGATAATCTCACCAGGAACACTTTCTAGAAAAGAAAGATTAGCATGACAATAGCTCTTCCTGCTGTACTTAGAATTTCTCTAGTACTGTCATCCTCCATTTAAAACTTAGGCAGCAGAAGGCAGTGAATTTTTTTTCTCTTTAACTCTTTCTTTTGATTTAACGCTTTCTTTCTCAACGAACGATGTGTGTTACATGGCAAAACAATGGAGCTCCTGATGTCTTTGGCATGAAAAGTGTTCATTTCTCATTGAGCCCTATGTGGGCGAGTGTTCTGATCGAAAATATAGAACTTCATATCCCTCATACCTCCAGCGAGAGAACTGGCACCTTAAACTTAGCCAAATTTACATTTTAATGGGAAATCTTACAAACTGTCTGCCTTGGAAGATACAAATTGCTTGGTGGATATGGAAGTTACCTTTCTTGAAATGAATCCTACATCTTTTTAGCACATGAAAGCCGTCTGTGATTTATTTTTTATTCCGTGCCCTTCTTTTTGTGTGATTCTTTAACCCGTTCACCACTGTAAAATTCCCTAAAGAATTAAAAGGGAAAAAAAAGAATATGATATAAATGGCTAGTGGCATTAAATAAATAGAATGAGAGATTATGCTTCCCTGCGCACTGGCTTTTGTTCATATAATGTCATCCATTTATTTGGGCTTTTCTGCATGATGTATGCTGGTCATACAGAATTTTAATTTTAAACTAAACTCCAGGGATGATATATTTTGCATAAGCATCGAGCCAGATTGGAACAATGAAAGTATGCATATGTCATACCTGATCAGCCTCTGTGGAAGCTGTAAATCCCTGTAGTAGCCTGAGCTACTACAGTGATGGCCCATGTCTTCTGGGTTCTGTGACAATCATCTGCCCTTCTCCATAGTAACCTCAAAGGGTCACTCACTCACTCAGCATGATTGCATCTGAAGAACATCCTGCATTTTTCTTAATGAATGTAAAATGTTCTCTGATAGGATGAAGTAGAGATCACGATACCACCATACCTCCACTCCACCTCTTCCCATCAGACAACACTATGCATTCATTGATAAAAAAAAAGCAAGGAGTTCTCTGAATGGAGGCTGTGCCACAGGAGAGACACTCTGTGTTTGGTATGCTTGTCAAAGCACCTGAAAAAATTCAGCCATCACTGTAGTAGCTCAGGCTACTACAATGATTTTTACAGCTTCTACAGAGGCCAATCAGGTATCACTTATGCATGATTACATTATGCCAAGCTGGCCTGAAAATGAAAAATATATCCTCCTGGAGTTCAGCTTTAAAAAAATAATTTCGTAGTAAACATAAATTATCTCAGCAATATTGTGTAACATCTACATCATGGTACAATGAACTGCCACATACGACTGGAGAGAAAATTAGCTGCCCAAGTCTGATGCGGGAGTACATCATAAAGTCAAAATAACTGGTAGTGCTGACTGATCAGCTAGTTTCAGGACTGACTGGGATAAGTTCTAGCTTGGCTGGCCCTAGTTCTGGCCTTTTAGTCTGTGCTTTGGCTAGTGCAGGGGTTAGCATTAACTAATGCAGTGCTCAGAGGGCAGTAGTTAGTAATGCAGGGTTCAGATATCAGAGCTCCCAACTGTCCCTAATTTCGAGGTACTGTCCCTGACTTGGAACAAAGTCCCTCTATCTCTCTTCCCTCCTAATTTGTCCTTAATTTTGGTCTGATCTATACAGTTGTATATAAAATGCACTTTGTATCTTTAACCACTTGCCGACAGCCGCAAGTACATATACTGCGGCGGTCAGCCCCGGCCAGGCAAAGTGACGTACCGGTACGTCACTAGCCTGTCACCGGCTTGTGAGCCAATAGCGCCCGCCCCGGCTCGTTCCCTAACAAGTCAGTGCGTGTGACCGGCGGACCCGGGAAGGGAGAAAGGCAGGCGGCTGATGTAAATAAGCCGCCTGTCATTCTCCCCTTTAAATGGAGGAGATCAGACGGTTCTACTATGTAAGACCGTTGATCTCTGTTTTTACACTAGTAGCCATGTCCCATCACAGTTAGAAACACGCCCCTAGGACACACTTAACCCCTCCCTCTCCAATACAGTTAACCCCTTCACTGCCAGTGTCATTTTTATACTAACAGTGCATATGTATAGCACTGATTACTGCAGTAATGTCACTGGTAACCCCAAAAGTGTCAAAAATGTCAGTCAAGGGTCCGATCTGTCCGCCGCAATGTCGCAGTCCCGCAAAAAAAAAAAATCGCAGATCGCCGCCATTACTCGTTAAAAAAAAAAACACCAAAAATGACAAAAATATTTCCCTTTGTTAGTAAACGCAATAACTTTTGCGCAAACCAATCAAAATACGCTCTTTGTGATTTTTTTACCAAACATATGTAGCATAAAACAAATTGGCAGAAAATGTTAAAAAATTTAGATTTTTACATTTTTTTTTGGGGAATTTCATATAAAAAAATTTGAAAAATATTGCTATTTTTGCAAAATTTACGCTCTTTTTTTGTTTATAGCACATGATCAAAAAATCGCACAGGTGATCAAATACCACCAAAAGAAACCTCTGTTTGTGGGAAAAAAAGGAAGTCAAATTCGTTTAGGTACAGCGTCGCACGACCGCGCAATTGTCCGTTAAAATCACGCAGTAAAAAATCGCAAAAAAACCCCTGGTCAGGAAGGGGATAAAATCTTCCGGGGCTTAAGTGGTTAAAAAAATGTTTCCCAGTGCTAAACCTTAAATCCAATTACTAAATTGCTTCATTTGTAAATTTCAAAAGACAGTATAATGGAACAGTAGTGGTAAAAAAAAGCATTGCTGGCTTTAACTGATATTTTTTTTTGTATAATTCTCTTTTAAAGGGGTGTGGCACGGGTGTGTCCTATGCCTTCAAAATTATGCTAATAGGTGTCCCTCATTCTCATCTCAAAAGGTTGGGAGGTATGATATATCAGTAATTTGTAATGTGGAGTTTAGCAGTCAGTAGTTTGCAATGCAGAGTTCAGAGGTCAGTAGTTTTCAATGCAGGGTTCAGAGGTCAGTGGTTCGTAATTCAGAGTTCAGAGGTCTGTAGTTTGTAATGCACATTTCAGTGGTCAGTAGTGTGTAATGCAGCGACACTACAGAGCGCAGGGATAAGGAATGCAAAATTCAAAGGTCAGTGGTTTGTAAAGCAGAGTGCAGTGGTCAAGACTATGACGTGCAGAGTGGAGAGGTCAGCAGAAATTAAGGCAAAGTGCTTGATTTAGGAGTAAATAACATAGAATGCAGGAGTCAGGAGTAAGTAACGCAGAGTTCAGTAGTAAGTAAAGCAGAGAACAGAGGTCAAGAGAAAGTAATGCATAGTGAACTGTTCAGTAGTGAGCAACGCAAAGTGCAGGAGTCAGGAAAAAGAAAAGCGGATTGTGGGGTTCTGAAGTAAGTAATGCACAGTGCAGGAAAAGGAAAAAGTAAAGCGGAGTGCATAGGTTTGGAGTATGTACCACAGATTTCAGGAGTGAGGAGTAAGTAACAGAGCACAGGAGTCAGAAATATGTAAAACAGAATGCAGATGTCAGGAGTAAGTAACATAGAATGCAGAGATCAGAAGTATTCACATTATTTGAGGGCTTCTATCCTCAGAACTCTGCTTGGAAATATGGAACAGCCAGGCTGTTAACCCACACTGCCACTGGTGTGGATGGGATTAGGTCTCTTGCTCTCTCGCTCTCTAACAATATGACTTGATGGACAATAATCTATCTATCTTCAGGACACTCTCACTAGCATCCTCTTCCTTCTGACACCCGTCCACTGACTATCCTAGGAGCAGGGGTGCCCCCCTCAGGTCAGGCCCTTTGATATTAGGTTCTATACTCCCTGTACTGCAGAGACAGATCCTCCAGTGTCTCCCCTCTAAGTCAGCTTCCCTGGACCTCTGGGTTCAGCTCCTCACTGCTTCTCTTTCGGCCCTCAGAATGAACCCCTGAGGCTGCATGGCTCCTCTACAGAGGAGGAGACAGCCGCCCCCTCCCTCCGGGACTCTGCTCCCCAACGAAAGACCTCAAGCACATGTGTTCCTGGCTTTTATACAGTATCCCAACATGCACCAAGGTGACTTTCCCTCTGCCAATTGTCAGGACTGTATCTAAAGCCCATGCACCCATTTGCCAGGTTCCCTCCCACTGTCCAACATGCCTCCCTATTGAACCAGTGTGAAACAAACACTCTCTAGACAGAATGAGTTGCACTCTGAGCACAATGAGCAGACCTCACCATCAGATCCTACTCTCTGGTAGGCAGAGAACAATATAGATTTACCTGCACCCCCTCTGATAAGTAGACAGAGCTCAAAAGCTATACTTTCTCACTAGCAACAATTTAGGACGGTGCTACATTAAAAAAAAAAAAAAAAAATTACTTTAAATCTTTGCAGTCCTGATTAATGCGGCATACGGTAGTATTTATTCTATAATCAGAGTGGCAGTATTAAAGAAAATGGTGCCTGGAAATTGATAACAAGGGAGTCATCACTGCTTGATAGAAAAAAATAATGTTAGAGATGGACCCGAAATACCAAAGCCAAGAGTATCTGACAGACAGACAAACTGCTGCTACAATATCTAAAATGAAACACTCCTAACTTGATAATCTATTTAATCAACTGGAATCCCAAAGCAGCAAATGTGTCTTTTAAGGTAACTTGTGAATACTTTCTGTCATCTGTCCTCCTCACTAAAAGAATTGGAGCTGACCTAAAGTGATTGGAGCCTAGTAATTAAACCCTTCAAACAAACTTATTGCCAGTATCCCTGGGGATGAGTTGGTTACAGCGACTGCCCTATACTCCTGCTAAGGTATCTTCATCATCAAAGACTTCAGCTGTGTCTGTAAGGAGGTTTTTCAACATAATCATTGTTTATTGTTGAGTGTAGATACGCATATATCACGTTAATAATCTGCTGACAGTTTGTCTAACCTTTTCCTCAAAGCAGTTACTGTAAGTGGATCTTTATTATTAATGCACAAATGTATTATTTATGTGTCTGATGCACTGCTGAGGTGTAGTAGGGGTATAAACTAGGATTTTATATTAACCACTTAGTGGCAAGTTTACTGTATAACATGATTAGACACATGCTTAAAAAAGAACTCTGCTAATTACTGTTTGTATCTAAAATGGGAACTTAACCCTAACTAAAACAGAGAAGTGTACTTTCACCAAAACTACCGGCTGATCTGCATGTTTAGCCCTATCTATCTTCTAATTGAAATCCATAAAGGTATACATAAAAATAGCTGCAAATTCCTATATGCATCCATAGAAGAATGTCTTGATATGAACCCCTTATATTCATATATAGAACATAATTTAGACTGGGGCAGGGAGCATTTAGCAGTAGGAACAATCATGCCATGCTGCAAGACCTCCTACTAATTAAGCATTTTAACGGGAGGAGACAGCGGAGTGAAAGTGAGAATGATGTCATCATTATCACAGTTAGCAAGTTAAGGTTTGTGTTTTACCAATGTCCTTGACTAATCTGTGCTGCTGTAGAGAAAGTCCAGGACCTGGCTGTTCTACCTGGAATGAGTGTCTGAATATAATACCAGTCAAAAAAGCCAAGGAGTTTCCAGTCACAACTTACCAACCAGTCTGCGACCAACCAAATTACCTGTCTAACAGTATGCGTTAAAAACAAGGGTTTAGTTGCACACATTTGCAAATACATGCACAAGCTGCAGGCCCCGACAAGGCACCCTGATATCTGAAGTCCCTAACTCTACCTTTAAAGAGTCTCCACAGTGAGAGCACATGTATTCTGATGGATGGATGGAGGACAGGTGACTGGAGGGAGCCCACCCCTCAGATATCAGGGTGCCTACCGGGGCCTGCAGCTTACACATGTATTTGCAAATGTGTGCAACTAACCCCCTGTTTTTAATGCATACTGTTAGACAGGTCATTTGGTTGGTTGCAGGCAGGTTTGTAAGTTGTGACTGGAAACTCCTTGGCTTTGTTGATATGCGTTTGCCCATCCAGTGCTCCTTGCTGTTAAGACTAGTTATAGGTGGGGAAGTGATCATTTTTTGTATTGTTGTTATATTGGTCAGGCAACGCAGTGACACCTTGGCTGCCATTGTGGAATGTGCTGGGTGTTCAATGTGACCTTGTGCCTTTAAGGAGGGGTGGGCTCCCTCCAGTCACCTGTTCTCTATCTATCCATCAGAATACTTGTGCTTTCACTGTGGAGACTCTTTAACGATAGAGGAGGGACTGCAGAAATCAGGGTGCCTTGCTGGGGCCTGCAGCTTATGCATGTATTTGCAAATGTGTGCAACTAAACCCCTGTTTTTAAAGCATACTGTTAGACAGGTAACTTGGTTGGTTGCAGGCTGGTTGGTAAGTTGTGTTTGGAAAATCCTTGGCTTTTTTGACATGTGTTTGCCCTTCCAGTGCTCCTTGCTGTTAATACCAGTTATAGGTGGGGGAAGTGACCATTTTTTGTACTGGATATAATACCAGCTGCAGAAAGCTACAGATCCTTTGGCAAGTATGTATGTTACCAGTTGTTTACCTGCTTGGCTGGAAATCAGCCTTTAAGGGCACCTGCCACTACAGAACCTCCACTGGCAGAGAACTGAACAATTCCCCTTTAGTTTCAGTAAGGTGTTTTAGAGTTGGGTGGAGGGTGAGCACTCAACAAAATATTTCTTAAGACGGCCATAGATGAATCTCAGAATCTCAGCAGGGGCCGGCCGAGATCTGATCCATATATGGGCAGGCTGGTTGTACTGAAGTGGATCCATCAATCGACTTTAATACAGCCAGCCTGATTTAGTGCATGCTATCACTGCCAGCGGCTATAGCCGCTAGAACAGGTCATTGTGTTCTGCTGGCACTTAAAGGTGGGAAGACAATGTAATAGAGCAGCACGAAATGCCAGCAGAATGCTTGGATGTATAGGGAGAGGTATAAGCAGTAGAAAGAGAGAAGTGCTTATGCCACTGTACAGAACGCTGGTGAGACCTCACTTGGAGTATTGTGCGCAGTACTGGAGGCCATATCTCCAGAAGGATATAGATACTCTAGAGAGAGTTCAGAGAAGAGCTACTAAACTAGTACATGGATTGCAGGAAAAAACTTACCAGGAAAGGTTAAAGGACCTTAACATGTATAGCTTGGAAGAAAGAAGAGACAGAGGGGATATGATAGAAACTTTTAAATACATAAAGGGAATCAACTCGGTAAAGGAGGAGAGCATATTTAAAAGAAGAAAAACTACCACAAGAGGACACAGTTTTAAATTAGAGGGGCAAAGGTTTAAAAGTAATATGAGGAAGTATTACTTTACTGAGAGAGTAGTGGATGCATGGAATAACCTTGCTGCAGAAGTGGTAGCTGCAAATACAGTGAAGGAGTTTAAGCATGCATGGGATAGGCATAAGGCTATCCTTCATATAAGATAGGGCCAGGGACTATTCATAGGATTCAGATATATTGGGCAGACTAGATGGGCCAAATGGTTCTTATCTGCCGACACATTCTATGTTTCTATGTTTCTAGCACTGACTATGTTGATGGCGGAATCAAGCAATGTTCTTTCCTTCCACTTGTGTTGTTTAAGTATGCATGCAAAAACATTTGTTTTAGTCTTCTTTCACACGGCCGGTTTGTTGCGGCTTCAGGATTCCTGTTGCAAGAATCTGCGGATTCTTGCTTCAGGAATGTAAGCTGCGTCCAGACTCGGACATCAGTCACGGAACTGCAGCTAATCGCTCTGTGTGTAGTTACGTGCGATCAGCAGCGACCTCCTTCAGCCCGCCATTAGTTGGGCTGAGAGACCAATGCTAATTGCTTAACCCGGTCATTCCTGCAGCAGGAAACTGCAGATTTTTGCCACAGGAATATGGAAGCCGCAACAAACTGGCCATGTGAAAAGAGCCTTAGTTTTGTATTCAGTGAAAAAAAACACATTAAAGGTACCCTTCAGTCAAAACTGGAATCTAAACCTTGAGATGCATACAGAAGGCCTAGTAGTTCAGGTTTTCATCTAGACATTGCAATATTGCATGAGTCCAACCTACTCCCTTTTGTCTGTAATCTGGTGATCCAAGAACATACCTGCTGGGAAAGCTGTAACACCCTCCTTACTGCCTCTCACACCTAGAAAGCCTATAAAAAGGCCACTTCTAAGAGGCACCAATCAAATTAAAACAGCCTCTGATGATCAATACCTGTGTGTGTGGGTCTGTCTGTGATAGTGTACAACTATTTGATACCTCCCAACCTTTTTGAGATGGGAACGAGGAACACCTATTAGCAAGTATCTAGGCATAGGGCACACCCCCTGCCTCACCCCCTTAACCACTTAAGCCCCGGAAGATTTTACCCCCTTCCTGACTAGGGCCTATTTTGCGATTCGGCACTGCGTGACTTTAACGGACAATTGCGCAGTCGTGCGACACTGTACCTAAACGAATTTGACGTCCTTTTTTTTTCCCACAAACAGAGCTATCTTTTGGGGGTATTTGATCACCTGTGCAATTTGCGCTATAAACAAAAAAGAGCGTAAATTTTGCAAAAATAATAATATTTTTCACATTTTTTTATATGAAATTCCCCCCCAAAAAAATGTAAAATTCTAAATTTTTTAACATTTTTGGCCAATTTGTTTTCTGCTACATGTTTGGTAAAAAAAGTTGCAAAAAGCGTATTTTGATTGGTTTGCGCAAAAGTTATTGCGTTTACTAACTAAGGGAAAGATTTTTGTCATTTTTGTTGTTTTTTTTTTTTACGAGCAATGGCGACACTTTTGGGGGTACCAGTGACATTACTACAGTAATCAGTGCTATACATATGCACTGTTACTGTAAAAATGACACTGGCAGTGAAGGGGCTAACTTTTTTTGAGAGGGAGGGGTTAAGTGTGTCCCTAGGGGCGTGCTTCTAACTGTGATTGGATGTGGCTTGAGGTGTAAGAACAGAGATCAACGGTCCTACATAGCAGAACCGTATGATCTCCATTCTTACACAGGGGAGAATGACAGGCGGCTTTGTTTACATTAGCTGCCTGCCTTTCTCCCGCTGTAACAGACAATCGCGAGTGCCCGGCGGACATTGGGTCCGCCGGGCACACGCGCGCAGGGGGGGGGGTCCGTGAGCGAGCGGGAGTGGGAGCGGGAGTGGGAGCTCGCTCCCTAGAGCCTCACAGGCTAGCGACGTAGTACTACATCGCTTTGCCTGTGAGGGGCTGACCGCCGCAGTAAATAGTCGTACAGCTGTCGGCAAGTGGTTAAAGGAAAATTATACAAAAAAAAGTATTAGTTAAACCCACAACTGCCTTTTTTTACCACTACTATTCCATTATACTGGCCTTTGAAATTTACAAATGAAACAATTTAGAAATTGGATGAAAGGTTTAGCACTGGGGGGGGGGGGGGGGGTCTGGTCCTGGTCCGAAATGGTCACTTAAATTCAAATCTCCGATAACCTCAAGATCCAGCTTTCTCTCTAACGGAGGTATTTTTCAAAGAACGATGGACAGGACATACCACAGTGCTTCAGAGACCAGGGAACCCGGCTAAGCCGGAATATACTCTGGAATATACTCTGGAATCATTCCACACCCAGCTACAGAGAGATGCCATGTCTGCCTCTCAGGCCTCCGCTCAGAGGTCCCGCTCTCCTAGCAGAAGCCCTATCTAACCGCAAGACAGAAGCACCACGGCTCTGAGCACACGAGCAACACCAGCTCCAAGTCTAAATTACCTCCAAGAGATTGCTTCTGACATTAGGTATACCCTGTCGGCAGCTATCACTGACGTACGTTAAGACATACATGCCATAAATTCTAGAGTGGGGGAGGTGGAGAGAACAACAGGCCGTCATAATACTACACTCTGCCAAGTCCAGCAAGTCACCCACCGAGTCCCATGCCATCCATCTGCGATAGCTCCACCACCACCTAGAAGACCTTGATAACCGTGGCAGGTACCGCAACTTAAGGGTAAGAGGTTTACCTGAGACCATAAAACCCAACTGACTTGCCCAAGCCACAGTAGCCCTTTCTAATGATCTTCTAGAGAGGCCCCAAGATGCCCCAATAGAGATGGAACACATACACAGGGCACTCAGACCATGAGGCAGGGATACTGACCCCCCAAAGGGATGTAGTCTGCTGTTTGGTCAGCTTTCCCCAAAAAGAAGAAATCCTAAGGAAAGCATGCAATAGAGGCAGTTTAATGTTCTATGGCTCAGAGGTTAAAATCTACCAAGATTTATCAAACATAACCCTGCAACGCAGAAAAGAGCTGAGACCTCACAAAATCATCCTCTTGGATAATTTGTCAGCGGGGTGGTGGCGAAGTGCCGTAGGACGTAACGTGTACAGGAGGAGTCACACCGCATCACGTCAGCCAATGCTACCCTGTTTGGCTGGCATGAGACCGGCGTGTTTAACCATTTGATGCTGTTTGCCAAGAGGATGATTTTGTGAGTGTTTTATCGCAAATAAATAGTTTTTCATTTAATCGAATGGAGAGCCTCCGATCATTTTATTATTACATGCTTTATACATGCACGAATGGAAGTCCAGGAGGTCCCGTTACTCTTGCTGACCAGGCAGGAACTTGGGGCTACCATCGCTGCATGCACTGTGATCCCTATAAGGGAATAGCGCTTATGACCTCCTGGTAACTCAGAGGTCATTGGATTAAGGTGAGCATGGTGTTGTGTTGTGGGTGAAGGGATCTGCCTCCTGAAGTTTTTGCTTCTTCTCTTTTCCTCACTGACCATTTGGATCTTGGTGTCTTATATTAGGGGACATTTGGGCTCTATTGCAGAAGTCTATTTTTACTCCGTACATGATTTATTATATTGCGCTCCACTATTTTATTCTATATTGCATATTTTGGTTCAGTGATGTACCATTACTGTTCAGCTTGCAATAGTTTTATTAGGATTTGATCGTTTGCGCTAATTGCCTTTTTTAATATTGTTCAACTATATACTGTAGATCAGGCCGGGGACTTTGTGCCAAATAAGGGACAGTTGCTCGAAATCAGGGACAGTTGGGAGCTATGCTATTTAGGAATAAATCTTCTGTATGTACAATAAAAGATAATCACCAATAGCAGCTTATAAAGGTGTAAAACCACAACCTGTGCAAGACTTGACCCGGTCACAAAAAATTTCAATAACTTCTAATATCCTAATAAACTACCTAGAAAGATACATTAGCTTCTATAAAAAAAAGTGTCGAATGTTACATTTTTCTGTAAAGAAGGTATTGTGTTCACTAAGCACAGTACTTCCATAGAGTGAATTAAAAATCAGCGTGTTGTATGGCGATTTTCCTAAGCTTATAGGAGCAGAGCTTGGCATATATTGTTACAAAACTGCCAGAGGCAAAATCTGATCCAAAGACCAGTCTTAATAGACAAGTGCTTATAACAAAAAACAATTAGGATGCAGAAGTGTGTAAAGTATAATATTTTTTAACCATGAAGGATTTATGACTCACAAAACCTATAAAAAGATGTGCAGTGATGGAGAAAAATCTTTTTTACCATTTGTTTACTTGAACCAATTTAAAAAAAAACAATGTTTCCCTAACCAACTCAAGGGAAAAAAGACAAACTATAGGGGTGAAAGAGCTGACCCCAGGCTTGTGCCTTCAGGCTACTATAGGCAGTACTCACACTTTTATTTAGTACAGCATGTACCAACTGCTGTTTAACTATGCATGTATAAAATCAACATGCCTCAAATCTAAATATTACAGAACAAACAGTGCCATTATCTGACCCAGCATTACCGTTACTACCTGAACTGCTTTACAATAAAGGTTAGTTGAGGTATGGGTAGAAGGGGAAATCTACAATTTCCTTCCCCTGAGGCCCCATAGTGTCTATAATGATTGCTACGTCAACAATACAATGACTTGTCTGCTGTAACAGTGGCAAACATTAGAGAGCTTCAGTGTATAGGTTTTACATTTGTCTCCTCCATTACAGCTTTAAATAGCAAAACTCCAAGCAAGAAGCTAAATACATTTTTTAAATACATTTATAGGAAAAAAAAATTATGTGCTAGTAGATTTGTATTTCTGTACATCTAGTCCTGAGATTTAAGCAGCCTGACAAATCAGTGACTTTATTTTTCTATACTACAATAATGCAATACTGGTATTGATCCACCACCCTCAGCATGTGATTGTACACTGAAGAAGCAGCAGCACACTGATGAGGTCACCCTGCTTCTCTCTCCTTCCATGTGCAGTCGCTGACCCTCCCTCTCTCTGTCCAAGTTGTCCTTTGATAGGGAATGCAAAAGTCTGCTATCAAGACAGTTTCAGGTGTTTACACTAATTTCCTTCAAAATCAATACATCTCATGGGTTTTAATCCCTTGACTTCGTACACTTATTAACTTCTTATGGACCAGAGCATTTTTTACATTTCACCTATGGGCTTATTGATTCAGTGTGCATTCAGTAATTCAGTGCATGGTTACTTATGATACTTTAAGTGTTACTAAATCCAGGACACTGCATTCATTATATCTGGTCTCCCACAGTACACAGAACATGGAAATGTAATTATTTTAGTAAATAAAAAAAAATGCTAAATACCTTTTCTCTTCAGCAGTATATAGCAGTCTTGTGATTTCTATCATTGTCCAGTTAAAGCTTGTAGGAGGAGTTTTCATACTGCTCTCACTGTCCTATATGACTGCAGGACCCCTGACCCTCTGTCTGGACAGTGCTGATTGGCCCTGTACTGATCACAAGCACTCTCTTAAGGAAAAATAAACTCTCTAGCAATACACACCAAACTGAGCATGTGCAGCTTGTCCCCTAACCTCTGGTATTATTCCCCTGTCCTTTGGTATTATCTGGCGATGAAGAAGGTGAGGATCAGAGAAGACTGGATCAAACAGTCTTTTTACACAATGCAGATGATTAACCCCTAAGGTTCCACAGTGAGTATCACCAGCATGATTTACTGCATATACACACTAATTTTACTGTTGTCAGTTTAGTAACACTTTAAGTATAAATATTTTTTGGGGAGCATTGTTTTTTTTTTTTTGCAATGCTGTCACAAATAAATCTCTAGACAATCTTGAAAACGAAAATGAAAAAGAAAAACCAAATGCCTTTTCTCCAGTTTGACCAGTATTAGTTTTCAAGCAACTGTAGTTAAAAAGAAAGTAGTATGCAAATAAAATGCAATTATTATTTCAATGTAGCAAACAAACCAATGTGAATCTTAAAAAAAAAACAATACAATTAAAAAAAAAAAAGTCTGCCAAAAATTAAAGTGACCTTGGGTTGTATTAAAAGATAATGTATACTTCCCTAGTCTCAGCACATATTCCACATCTGTAAACACCTACTCCTCCTGCTGCTCACTGTATCATAGCCAACTCTTACATCACTACAATGGGAACCTGCAGGAAGAATCATAGTGTTTGGTTATAGAAATAGAACCAATAAGAGTATTACCTGCTCGTCCCAAAAAAACATGCATTAAAGTGATATTATTGGCAGATATTTTTCTTTTTAAAAATAGCAAACATGTTTTACTCACCTGATTTTACACAGAGCATCCCTGACCCTTCTCTTCTTGAGTCCCCCGCTGGCACTCCTGGCCCCCCTCCTGCTGAGTGCCCCATAGCAAGTAGCTTGCTCCTGAGTCGCTGCTCTGTGTGTCCATTTAAACCCTGAACGTGTCTTGCCCCCCCCCCCCTCCTCATTGTCTCATTGGCTGTGATTGACAGTGCCAATGGCTCCGCTGTTGTCTCAGCCAATAAGGAGAAAGAGACCTGTGAAAGCTGCTGCTCCCGTGTACATTGCTCAGGTAAGTATTAGAGGGGCAGGGAGGGCTGCTGCACACAGAAGGTAAAAAACCTTGAGCTTTTACAACCACTGTAAAGAAAAAGTAAAGTGCCCCCCTTGGGACTTTAACACAGTTAGAATATGACACATATTTGTTGATATGAATTATTATTTTTTTATATAAATAAACATGTGTCATATTCTATCTTTGTTAAAGTCCCAAGGGGGCATTCCTCTTTTTCTTTAACTCACAGTGTTTAGTGGGTGGAGGAGCAGATATTTGACATATCCAGAAGTGTTGAATACCTACAGTGGCTGGAGAGCAGCAAAATAGGAATATTTGAGGACAGAGGCTTGAGGACATGAGCCTCAACATACATAATCTTCTTTTACAGCCCATGCTTCTTTTCAGGGTCACTTTAACAGTGAAGGGAAGTTTGGAATAGTTAAAGTGGTTGTAACACCTCACATAAACCCAGTAAAGTGACTGGCCTCAGGTGATACACAGAGAAAAAACAAATCCTCCTACATAAGTTGAAACTTTTTATCTGCAGTCTTCTCTTCTCTATATCTATTCAAAATCCACAAATTATAAAGCTTTTCCAAGCTGTCAGAAAAAAAGGGGGTGGAGAGCTGAAATGACACACTACAGAGCTCAGCGAGTAGTGCTCAGAGAGATGATTGGAGGGAAGGGACACACCCCCTCTTAACATAGCACACAAGAACAAAGCTGAGGCTGTCAATCTGCTGTCACCTTTTTTCTCTTGGTGTCAAGAAAACTTGTCAGAAGTGATTAATGCAGATAGCAGAGAATGAGGCAGCAGAAAGAAATTTCACTTACTGCTCTGGATTGAGACACTATTGAGGCATATGTTTTCTTCATATGTTATGTCTGAGGTTTACAACCACTTTAAGGGAAGTTGGGTGAGTTTGCTTTAACTAACATCAAACGATACTGCTTTGATCAACACATAAAAACTAAATAAAATTGGTTAGAACAATAATTTTGTTGCAATGTACAATATTTATCAATGAAAGACAACAAAGGGGTGCAGCGCCAGAAATGAATCACAATAAAACAATTATACAGTCCTTAAAGGTGCAGATGGTAAACATGATCCAATTAAGGAATGCTTCATATAGATAGGAAAGTTCCCATGCCAGGTAGAGTGATGGTTAGGAAAAACACTTCACCACTGTGCTCCAGAAAAATGGGCTGCTTACCAGAAACATTTCACCCTCAAATTATAAAGCGGTCAAAAGCGCATGAGATATATGGATCTTCCATAAATCGGCAACAACAGGGACGATGGTTAGGCTGGGTCTCCCCCTTTAATCCAGTGTTAGAACGATCCAGCGCACACAGTTGTGTAAGCAAACCTCTAAAGAAAAAAGGCTCCAATAGTGTAATATTGCTAAAGTTTTCATTATAGATAAACCAAGTAACACTCACATGCTAGTAGATCAATACAGGCAGGGGTGTACCAAGATGGCCGCGTGGTTGCGTCGTATCCTGTGCGACTGATGTGTTCGTCATCAAAAGGACATCATCAAAGGCGTCAAATATCAATGAAGCCTATAGGAGTTTAAGCATTATTAATAGAGTTGCCACTGTCTGCATTGTTATAGTAACACATCATGGCACAATTTGACAACTGTCCTTAGTGACTCTATTGGGTAAAACAGCCACTGCAGGGGAGAAAGGACTGTCCCTAACCAAGGTCCTTAGATTACTTTTTTTTGGCTGTACCTTTTATGGGCAAGTTTCTCAGGTGGTAATGCATACATTACTACATTAAATTATATTTTTAGAACCAGCTATAGCTAAAAATAACTTGTTTGGCTCATACGTCTCTTTATTTTTTTTGGCAACTTTGCAAGAAAGCAGCCTCTAGTTCCATTCCCGATGGGTGTTTTGACAGCTATTAAGAACTTCTCAAAACTTGCTGAATGCCTATGAAAAGCTTTCAGCAGACAACAACCATGATAGCTAGAACTCAACCACCCTCTCCGGAAAAATTGATCACATGTGGGGTAAAAAACATTTAATTTTATGGTTGTACAGACTCATCAAGCATGTGCCTAACTGGAAATGTTGCTTCACGCCTTGGATGAGTTTTAACTATTTATTCTAAAAAACAAAACCTAGAAATAATTTTGAATATGTGTTAAAAGCAGTCTTTTCATGCTCACTCTTTGTCGGAAACAACCTTGTTACCCTTAGCAAACAATGCAAGCACCACTGCCACTGTGCACAATGCTTATGTATGAGGTAATAGTAAATTCCCATAGAACATATTAGGTATGTAATATAGTAAATAGTAAGTAAATAAGGAAATCATGACATTTCTGAAGGTCAGTCCCACTCTTCTAACAAGCTGAGAAGCTATGAGTGCTCCAGTAAAGAATATAAAAGTAAGTAAAGTAAAAAGTAAAGAAAAGTACTTTAAAGTACTTACTTTAAAGTAAGTAAAGTAAAAAGTAAATAAACATCCAAACTATTAGTACAAGATAAAAGTTTATGTATGTTGTATCTGAGAGGCTTTCTGTTAAAAATCACAGACGCTCAATTAGAAATATTCTTATCTCTAGGATCTCTTAGCATATACTTGATGTTACTTCTTTTGGCATATCTCTGTTTTGATTCTCCTTAAAGTGTGCTCAAAATATGCTTGGACAGAAACTATTTGCTTCTAAATGCACGTAGGCGAAAATAAGAAAAAAGTAGCGAGAGGGAAAAAAGCAAATGCTGTGGGATATTGCAAGAAGATATTTTTACTGTGCCTGCAGCAAATTTCGAGCATAAGAGGAAGCTACAGACAATACAAAAGCAATTGTAAACCTATTTAACAGCATTTTGTTTTGTCTTTCTTATTTACTGTGGATCCCTAAGAGCTTGAAACATAATCAGCATATTTTTTAGCACAGCTAAAATGTTCGACTTCAGAACTGCTACAAATTCTACCCTAGTTTCTAAGCATTTCCTTGGTTACAAAAACAGTATATCAAAAAAAAATGTAATCATTTTATTTTTAATTGTTTTTTATTTAAAATAATGTTATTAATTTATTTTTTCAATATTATCTCATTACAAGAATTAATTGGATACATTTAAAATTAACATCTCACTGTAAAAAAATATAAATAATTATTTTTCTTTTTAAATAGTATTTCTTAAAGCTTATGTAGCTTAGCTGAAGACACTTTTCTGTTGGAATTGTTGGCAGCTAAACAAGCATTATTTGTATATACGAAAGCCAGATCTAAACTAGACCAAAAATAGCTATTGTAATATAAGAGATAAACAAAAAAAACACACACATATATATATATATATATATATATATATATATATATATATATATATATATATATATATACAGTGTATATATATATATATATATATATATATATATATATATATATATATATATATATATATAAAGCACTGTTCTTTATGTAAGTTGCAGTGTCGAAACCCTGATGAAGTGCAGGGGTGGGTACAGACAATGATGCTGGTTGTCAAGTTCAGGTGTGTGCATTAGCTGCTATCCATTGGCAAAAAAACAAAAAATCACATGAAAGTATCATGACAGCCTTATTTGAAAAATAATACATTTTTTAAGAGCTAATTCTTGCAGTGAGACTATGGTTTTCTAACTTTCTATATTAATATACTGGCAGGACTAACACATCATTGCCTGCATGCATTCTTCTTTAATTTGAATAGTACCCCAGTACACCAAAAAAGAGTGATGCTTATTTACAGGAAACAGGGATTACATCTCTAATGTTCTCGCAGACATGGCTCTCTATTCTGATTGGCTAATAAGGCTAGCTTTTCCGTGTATTTCAAAGCACAAAAAATGTTTTTAAAAAGTTCATATATTTTAAAATAGTGTTTGTTTTTAAAATAATATATCAACTGTTTGTACTGTTAAACCTACAGTATTAAAAAAAGAAAAAAATCTTTGCTTCAACGTTACCTGTCACCACATGAAAACATTAAATTAAATGTATGTTCTTATAACAAAGCATAGTAAGGTTATTTAAAACTGAAATTTAGGTATTTTTATGTAGGTGTTTATACACAATAATATGAAATGACCATAAAACAACATAAACAAATAACATTAGCAGTTAGGGCTCTTTCACACGGGCGGTCCGATCAGATCCGCCTGTCAGTTTTTTAGGCGGATCTGATCGGATCCTCCATGCAGCTCTAAGGGGCAGCGGGTGTCAGCGGAGACACCTCCGCTGACACCCGCTGCCATCCGCATCCGATCCTGTGCTGAAATCTGGACGGATGGAAACCCTATTTTTCCATCCGTTCAGTAATCGGAGCGGAGCGGATCTGATGAGAGCGGACAAGCGGTCCGCTCTCCTCCGATCCCCCATAGAGGGCAGCGGGTGCTGAGACACCTCCCTCTCCGCTCTGCAAGCGGAGAAGGAGCTGTCATCCGCCCGGCTCAACGGGGATCGCGGATCGATCCCCGCTGAGCAACACGGATCCGCCTGCGGAGGCGGACCGTGTGAAAGAGCCCTAACAAAGTAAACAGTAAATAGTAACAAAGTAACAATAATAGAATATATATATATATATATATATATATATATATATATATATATATATATATATATATATATATATACTGTATTTTCTGGCGTATAAGACTACTTTTGAACCTCAAAAAAATCCCCCAAAAATGGGGGGTCGTCTTATACGCCGAGTATAATATCTCCAAGGTAACCTAAGTATAAGTATTACCGGTAAAAAATAGGAACAAGGAGGGGCAGGGGGACTTTTAAAGGGGATACCGTCATTAGACCAATAATCAAAGTACATATAGGGTAAAAAACAATCTTTATTGGAAGAAACCATCATCATATATAGAAGAGATTGCTGTATTAAAAAACATAGATACTGTATTGCAAATATTGTAGGTAGCATGCACAGAAACCCAAGGGGTAACATAGGTTTCCCATATATACCCCCTTTTTCTTTACCCATACTTATAATCTTCCATATACTTTGAGGATCAATATGGATATTCTACATATTCAATTTCTTCCTTATCCTACCTTGTTTTATAGTGAACAATCACGCCACCATCGTGACCCTTACTACCTAGCCTCGTTTAGGTTTGGACCGCTCCCATGTCCGCCTGGGGGGACATCTACCCTAATTGCGATCCCTGGTCTGTCCTCTAGGTTTTGGGATTGGTCTGGTTGCAGGTGGGTGTTATGGCCCCATGTGAGCCTCTCCTTTTGACCCCTACATCTCAAATGAATACTCGTGTACTGCATGTATTATGTTTTGTGTGATATTTTGTTCCACTCATTATGTTCTTTTTCATTCTTGTTCTGGTAGCATCTGTGATGTCCCTTATCTGTGTATATGCCCCTGAAGAAGCGGTCACCCGCGAAACATGTTGGGTCAGTGTATGGGCATCAACGTTCATCACTACATCAAACCTATGTTACCCCTTGGGTTTCTGTGCATGCTACCTACAATATTTGCAATACAGTATCTATGTTTTTTAATACAGCAATCTCTTCTATATATGATGATGGTTTCTTCCAATAAAGATTGTTTTTTACCCTATATGTACTTTGATTATTGGTCTAATGACGGTATCCCCTTTAAAAGTCCCCCTCCCCTCCTTGTTCCTATTTTTTAATGAATTTTGGGACGTGGATACCTTTACTTCAATATCCATCTAGGATATATATTTCTGTTTGGAGCTTGTCTTTCTTTTAAGTATTACCGGTAGATGAAAATTAGGGGGGTCGTCTTAAACGCCCAGTCGTCTTATACGCCGGAAAATACGGTATATATATAGGCAAAGTGTCCCTAATTTGTACAAAGGTAGAAGATAAACCTAAAGAATTATTATGATGTGTGACAAATTCTTCTACCAAGAAAAGGGGGCCATCTCATATGATCAGTATGTCATCAATTTAATGACCATAGTAGATGAGATGAGCTGCAAACAGGTTGTGTGGCCATATGAAAAGTGACTCCCAGTATCCCATTACTACAGTGAGGGAAAAAAGTGTTTGAACCCCTGACGATTTTGTACGTTTCCCCACTGACAAAGAAATGATCAGTCTATAATTTTAATGGTAGGTTTATTTTAACAGTGAGAGACAGAATAACAACAAAATATACAGAAAAATGCATTTTAAAAGTTATAAATTGATTTGCATTTTAATGAGTGAAATAAGTATTTGATCCCCTATCAGTCAGCAAGATTTCTGGCTCCCATGTGTCTTCTATACAGGTAATGAGCTGATTAGGAGCACTCTCTTAAAGGGAGTGCTTCTAATCTCAATATGTTTCCTGTATAAAAGACACCTGTCCACAGAAGCAATCAATCAGATTCCAATTTTCATGGCCAATATCAAAGAGCCTTCCAAGGATGTCAGGGACAAGATTGTAAATGTACACAAGGCTGGAATGGGCAACAAGACCATTGCCAAGCAGCTTGTTGAGAGGGTGACAACGGTTGATGCAATTATTCACAAATGGAAGAAACCCAAAATAACTGTCAATCTCCCTTGGTCTGGGGCTCCATGCAATATCTCACCTCGTGGAGTTTCAATGATCACTAGAATGGTGAGGAATAAGCCCAGAACTACACAAGAGAATCTTGTCTTGTCAATGATCTTAAGGCAGCTGGAGCCATAGTCACCAAGAAAACAATTGGTAACACACTACGTTGTGAAGAAAAGAAATCCTGCAGCACCCACAATGTCCCCCTGCTAATGAAATCCCATATATAGGCCGATCTGAAGTTTGCTAATTAATGATTCAGAGGAGAACTGGGTGAAAGTGTTGTGTTTTAGAGCTTTCTTTTGATGGTATTTAATCACTGTTTTTTTTTTTTTTTTCTACTAAAAAAGAGAAAAGACAGAAAATTTTGAAAAAAAAAAAAGTTTTTCTTTTTTCTGTCAGTAAATTTTGTATATAAATAATTTCTCTCCTTCACTGATGAGTTGGCACTGATAGGCTGCACTGATAGGCTGCACTGATGGGCACTGATGAGGTGGCACTGATGAGAAGGCAATAATATGCCGCAGTGATGGGCACTGATAGGCAGCACTGATGTGCACTGACAGGCGGCACTGATAGGCACTGACGGGTGGCACTCATGGGTACAGAGAGGTGGCACTGAATGACACTTATAGGTGGCACTGATGGGCACTGATAGGTGGCACTGATGGACAGCACTGATGTTCACTGAAAGGCAGCACTGATGGGCATTGACAGGCGGCACTGATGGGCATTGATGGGTGGCACTGATGGTCATTGACAGCTGGCACTGATGAACACTGACAGGCGACACTGATGGGACACTGATGGGCATCAATGATGGGCAGCAAAGATGAGCAGACACTGGTGGGCACTGACTGGCAGCACTATGGGCACTGATTGTGGGCACTGATGGGCATTTTTGGGGTGACTTATGGGCACTGTTTTAACTTTACTGTAATCAGGGCACTGATTACAGTAACTTATAAAACTTATATAACATAAAATAAAATTATTGTTACTAATGTTGTGTGTTTATACCATAAAAACACGCCAAGACACAAATGGCATGCATAAGTAAAATACACATAACCAATATTGACAAAACACTAAACAAAGTGCCCCGTGATTTACAATTTTTGTACAAAGTGGCCTTCTGATGATGTCCTTGAAGTATTGAAATGTATAGAAATCGGAACTTCCTGTACTGCAACTTCCATCAATTGGAACCCACGCTGGCTCCTTGATGAATTGGAGCAGTGGCTCCCAAAAAACAGTCTTTAAATTACCCAGGTGCCAGAGAGGCACCAAACATTGTGAGTGCAATACTTTTTCTTTTATATGGAGTCATTTTAAAATAAAGTACTGCACTATGATATCTTTTTTCAGCCCCCTCTCTTAGTTAACTATATGGGCATGGAGTGAAATAATAAGAGGAGGACATAATGCAGACTAGTGAGCACAGCACTGTGAGACCTTCCTAAGTGTAGGCATAAAAGTTCAATACAATCCCATGATTGCAATCCCTAGAGTGGGGCACTAATGGTGAGAGGCTTTTGTGGATATTGGAGCTAAATATAAACTTAAAAGACTGTGTTAAAGCACTTTTTGGAGCACTTTATGAAGTACGTTTTTACATGTTTAATGAATTTTGCATTTTAATTGTAAGGCACAGAACACTTTGTTTAGTGTTGTTTCAGTATTGGTTGTATGTATCATATGTAAGTCTGTAGACACTCAATACTGTACTGCTCTCCAATCCTTTGTGAACAAACTGTCTTTTGCTATAGAAAAATATTTGACATTTTGTACACATCAGTCTAGAGCACCTGCTGCCATTTTTCTGCACCCCAGTTCCTATGTTTTTGTGAAAAGGACAAAAAAACAAGAATAAGCGACTCAACTATGCACAAAAAATATTAGGAGCATATCTGGTACCTGTCCTTGACTTAGGCATATTTTATTTTATAATCAGTGACAATATTATCACCAGCTCACACTGCCAAGTGGGAGAAAGAGACATCACTGAGAGCCCCATCAAAATATTGCTATGGGGCCCCACTATCTGTAGTTACACCACAGTATTTAATATTCTGAGTCAACTCTCTGCACCCTGTTATACACTTTTGCACATATCTAGCAAACCATTCCTAAAAACAGTGAATTGGGAACTGAGGCTTAAAACTAAAAGCAAAACCAAAATTTTGATATACAGTCAAATGAATTTTGTAATCTGCGTGGAATAAAATCAGCTGACCTGTGCAGTATGTTGGTAATAATTAAAATATAACTTTTTATTTGTAAAAAAAAATGGAAATTTTATATTTGTTGGAAACAACATAGTGTTGTGTAAACTAAAATAATAAGTGTTAACTAACATCAGGGTATGAGGGGTGACATTGGTTAGGACATAAAAAGGCCTATAAAGCATAAATATTGAGATCCCTATGAAGTGTAACCCTCCCAACAGACGGGTAGGTAACCACTTATGCTTGATTTGTGTTACAATTTTACAGCCCCACTATATTGTGCACTGGCTTTTAAAAGCAGTTTGTTCTCCACGATTGCTATATTTAATTACATTTCCGTGGACTTATTAAAGCTTGTTGTTCCCCTTATTGATTTTGGCTTTTAGCCATTTTCTTACCCAGCTTAATGTGTGAGTTTATCCAGTAAAAGAGAAAAAACACCTCTCTCTCACCTGTGATTTTGTGAATTTGATAATAGCTCTGGGTTATTGATTGTTTTTTTTTTTTTTTTTTTACCTCTCTTAGAGGTTATACTAACAGGCTACCATTAATAGTATGAAAAGGTTAGAAAGAATAGGGCTAAGGCAAACCAGCTGCTTGTTTTAATATCTGTCTATATACTGATAAGCTATTACTGATAAACTAGTGATTAAGCAAGTGTGGACAGATATAAAAGACCACCATTTAATCCAGTTATGCATTTATATACTGCCTTGACTGTACTGGAGAAAAGTAAATGGTCAGTCTCTTGTAGAGTATCTGAACCAGAAAACATGCTAAAATGCAGTATATCCCAATTAGGCAAATGTGCAACGTTGAATAAAGTGCAGTAACCCAAAGCAACCATTTAGAAATTCATATCATACCTATACTGACAATAGTTAAATTAAATTAGATTGGTGTCTATGGCAGTGTTTCTCAACCTTTTTTCAGTCAAGGCATCCTTTAAAATTATAGACAATCTTAAGGCACCCTTTAAAATTATAGACAATCTCAAATAACCCTTTACAATTATAGACAATCTCAAGGAACCCTTTAAAATTATAGACAATCTCAAGGCACCTCTTAACATTATAGACAATCTCAAGACACTCTTTAAAATTATGGAGAATCTCGAGGCATCCCATTCGTAACTGTAAAAAACTATTCTAATAGCTTTACACAATGCAACAACATCCACACTGGAGGTCTGATGAACGAGCTACACAAGCTCCGAAACATGTTACCGCCCACCCGCTATTGGCGTACTTTCCAGCATGGTCACCGGAAGCCCTATCATGCTCTGTGCACGCTGACACATGAAGCAGTCTCCCGGACACTGGATTACTTCTAAGACATGCTGTTTTGATTTCAACTTCTTGTAATTTGTTTTAATCCTTCTATGCTCCAATATATGGTCTATATTGAACTTAGAGGCACCTTGTTCTTCTCCATATATACAAATGTAGGACACCCAATGTTAGAGGTGATGTATTCTTCCAAAGCAAATGCACTTTTGTACTTACTAGTATTCCAATGTTTCTCTTCTCCCTCAATTTCTGTCCATCAGTCAGCTAATGTGAACCCAGTGCTGAGGGAGAGGGGCATAGGAGGGTCAAACAAGGATGCTGTGGAGGCAACAGACATCCTCCTTATTAACTGATGATGTCATTGTTTTTTTACGATGCCAGTGTCTAGAAAGGCATTTTAGGGCATATTGAAAACCCGTGACTTTGTGTAACCAAAAAGGCAGGCTTGATCCACATGCTGTCTAGTATACAATTATTTATCAATTTTTACGCATTTTGACAAGACAGAAACTTCAAGGCACCCCTGAAGAAACTTTAAGGCACCCCAGGGTGCTTGGGCATCCTGGTTGAAAAAGGCTGTTCTATATGTTACTACCGTTTTCTTTCAACGATGGAACAGGAAAGTGTGCTTCTGCAGCTAAATCCCTGCTCCTGGGGGCCCAAAGAGAGAAAAATCCTCTCTATTCCTTCAGCATGTGTATAGCTAATTTACAGCTTATGGAGGAGACGGTACATACTGTGCATATGGAGGGAGTCATAGGTGTTGGGAGGGTTAGTTGTAGATGAGGAGTTATATGTGCTGGAGGTTTCCAGGTACAGAAATGTATTGGGTTGGCATGTCAGCTAAAGGGATAGTCACAGGCAAGGTAGAAGATATTGAAAAAATAGTGCATATAATACCAATGCAATTGCACACAGGTTAAAATGAATATAGGTGATAGGAAAAATAAATAGATAAATATATATATATATATATATATATATATATGCAGTAATAAATATTAATTGTGAAATAAATGTATATACTTGAAATAGATATAAATCAATACATAAATATTTAAATATATCAAATAAATAAATAAATATCTGTGTGCAAAAAACAAGCATGCTGAGCGGTCTGTCTAGAAGCAATTAGGCTTAAGCTGTTATGAAGCAAATAAACAAACAAATAAACAAATAAACAAACAATAACAAATCCACTCAATGTGAATAATATTATAATATAATAGAGTCCGTGTTCAAAAAAATATTTTTTGTGCCAAACTTCTATAAGTGAGTATGATGAGTTTCCTTGGCTCCAAAGACACTGCTCTATCGTGTTTGTGAATTAGTGCTCTCCTCCACCGACACCACATGTACAGCCCACTTACCAGATGTACCTTGAAAAGTGTCAATATAAATATGAGTCCCCACAGCGGTCCAATATCAAATTTTTTCATCCTTTTAGGCCAATATGTTTTCTGCTACATATTTTTGGTCGAAAAAAATCACAATAAGCGTATTTTGATTGGTTTGTGCAAAGTTATTGTGTCTAAAAACAAGAGGAAAGATTTGTGTCATTTTAATTTATTTATTTTTTTTACTAGTAATGGCGGCGATCTGTGATTTTTAGCGGGACTGCGACATTGCGGCGGACAGATTGGACCCCTGACATTTTTGACACTTTTGCAGGGACCAGTGACATTACTACAGTAATCAGTGCTAAAAATATGCACTGTTACAGTAATAATGACACTGGCAAGGAAGGGGTTAACCTAGTTTGTGATCAACTGGTTAAATGTAAGCCTAGGGGCATGTTTACTAACTGTGGGGGGGTTGGGCTTTTGAAATTATCCTATATAGAAGGATCTCAGGTGCTCTGTGATAATTTCAGAGAGAAGACTGGTCAGCTGTGTTTACAACAGCTGCCAGTCCTTCTCTCTCAGCGGGGAGTGATCGCGGGTGGCCAGCGGCCATTGCGGCCACCAGCCCCATGCATCGGCATTCCCGCTGCCGATTGGCCGTGGTAGCGCGCTGCCGGTGGTGCGCGCTCGCCCCCCAGCATCAGGCGCGCACCAAAGTACCCACACGTTGGTTCGCGCAGGAGGGGCTGACTGCCGCAGTATATATGCAGCGGGCAGTCCTTAATTGGTTAATCAATGGTCACCCCTGTTATCCCAAGGCCATGAGTCAGTAGCCATTGGTTCTTCTATCTTTTTTTGATACACCATTGCAATCAGGGAAGCTAGTTATGAAAACTGCTACAGATGTTTTAAATAATGCAGTTTTTTTTTTTTTTAATAGCGTTTTATATTAAGTCACATTTATAAATAACCAGTCAGCAATGGATAAGCCTGTAGATGCTCTTCATCTTTCTAAATTAACACTATTTATTAGACTTAGTTAGCACTTAGGAAAAAGCTTGATTAGTACTTATTGTGCATAGCTGTAGTGAAGGGATCTAGATTAATGCATGCAAGAGCCGCTACGCTAAGTTAACTGTCAGTTTGGCAGCTAATTACACCCTGCAGTGAATGTGTATGGTGGGAAGGAAGGATACAATGTAGTTCTTCTGGCCTGGTTTTGTAAGGGCTAATTATGTACATCCTAATTAATTAATTCCTGGTTTTCTTTCCAGGTTGTCATATGTTATTTTCATGTAATATAAAGTTTATCAAAGCTTTATTTTTCTTAGAATTTGCATAAAGATTGTTATATAAATTCTTTAGCTGGATGTTATATTATGCAAATTTTAACATGCAGTCATCTTAAAGCTGAACTCCAATAAAACTAAATGTCCTTCCTTGCAGTGGAGCTGCATGCCCACTGCAAGGATTAACTGCTAGTTTATGTCTAGGGGAGCAGATACAACAGTTTTACTTACTTGACGTGTGCTCCCACATGCACCTTCACACTGCTAGACTTTGAGCTCTTCTTCCCTGAACTCTGGCAGCCTAAGGTTCTCTGACATCATCAAGACCAATGCAGCGCCAATAGTCCTGCAATGGACATGAGGGTGCCAAGGAACAGTTTACTGCAGGAACATAGTGGAGAAGAGGAGAGTGCCCACTGCTGGGGAAGAAGAGGATATGGCAAATTAATGTGATTTTCTCGTCCCCTAGACTAAATAAACAGTTAACTCTTTCTGTGCAGGTGCAGTCCCACTGCAAGGGGGGCTTTAGTTTTCACAGCATTGGGCTTTGATTTATTGTTTGTTTTTTTTGTTTTTTTTCTTTTTAACTCATATATTTCTTAAAATGAAAGGGTGCAACCAACAAACATTTATTGTATAGATCTGACAATGGTAAACTTACATTTTGTTAGTCGCTATAGCAAATGTCATCACTTACTAAAAGATCTAGCTTACCTAAACTTATCAACATTTGGCGACATTCACATTTGTGGTTTGGAACACACACACCTGTACTCCATCAGTGTCCACTATCAAGTGGATATAGGAGGAGTCCCCTGTAGTGCATTTGCACATCTTTCCCAGCAAGGAGTGTTGTCTCCAAGGGTTAGAAAGGCTGGATTCATCTCTTTTTCATGGATAGTGTAGGACCCACTGATAATGGGGTACTTTGACGTAGTGGTGGGCTTGAGCACTATATGGCCATATGGTGGGACCAAATCCCCATTTTTATTCATGGATTGTCTTCAAATTTGGTAATTTCTTTTGCATTTGCGCGCTATTCTTTTTTAATATACATGTCTTTTGGTTCATAGCTGCACCAGCTTTAGAAATACATGGGTATGCTCCCCCAATTTTTTTGCTTGTTTATATTGTATAGATCTGACAATGGTAAACTTACATTTTGTTAGTCGCTGTAGCAAATGTCATCACTTACTAAAAGATCTAGCTTACCTAAACTTATCAACATTTGGCGACATTCACATTTGTGGTTTGGAAACATGACAGACAATTTTTGCCAGCTTACAAACTAGTACAATCATAGATCTAACCAGACTACCACAAATTGCGCAACTAAATTCTGTAAAATCTAACTCAAACATATATGTAAAAATGTTTTTTTTTTTAAAGGAAATACTTGAATAATAAAGAACTATCTTGTTGTGTGCATTATCCAGATTCCCAACCAGCTCAGTACTTGCTTGCTTTACTCCCTTCATTACCATGCCATTTTTCAGTGTTCTGTATAATGGAAAAAAAGACTGAAAATTAAAAAAAAAAAACCTGTTAAACATGTAGCGCTAATCCCGTAGGAGCTGCTAAGTTTTACAGTTTGTTTACCAAAACAGTTCAAAGCACCTGGGCATACAGCAGAAGCGGTTCATTCATTCTGGCTCATTATTCCGTCTAGGGGCTGTCTTTTTTGGAAGTTTATTTGCTAGTAGAGACTTGAAAGGTGATTTAGGGTAATGAAGGATACTCCAAAATGGAATGTATTGCTAGCAGAGAACACCTCTCACTAGTATAGGTAGACTTAGTCCATGGTTCATTGCTGGGGACCATGGAGCAGAATAGGGCAGACTTGAGTAGTCCATGGTTCATGGCTGGAGACCATAAAGCAAGGTTTTAGCACAGGTCAAGAAGCTCTACTCACAAGATCCTGGGCACAAAATCAGTCCATAGGTGCAGTCTTCAATAAAGTATTCCAGCATTCAGTTCAAAAACTCCAGGGACAAGCTGTTCCCCTACTCTCTGCTCACAAATCCATCCCCACTTAGGAAAAAAACTCTCCCCAGGCAATTTAAAAGCAGCCCAGCCACCATCTGGGCACACCTCCCCAGGGTTTGACAAGGCCTTGCTAAATATTCAGGCTAGACATTTGAATTCTCCCTCCCTAATCTCTAGAAACTTCTTCTGCGGGCAGGAGGAGGTAATCAAACTCTCAGTCTTTAAAGCTCTGAGCAGACAAATGCAAACAATCACTGTTCTGCAGATTTCAGAAGAAGCCAAAGACTACAATGGCCTAGCAACCTAGCTAGGAGGGCGCTACAAACATATCAAATAAATATTCTTTCTGCAAGCAAAAAACAAACAAAAAAATAAGGAAAGTAAGTTAAGTAAAATATTGCAAATGAAAAATTATTTTAAATAACATGCTTGGGAGATGCCTTTAGGCTCGGTTCACACTAGGGCGACCTGTGAGGCGACCTGGTCGCCTCACAGGTCGCCGCAGGTCGCCTCCCATAGGGAAGCTGCGGACCCGTTCTAATAGGAGCGACACAAGTCGCTCCGACCTAGAAAAAGGGTTCCGGAGCTTCTTTGGGGCGACCAGGAGGCGACCGCCATAGACTTCAATGTTATGAAGTCCGTGGCGGCCGCTCCGAGGTCACGGCGCGCTGCTCGCACCGCGACCTCCGAGGTCGCGGTGCGAAGTAGCGTCGCCTGCATGTGAACGGGGGCTTAACCTGCCTTTGAAGTGGCCCATCTCTATGATGTTTACAACTGACTTCAGTAGAAATGCTTTTGGGTTTGCTGGCAAATGTCAGCTCCTGGCTGCTTACTTCTCTATGTAAACAAATGCCCAGGAATTCCCTTCATCTATACCAGAACCTTATCCTAAATGGGGGACCGACATAGATCTTAATGGAGGACCTCCACAAAAAAGGTGTGGGGTTCCTCTTAAAAATACATACAAGACCCTTATCCTTGATGGGAGTCTAGTATGGATGTCAAAGTGGACACCACAAAAAAAAAAAAAGATAATACATAGTACTGCTACTAATTTACCCAAAAAAGTGAAAAATAAATAAACGCAAGCAGTTTTTGACAAGTCCTTTTTTTAATAAAAAGACAAAACACAAAAAATGTCTACTGCTACTGTACATGCTCAGCGCTACAATACATGTCCACTGCTACTATACATGTCCACCGCTAATATAAAGTACTATACAATACTTTTTTTTAAAAAGAAAAATGTCTACAGCTAATATGCATGACATTTGGCTCCTGGGAAAAGAGTAAAAATTCAAGCAATTGGACGAATGCCTGAGTAGCCAAAGTTCAGTCCAGGCTTGTGTTCAGACCAAATTTTGTGCTCATCCTTATTTAGGATCACAAGATAACGGCAGGTAAAGAAGACGTGTTCTATACTTTATTGTTCATATCAGTTGTCTTTTTCATCTACATGTTAGGCATTATCCAGCCACTGCTTCTGTGTGTAAGCCTATGCCTTCTTCACATCATCAGTGAACACATAGTTAATTCTTCTTTATTGGATTACCATTGTAATTCTAGCCCTCTAACACTTCTGTTTTTCCCTTGCACTTTTCATTTTGTTTTATTCATCAGGTAACATGTATTTTTCTTTTTTTAATTTTGTACTTTTCCTTTAATTACTCCCTTGTGCATTGGTTGTTTTGACACTACCAAACACAAGTTGGGGTATCATATTGGTTTTAGCAATGAAGGTACATTTTCAGCATTTCTAGAGACAGAGGTAGCAGATGAACTGGATTGGTTAACGCTTAATAAAGCAGTGGGTCATGTTTAACTAGTTGCTGACTGCCCACAGTACATGTACTGCAAACGGCTGGCAGCTGCAGACCAACTGACTTACAGGTACTTTGTCTTTTGAACCAGCTTGTCAGGTGTGAACTGCCCGTCCCCTGCCGAACTGTGCTGTGATAGTGCAGTCACAGCACAAGTCTGTCAACAGGCTATGGCCAATGATTTTTCTCATAGATCTGCTGATTGGCTGTGGCCAATCATAGCACACAGATCACCTGTGTTTGCAAACATGGACTCGGGTTCTGGCCCAGATCTTCTCTCTCTGAACCCTTTTCGGTTCCAGAGAGAGAGAAAAAGCCACAACTGTGTAAGTAAATTCAGCACACCTACAATTGCACACACCTGGAAAGGAAAAGTATTGGACGGCTGCAAACCCATATAGTACATACAAAAATTTATTGAAATAACCTCAATGAAAACATGGCACAATTGGCATATCGGCAGGGGAAAAGGGAGGTTGACGCGTTTCACACGATAAACGTGCTTTGTCAAAACCAAAAAAACAGGTGTAAAACATGAGTTGATGGGATTCAAGAGCTTCAATCAGCTTTGCATGAAGAGCAAGCCATATTGCTCAACCCATTCTTTTTTTTTTTTTTAACAATATTTTTTATTTGAATTTCACAAACATACAAATCAACAGTGCAGAAGTAACAGCAATAGAAGCAATAAGAACAATACAAAACAGTGGACAAAGGAAAGATGTTCCAGCAATAGGGTAGCGATTCAACAGGGCATAAAGAAAAAATAAAGAAACAAGTGCGGGTTTGACATGGGCACTCTTCAGTTAGTTTGGCACAATGGGCACTGAAGACATAGCAGGTCTATGTGGCTCAATTAGAGGTTAACACAGATGAAGGGCAGCTACTCTCCTGAAACACCAATTGGGAACATACCTCGTCAGGAGAGGTAGAACCACCCCTCTTTGTGGGGAGCAAGAGGAAAGGCTGTGCTTTGTTGCTGATTAGGTCAATATTACTGAGAGTACCTCCAGTGTTGCCAAGCTCTATCGAATTTGTGGAAGGAGAGGGAGTTGTAAGCCAAGGATTTTTCTAGGTAGTAGTTAGCACTGACAATGTCGACAACTTCAGAGAAGTTGGGGACATCCAGGGTACTCCATCTACGGAGAATTAGCGTTCTTCAAGATAACAGACAAAAAAAAAAGTATCCAAAAGTAATCTGAAAAAATAACAAAATTAAGAACATAAAACTCAAAATAAAGTAAAAATAAAATGTATATGTGTGTGTCCATAACAGACCACACACAAACTCTGAAAAAATGTATACATTTTATGTACATTAAAAAATATATAAATAAATTTAAAAAAATGTGAAAAAAAAATATGGCTTAAATTCGGAAACATACACACCACATGAAAGACAAAAAAATGACTATAGTCTTGTTATCCTATTAGACCATGAGGATTTAATGTATATCATGAAAAACTCTTTTTATGCAGATATTTAACTACTTTAATGTAATGTATTTGCACAAACCTAGTTAGGCACTTTTAACCCCTTAATCACCCTCCAGTTAATCCTTTCACTGCCCTGTCACCAGTGTCATTAGTAAGGTATAACAATGTTTTTACTGATCACTGTATTAGTGTCACAGGCGACTTCAAATAGTGCTAGTGTCAGTTTGTGACCCTCCCAAATAGCATGAGATTGGCCATTCATATTTAACCCTTTGATTGCCCACAACACTATCACAGACACATTATAACCGCCATTATTAAGTATAGTGTGTAAACGTATTAGTATCTTTGATCAGATCAGAATTATACTAGTGTACCCAATAGTATAGCCCCCCCCAAAACACAGTTTTAGAAAGAGCAGCCCCGTTTGCTGCCCCCCCCCCTCAAAAAAAAAGTGCAGTGTCTATATAATTTCTGATCACTGTGACCTCTAATACATTGTACACTAAACTGCAGTGTTAGCAAAATCAGGCCTGCACTCCACTTGCACTAGCAGGTAAATTTTATTAATAGCGGTTCAAGCAGTCCTTGACAGCCAGGAGCTCTTTTCCTGTGAGTCACACTAGGTACCTGTAAATTTATTGACCAAAATGTCCAAAGAAAGGTACACTAGTGAAGAGGTCTACAGGATTCTGAGTGTGACAGATAAGAGCAAAGGGGAGTACTCTCTGCCAGAATCAGGCTCAGATTATTAACCTGTTGAAAGCAGCGGCACCCTCAAAGGGAGATTAGAATGGAGAGGAGGTCCCTGCTAAGGTCAGGCATACCTGATCCCAGGTTGCTGAGGTGTTAGAAATGCATGATCATTTTCAGGTGCAGCAGAGTACCAGTACTAGCGCTGCACTACCTTTTGGTAAACTGGCAAGCACCAGTGGCCTAGTAAATCATGACCTTTTACACACCAGCACTGCAGTTTCTTTTGGTGATGTGGCGAGTCCGAGAAGTGCAGTCTAAGCTGTTGCGGTGGCTAGCACAAATAGTACCCTCCCTAGTAGCCTCCAAGAAATTTCGCACAGGCTCTTAAAGCCCATAGTGTCCTTCCAGAGGTGCTTGCAAATCCTGATTGGCAGCCCCCAGATTGAGCAGCACCTGATGCCCCCCCCATTAACAACCCAACCTAAAATTCAGGTGGAAACAATTTTTTTAGTTTTTTTTCACAGAAGATCTGTATCAATTGGTTTTGGACCAAAGCTTTGTGCTGACCAGTACATTACCGCCAACTCAAATTCCTACCTAGCCAGGCAATTCTGGTGGAAATGTATCACAGTTTCCAAATGTATGATTCTTTTTGGCCTAACCCTTAACATGGGCTTTACAAAAAAAAAAAAATTGCGGTCATATTTGTCCCCAGACCCGATTCATTATGCAATAATGTGTTTTATGTATTTCTGCATCAATACCCTCTGTCATCCTCAGCATGCCCCTGAATATGATCAGCTCCACAAAATTTGGCCCCTCATAAATTATCTCCCTGAAAAATTTGCAGATGTGTATACTCCCCAACAAAACATCTACGTAGACAAGTCCCTTGTACATTTCTCTGGCCGGCTTGTATTCAAACAGTATTTCTCAAACAAGTGTGTCACATCTGGGGTCAAAATATATAAGCTCTGTGAAAGGGCAACAGGCTATACATACTAATTTAGAATTTATGAGGAAAGAGACAGGGAAGTGGAGCCCCCGAATGCCCAGACTACATGGGGAGCAGTGGTAAGATAGTATGGGACTTGGGGATCACCCTTGTTCCAGAAGGGGTACCATTTGTATGTGGACAAGCGCAACACTTTTTAGACACTTATTCAATCTTGGATTTGGCTGTGCGCCCTAATCACTGCGGCTTCCCCCATCAGCTCGCTAACACCTGCTGAGGAAGCCTGCTTGAGGAATAATGAATTACTTGCAGTGAAGTGTAAGGACAAAGAGGATGTTTGCATCCTGTCCTCTATTCATGCAGACACATTGGTCCAAATTACCACGGCATCTGGTGTAGTTGAAAAGCATCTCTGTGTCCACGAACACGTTTTTGGAAAATGAAAAAAAAATTGTTTTTATTTTCTTTTTTGATTTTTCAAAACCTTGTGAAAAAAAATTAGATCTACAAAATACTTACCATGCCTCTTATTGAATTCCTTGGGGTGTCTACTTTCTAAAAATAGTTCATTTGGGGAGGTGTTTGTACTATACTTGCATTTCAGGGCCTCAAAAACTGTGATAGGTAGTGAACAAGCAACATGTGGAAATACGCCCTTTGAAAGCCTAAAGGTGGTCATTGGAATTTGGGGGCCTGTGTGTGGTTAGACTGCCAAAAAATCTATCACATGTGGTATTCCTATACTCGGGAGAAGTAGAAGAATGTGTTTTGGGGTGTGAGTCCACATATACCCATGGCATGTGGCAAAAAATAAAATCTTCCATACACTCAACATGGGATTATTTCGGGGGGGAAGTGACATGAGGAAATTACGTACTTTGAAAGCCTGAAGGTGGTCATTGGTTTTTTGTTCCCCATATGCTGCTAGGCTCCCAAAAAATCTCACACCTATGGTATCCCCATAGAAGTAGTAGATTTTATTTTATTTATTATTTTTTTTTTTTTTTGTGTGTAATTCCACATATACCTATGGAATGTGTGAGAAATATCTCATTAAACTGTGAAACTGTGTCATTTTCCAAAAATTTGTGTAAAAAAAAAAAAAAAAAACTTCTTTGCATTCAACATGCCTCTCAGCAAATAGCCTGGGGTGTCTAATTTCCAAAAGGAGTAATTTGGGGGATGTTTGTACTATCCAGACATTTCCTTGATTGTAAAATTTTCTACTGACAGAGCTGGAAAGAGAAGGGAGAAAGAATGAGGTAGAATGAGGCCAGGGATGGAACAGGGGGTGGGGAGGCAGGTTACAGGTTGGATAAAGAAACAGGAGCAGGGGAGCAGGGGAGCAGGGGAAAAGAGGTCTATTTTGAGAGACAAGTAGTGGGGGAGACTGAGCATTTAACCGCTTGCCGACCGCCGCACGACTATTTACTGCGGCGGTCAGCCCCTCACAGGCAGAGTGACGTAGCGGTACGTCACTAGCCTGGGAGGGTCTGGGGAGCCAGCGCGCGCCGCCGGCGGCGCGCTCCCGCTCCCGCGCGGTCACGGACCCCCCCCGCGCGTGTGACCGGTGGACCCGATGTCCGCCGGCCACTCTGCGATCGGCGGGGGAGAGGGAGAAAGTCAGGCAGCTTGTGTAAACAAGCTGCCTGTCATTCTCCTCAGTGTAAAGACACTGATCACACGGATCTAGTATGTAGATCCGTTGATCAGTGTCCTTACAGCTCAAGCCACAGCCAATCACATTAGAAAGCACGCCCCTAGGGACACACACAGCCCCTCCCTCCCAAATAAAGTTAACCCCTTCACTACCAGTGTATTTTTACAGTAACAGTGCATATGTATAGCACTGATTACTGTAGAAATGTCACTGGTAACCCCAAAAGTGTCAAAAATGTCAGTCAAGGGTCCGATCTGTCTGCCCCAATGTCGCAGTACCGCAAAAAAAATCGCAGATCGCCGCCATTACGCGTTAAAAAAAAAAACAACAAAAATGACAAAAATCTTTCCCTTTGTTAGTAAACGCGATAACTTTTGCGCAAACCAATAAAAATACTCTTTTTGCGATTTTTTTTACCAAACATAGGTAGCATAAAACAAATTGGCTGAAAATGTTAAAAAATTTAGATTTTTACATTTTTTTTGGGGGGAATTTCATATAAAAAAATGTGAAAAATATTGTTATTTTTGCAAAATTGACGCTCTTTTTTTGTTTATAGCGCGTGATCAAAAAATCGCACAGGTGATCAAATACCATCAAAAGAAAGCTCTGTTTGTGGGAAAAAAAGGACGCCAAATTCGTTTAGGTACAGCGTTGCACGACCGCGCAATTGTCCGTTAAAGTCACGCAGTGCCGAATCGCAAAATACCCCCTGGTCGTTTAGCAGCCAAATCCTCCGGGGCTTAAGTGGTTAAGAATAGCCAAGCATTTAGGTATTGTATTTCTATGTGTGGGAGGTAGAATTTTTTGAGAGCAAGGTGTAAAGGGTGGTAAGTAAAGTTTATTTTCAGGAGAATATTTGTATTCAGTTCAGTAGCACCATGTTTGTCTGAACTGTTCATACTGATTTTTAAGTTAGAACGCAAAGTCCTCTAATGTCATGATTTTGATTATTTGAGCAAACCACTGTGTAATTGTTGGGGATGAGGATTTACTCCATAAAGGTGAAAAACTGTATATGCTTTTGCAGCATTCAGTAAACGGATGAGTACGGAATATCTGAAAACGTTTCTGGTGAAGCGGAAAAAGTAGAAAAATAAGTACTAGGGGATTATTATGGAGGGGAAGTCTGGTAAGTTTGTTAATAATTTAGGTAACTGTGGGCCAGAAAGGAGTGAGTTTTGGGCACGACCAGAAAACATTAGGCTGTGTCTTTTTATCTTCTTGACATCTCCAACAGACAGCGGAGACTGTTGGAAAAATATTGTAAAAGGTCGTACCTGTTCTGTACCAATTGGCTGGGAATTCATAGTTGACCTTTTGATACTTGTTAGCTATGGACGTCTTGAGGGAGAAATATATGGTAAGGTCAATTTGGTCAGGTTGAAGAAAAATGTAGCTCTTGTTCCCATTTTTGATTATAAAATGGGAGAGAACCTGAGTCCTACTGAAAAATATTGCATAAGATTCAGAGAGGATTCCTCTGAAATTGAGGAGAGAGGGAAGCTAGAAACTATGTTTGCAGCTTCTGCTGACCAATCGGTCAGAATGGATGAGATGAGTAGCTCTGAATACATGTTTTCTTAACCAATGGTGGTAGTATCAGTCCCGCAAGGCAGGAATGCAGGGTGTCCAATGATGGGACTGAGGGAACTGGGGAGAGTTTAGGGAAACATTTGGGTGTAGCTGTCAGGGTAGGCCCAAAAATGAGGTAGAGGTAGGCAACCTGTTAAAGGTGACAAATTCCTGTTCTATAGTGGTCCACTGCATGTGAGAGGTGTGTCTGCACCATTCGTTAGCCAGGTAAAGTGGACAGCTTGGGGGTAGAGAAGTGGGTCTGGCATACCCAAGCCATATTTCAGTTTTGGTAGTATTAGTATTGTTCTTTTTACATTAGCCAGGGAATGGGGTCATTAGAATTTTGTGATACTTTGCTATTTTATTGTGTTATTCTTTAAAGGGTGAAAACATGTGCGGTAACTCTTTATTTATTTTATTTTGATTTATACAGCACATTTGTTTTTTTTATAAGGAAAGGTAAAATAACCTTAATAGTGATACAACAGCATGAGTGGTATTTTACTAATACTTAGGCTCTATTCACGTCTCTCACTCCTGTATTGCGTTTTGTGCATGTTTTTTGGGGCATTTCTGTAGTGTATTTTTTGGGTGACACCATACACTTAAATGGGCTGCCTTCTCCAAAAATGCACCATGCACCAATTTTTGGCACTAAGGTAAGCACATTTGGCAGTGCGTGTTTTTTTTGCATTTTTTGCGCAGAAACTGTGCGACAAGAAGCGTGAATGCTACCTGCATTTGGAGTGGCATTAGGAAATAATGGCACCGCAAGTGCGTTGCACATTTTGGTGCATTTTTTGCATGCTTGCAGAAAAGCTCGCCATGGCAGATGTGAACGGGACGTTACAGAGCAATATAAATAGTGCCATGCTTTCTTGTGAAAATGTAAGTGATATGGGGTATATAAGGTGTGGTGTTGGTGTATGTGAAAATGTTTTCTATGGTGGGTAGAGTGCTAGACTGTTTATAGGTAACAGCTGAGCCACTATAAAAGAGTAGAGGTTTTCTTAGCAGTTTTAAACTGAATTTTATTCCCCAAACTACTAAGAAAATAGACAGTTATAGTGTTATTAGGAAAAGATCAATTGCTTAATTGTATGAGTTGCATGAATGAAATGGATGAATGCATTAAGTTTAGCACTATTGTACATCAGGAAACCTTTGAATATTTTACCTTTTGAACTAGTTTTGGACAACACCAAAAACTGAACTTTGTTTATCCTATAACTCACATATAGAGGCGAGCTATCAATTTGGTCAGAACCTGGAGTCGCATCGCATTTTGCTTGCTCGGCAAACAGCAAAACAAATTGGTGTTTGAACGTGTCGAGCCTCTGGCAGCAGTAGGTAGTGAAACATTTAGCAGTGGTATTTCTATCGCTGCCAAATGTGACAGCATTCCCTCAGGCTGGATGTTAGGGAGCTGGCAGCCACCGGAATCCTAACAACCGTCCATAAGTCATCCCCACCCAACCCATTCAGCTGTCAGCTGGGGAACTCTGAATGACAGCGAAATCTTAACAAACGGGTGAGGATTGTGTAAAAAAAAAAAAAGAAAAATAAAACAGTGTGGATCCCTCACTCCAATATTCACAACAGACCCTTCAAGTCAAGCAGGGATTTAAAGTGGAAATCACATGAAAAAACAAGAAAAAAAAGTTTGGGAGTTCCCCTCAAAATCCACAACAGACCCTGATCTGAGAATGCAGCCTGGCTGGCAAGGAAAGGAGGGGAAAATTAGCGTTAAAAATAAACAAAGGGGTAGGGACTCCTAGGTGACCAAAATGGACAACCCCGTGAATGACTGTAAATAAATATTAGGTGTTTGCTAAGGCATACAATGGGAAAATGACAAAAAAATTTAACCTTAATATCAAATAAATATTTCCAATATAGAACTGGAACTAATCAATGGTTCAGTTCTGTGTCATGATTCCACCAGGACCTATTGTGGTAATTTTAAAAGGAATGCATGATTGTTTTATGGCAATAACCATATGAAAGCATGTCAAAGATTATCCTATAACTGTGTTTATTAGTATGCATGGCCCCATCTATAGCAATCTGTTCAGCAACCTGTTCTGTTAAGTCAATTGTCTGTTGACCAGTTATGTGCATCCTACACTGTATAAATGTCTCTGTTACCGTACATGTAGCTGGCACTCTCCTAAATGTAGGAGTATCTTACATGTTTTGTATGTCAATACATTCAGTTTTATTCCTTATTAAGACAAGTGTTCTTCACTGGACTTCACAACAGTTTTGATAGAGAATGTCGGGACACTAGATACCAATATCTGACCAATCCAGTGATATAAAATTGACAGAGAAAAAAAAAGTTGCAGTAAACCATACACCAAATGTATCCTAAGAACAAGAGTGAAGGCTCAAATCACAAAGCTTTAACACTAGCATAGGGCACTTGATTTTCAGCCAGGTGACTATAACTTTTACATTTAATTGAATTTGACTAACAATAACTGTGACTTTTTTAAAATAATGATACCTAGCTTGAAGTGTAAGCTTTAGGGATTGAGCCTTATGTGGTAAAATTAATAAAATATTGCGTGTTATGATAGCAGTGAGCAATGACAGAGAGTAAGGTGCAATGGGGATGAATATGTGGATGCACTAGAACCTAGTGGAAGGGGATCCACATATTTTTATATTTTCCCAAGAGCCCTGAAAAGGTAGCAAATGTGGTAGCATGCAGGGGTAAAACTGTTCCTTTACATGCTCTGTCTTTAGGAGATTTTGCGCTGGGGCGTGTACTTTGTAGAGTATTACACCAGACAACAGTACTTTTTCCTGGTGTTACTGTTAAGCAACAGAGCTAAGGAAGAAGTACTTTCCCCACAAGAAAAAACACATTCTCTGTTGCTTTATGAATAGCAGCTTACATAAATTTGCAAGGTATACTTACGATATAAGACAAAATAAAATATTATTAACTATTTCAGAACTGTATTTACATGTTGCCTTTAGCAACAGCTATATAGCAACAGTTAAGTGCATTACACATTCGAAATGCTCCATAAAACAGTTTTAATACTGCCATCATAACATCATTTACCAGCATCTACTGTACAGTATATGATATAAACGGCCCTACAAATCTTTAAAAAAAAAAAGGTCAGCAGGCACGCTTGCTTTTGCTGCCTAGGTGAGACTTGCTTTTAGGAGTTCGTCTGAGTTGCTTCCACTGCATGTAAGTGGGGTGCAGCCCACTGCGGCAGCAATATACACACAGTCCAATTGCAATGAAAGAACTTAAAGTACTGAAATTATGCAAAAACAGTTTACAATAAACCTGGGGGGAGACAGCCCAACTGGGAACACTCATGGGTCCAAAAGAGTATAGAGAACAGGTTTCAGCCAAACTTCAGCATAAATAATCAAAAAGAATAGTCAGCGCTTAAAATCTGTAAAAGATGTGTGCAATAAAGTTTGATATACCCAAAATCCCTCTATCCAATATACAAATGAATAGCAGTGCTAAAAATAAAATCATACCAAAATTGCTTAAATATAGTGAATCATCCACAACCTACAAAACATGTGCGTCACCATAAACCATTGGACAGTAAAGAACCCTCTATGCAGTTCAAGGTTAAACCACTTCTCCTCCAGCTTCAATGAATGGCCATGTATCTTTTTAAACTCCCTCCCACTGAAAAGTTTTTTTCCCTATGCTGGGGTCATCACCAGTAAGGTATTTGTATATTGCTATCATATCCTCTCTCAATTGTCTCTTCTCCAGAGAGAATAAGTTTAGTGTGAAGGTAGGTAAAAAACAGCGCTCATGTGTTGATAACAAAAATAACCCCTTTCCTAAAATTCTGTGAACTATAAATATTGTGTATAAATGAACTCAATGTCCTATTCCAATGAATAGTCAAATCAATAATATTGTAACTATAAATAACACATTGATATAAAATTATATAAAGGGATTTGTGTACAGCTAGATAAATATCAAGTCATTTCCCGTGTAGTTGAAATTCCCTATTATTATCACAGTCCCAGCCCCGGCAACCCTTTTCATCTGTGCAAGGAGCTGACACCTCCTCAATAACACTGGGTTGCCTATACCAAACTTCAATGATTAACTTTGAACTATTTACATCTATATGCAGTTCCACCCATGATGCTTCAAATTCATCACACACACACATCAACTAGATCCTCATTCACACTCGTTTTAAGATCACTTCTCACATAAAGACAAACACCACCCCCTTTCTGTTTTAACCTGTCTCTAGCAGAGGATAAATTAAGGGCAAGTTTGCCTGGAGGGAGCCCACTCCTCCTAAAAGGCACAGGGACAAAATGGACACCCAGAAAGAACACAATGGGAGCAGGAGACATCCAATGTGTCCCCACACTGAATCAGCAAACAAGATATACAAAAAGATGGCAACCACCCTGAAAACTCTAAAAATGATAGATTATTATGCTGGTGTTCTAGCTCAACTTAAAGATTAGTTTAACCGCTTGCCAACTGCCCCACGTACATGTACAGTGGGGTGGCGACCCCCCTGTGTGAAATCACATACCTGTACGTGATTTTGCTCTTCCGGTGGACAGTGTAGTGCTTTCAGGATACAGTATGCAGGCTGCACTAAAAGTCCTTTGAGGGTGAGGATATCGGAGCATGTAAAAGATAACACTACCATATTAAAGGCTAAAAACATCTCCAATGTGTTAAAACATTTCCGAGAGACTTATCGTGGCAATCTTGACGCTTTTTCATTTTTTGGTGTTGAACAGGTTAAAAAAACCCTTAAGAGGAGGAGACACACATTGTATTCTGCTAAAATGTGAGGTGTGGTGGATACATACCCTAAATACTAGGAAACCCCATGGCTTGAAAGACAGGATGGACATAAATCTTTTTCTAATATGAATTTTATTTAATTAATAATATATTATTAAATTACCCTGCATTACAATGTAAGGTGTTGTTCAGAGTATATGTCTTTTTCATTTTTTTGTGCAGTTGTCTTTGCTCCATGTATTTTTAATGGATTAATTTGCTCTTAATTAGTGAGGCTACTGCCCCTTTGATTGGAGGATTTCTCATACTATATATATATCAGTTTTTAAATCACTTTTGTAGGTTTTGATAAAGGCTCTATAGCCGAAATGCGTCAGGATATACTCTATACCTTGTCACAATAAAGTAATTTTATGCAAGAGCACGCCGAGTTGCCAGCCCTTCTGTCTTGAATTCAAATTTCTGGGAGCTTGAGCACCGGACTTCAGTCTATAAACTTATTAGCAGTGGAGCCCAGGTAATCCTTGCTGTTTTCCTGAGAGGCCAAATACCCTGGAAAGTTTAGCATGGCTTTTATGCGGATGGTGGCATTCTGAGAAATATAACTTTGTTTTATGCTAAATGCAAGATGTCTTTTTTTTTTTTTTTTAAATGACCCCCTTTTGAGAAATGGGAAGATGTATTAAAAGCTCAGTATACCATCCCCCAGTGGGAAATTATTTGGAAGCTCACTCAAAGGTGGTACTTAACATACTTTGGGCTATCTAAGTTTAGTGGTAATACATCCCCGGAGTGTTATAGAGGGTGTGACCAAATAGGCCTCTACCATACTCTTTGCCATACCTCTACCATACTCTTTGGTCAAGTAAACACCTTACAAACTATTGGAACTAGATTTTCCAGTTAGCTTCTGAGGTGACAGATTACTCTCTAACCCAAACCCCGGGATTAGAACTACTTCGTTCAGAATCTGACTTTATTCCGTATCCATTTAGACATAAGATGACACAAACAGTATATTGCTAGTGGCTAGGTTGATGATCCTGAAACATTGGAAATCTAACATTGCTTTTTCCTTCAATGAAACAATTGCTGTTACACAAACTCATTACACTTAGCAAGTGATGATGACTTCTAGCATAGGTAATTACGACAAAATAGCATCATTATAGCAATCTTGGTCAAGATGGTATGACTCTACCTATTCGCATATAAACTCTGATGCGAGATATTGACTTCCTAATGATCTGTTTCTCTAACGAATTTATATAAGTAATATATCTATAAAGAAGGTTAGCATTTATTTATACACCGTGGAAGACCCTTTAGTGCCCGTTTATTGCTGCAACAGTGTAGCAATATCCATTGCTTTACTTAGAGTAAATGTCTGGATGTGCTGAATGATGGAATTTGTTCTTACTTTTTGTATGTTACTCTCTGGCTTACTGTTTGACACTAAATAGCTTAACAAAACGTAATTAAACATGATTGAAGAGAAAACCTCCACCACTCTATCCGAGTCTTAAAAAAGTTTGGTTTTCAGCATTACTTTAGTCTGGTCTGACAAAAACAGTCTCTGGTAACATATAAGTGATTCATAGTAAAACACTGTATGTACCTATATATATATATATATATATATATATATATATATATATATATATATATATATATATATATATACACACTAATGCCTCGTACACACAATAAGATAATCGTATGGAAAAAATCGATTTCAAATCGATCGCACGATAATCTGATCATTAGTACACAGCTTTCGACAGCCGATCACAACATTTCGTCCAACAAAATGCGAAGGGACTAACACGAACACTTTTGTTGTATGATAGCCTAGCGAATGACAATCGTTTAATCAATACAGCATAGGTCTGCTAAAAATCGATAGACAAATACCACGCATGATCAGGATCAGGAAAAAAAAACACCTGGCTGCCATTGATTTTGTTTTGCACTATCTGATACGTAGCTATGCGACCAGGAAGCTTTTCCAGAATCGTATGAAAAAAATCATACGTTTAGTACACATTGTTGAATTCGATACTAGTATCATGCAACAAAATGCGAACGATAAGTCGTCCGATTATCTGATCGTTTGTACAAGGCATTAGTGGGGATTATGTCTTCACAAATATACCTCTGTGCATCTGTAAGGAAAAACTTAGTAAAGTAGTATGAAATTGTCCCAAGGCCTTTGTGCTCCACTGAGCTTTACATAAATGAGATGCCTTCAGATGTACTTCCATGATAAGACTATTGTGAACATAGGACTAATTTTGCAGTTCTCTAGTCCTATAAACTACATTCATCTTCCACTAATTTAAAGGCAATGTAATAAATCTACATGTATTCTATTCAACCCTGGAGAACCATGTAATTTCAATTATGTGGCTGATCTTCTGCAAACGTTCAGGCTGATGATTTAAACTGAGCAATGCGTATAGGTTTTCAATCTCTCATTACAGTAGGTTGTAAATCTTCAGTTATGCCAGTCATCTCTGCCCTGACAGGGTTTTAATTCTCACCTGTTTCTATGTTTCTTTTTCGCCTTCACTACAACAGCTTCTCTTACCTCTGGATGCCCTGCCCTTTGCGGAACCTTTAAATATTTAATCAATGCAGTGGCACAGCTGGGCTACTATGCTATATTTATCCACTATTCCTTTTTTCCTTTTCTATTGCTTAAAGGTCACCTTTTCAAGTAGCTTTCAGAGCAACAAGAGTAATTTCTCTGCTTGTTCCTATCCAAGCAAATGAATAATGGATAGAGAAATACAACACAGGTTTGCAGGATTTGACACTTACATGCTGCAAAATACAGCACCTCAGTTTAAGAAATTGCAAGTCCAAGGGCAGTATGTCCAGGTCAAGGCGTGGTTAATCTGAAACCTCAACAAGTATTGTAAGTTTAGGCAGATTTGATGGAAACAGAGACCGAGTCAATGCTCGACTAAATGCTAATTAAAAAAGTGGCAGAAGGAAAAGTACAGACAGGGTTTTTGCTACAAATAATGTAACAGTTTGTGAGCCAGCAAAATAAACCATTATAAAGTGACGCCAGCTGTTTTTCCTGTGGTAGATAGTAAAATTTAGCCTTTAAAAGAAAACTGAGTGACAGATTAGAAGGACAAATTCAGTTTGCTAAAAAAGGTACACAGATCAGTTTCTAATGAACATGAACATCTCCAAAACTGTTGATTTTGTCATTTTTGAAACTTACATCTTTCATTTCAAGGCTATTATGTTTACTTTTTTTTAGCAATCAAAGTCTACATTCCAGAGTATGAAATAAATAAATATGGGTGGGTTTTGGATTTCCCTATTTATTATAAATATGTATTATTTTGTATATTCCTACAGTTAACTAGTCCTATAGTTAACTAGTCTATCAAAGCTCTAAAAAGGCTAATGGTGGTGATAATATAACAAAGTTAGCTATAGAAATAAACATGATGCTTAAATAAACAAAGGTCTAATTTTTTTACAAATAAAGCTAACATAAAACACGAAAAGAATACTACAGAGCATATAAAACAAAAAGAGCATAGATGATTCTTTACGTGAGGTCGTCCTCGGTATTCAGTGTATCTCGGCTGGGCTCAACGGGAAAAGAGAAAGCCTCATCATTTGCTCTCACTTTTTAAAGCGCACTCAGACACAACCCACACAAACACCCTCTACCCATCTGTGTAGTCCTCTGTGCAATGAGAAGCTATAGATGGCTGTTCTTCCTAATCACCAGGAAGTATATCATCCCACTGAACATCTTCCAGGATGTTTTTTTATTTTCCTCCACAAGGGGGAAAAATGCTAATGCTTCTAGTTATTTGGAACCATGCATTGTAGATCGATATTTACATTTCCCTTATTTTTAGGATATGTGCCGTATTAGGGATTTATCCTATTTGTAGAGTAAAAGGGCAACGGTTCCAATAACCTATATGGTGGCCGCTGCGCTTCCGGCACAATTCATACTGTTGCTGTCCTGGGATTGGTTGTTTGTTGTATTTATGGTGAAGTCAGCATGCCGCCCGCATCCCCATTAGAAGTCTTTGGAGATGAGCGCGTAGGGTTCGGCATGCTGACGTCACTACGCTGCCCAGAGGAACGGGCTACATGAGAGTCGGTCGGCTTGTTTTTATGGGAATTTCTCTCATCCACATTGTGAGTGTTTTTTTAATATTTATTAAATAAAGGCTGTATGGTATTACACTATCACCATCTTATTGGTTGTGTCTTGGAGGCTTGCTGCTGTGATCCCTTTGAGTGGCGCTGCGAGGAAACACTACTGGAGGCTCATTTACATATTCATCTGGTAAGTAGGGATGATCGAACGGTTCGGGTCGACCATCGGTTCGACCCGAACATTGGATGTTCGATATTCTGCCGAATACCGAACTTTTTGCGGCAAAAGTTCGGTATTCGGCCACCAGAACCGCCCAAAATGCACTGGGACAGGAACTGGGCTTTAAAAGCCCGTGATTGGCCCAGAAACGTCTGCAAAAGCCAATGAGGGGGCAGGAGTCTCCTAGGAACGTGATTGGAGTGACTACGGGGACCAGAGGCCAATCAGGAGTGAATACGCCCCACACTATATAAGATGGCCCCGCCTAACCCCTAGCACAGTTATCCAGAGCCTGTTGAAGAGAGTTGAAGCAGTTCTGTCTGACTCCTGCTTGCTACACTACATTTCCTACATATCGAGTGGTTCTAAAGCTCCATATAGCAGAATTGTATTTAGCTTACAGCCAGTGTAGTTAGATACAGCGATTGTGCTAAAAAAAAAAACTTAAGGGACAGTGTCAGTCTTCTGCTGTATGGAGCTTTCTATTTAGTGGAAAAGGATATCTAGTGTATCTCAGGCCTTCGCTATCTAGTGTAGTTAGGGAACTTTGTACTACATTAGTTAGATTTGAAAATTTAGTTTCTGTAGGGAAAGTGTGAGGGTTCTGTTTAGTGAGCACGTGGCACAGTGCTGCTCTATCACAGCAGGTATACGTGCTTGCTAGGCAGCAAAATACAGTGACAACTTAACGCCTGTTGTTCAAAGCGTTAGGTGCACTGTACAAAAGCCTTTGCAACTGTGCGTGACACGCAACTGCTGTGCTGTATCCAGCGACAACTGTGGGTCGCATAGCAGTGTGCGTTTTTCACCGCAAACAGTTGCCAACGCATCAGTGACAACCTAACGCCTGTTGTTCAAAGCGTTAGGTCCACTGTGCAAAAGGCTTTGCTACTGTGCGTGAACCGCAACTGCTGTGCTGTATCCAACGACAACTGTGGGTCGCATAGCAGTGTGCGTTTTTCACCGCACACAGTTGCCAACGCATCAGTGACAACTTAACGCCTGTTGTTCAAAGCGTTAGGTGCACTGTACAAAAGCCTTTGCAACTGTGCGTGACACGCAACTGCTGTGCTGTATCCAGCGACAACTGTGGGTCGCATAGCAGTGTGCGTTTTTCACCGCACACAGTTGCCAACGCATCAGTGACAACCTAACGCCTGTTGTTCAAAGCGTTAGGTCCACTGTGCAAAAGGCTTTGCTACTGTGCGTGAACCGCAACTGCTGTGCTGTATCCAGCGACAACTGTGGGTCGCATAGCAGTGTGCGTTTTTCACCGCACACAGTTGCCAACGCATCATTGAGAAATATGCCTGGTAGACCAAGAAAAGGCATACGTGGCCCTGCTGCGGAAAGGGGCACAGCTTCTAGGGTGTCTAGAGGCAGGGGTGGACGTGGTGGTCAGTCCTCAGCCAGGCCACCATTTGGATTGTTCTCCGGCAGTGGCCAAGCTATACGTCCACAGTATGTACAGGAGGTGGTGGACTATATGAACAAACCCTCATCATCGGCATCATCTGCAACTACAGTGACCCAGGCAGAGAAAAGTGGTCAGTCTTCTGCAGTTGTCAGAACAAATACAGATGAGTCCATGTCCACCTCATGTCCTCCCTTAGACCCAATTTCAGACATGGCAGAGGAGTCAGCTGAGCTGTTTGACCACAGTGTCGGCCATCTACTCCAGCCTGATGCTCAGTCCTTTATGGAGTCTGATGTTGGGTCTGAGTTTGAGGAGGAGGCAGAGCAAACAAGAGGGGAGAGCAGACGGCCCGCCCCATCTAAGGCCGCACCTGTTGTCTCCCAGGCCAGGCCTGATGCTCAGTCTTTGATAGAATCAGATGTTGGGTCTGAGGTTGAGGAGGAGGCAGAGCAAACAAGAGGGGAGAGCAGACGGCCCGCTCCATCTAAGGCTGCACCTGTTGTCTCCCAGGCCAGGCCTGATGCTCATTCTTTGATGGAGTCAGATGTTGGGTCTGAGGTTGAGGAGGAGGCAGAGCAAGCAAGAGGGGAGAGCAGACGGCCTACTCCATCTAAGGCCGCACCTGTTGTCTCCCGGGCCACTATACACACCTCATCTTGCTGGGCCTTTTTTGAGACATCCCATGCAGATAAAACAGTTGCGATCTGCAAGATTTGTAAGAAGGGTATAAAACGTGGCAAAAATGTCAACCACCTGGGTACAAGCTGCCTAAACAGGCATTTGACAACCCACCACTAGGCCCGTTGGCAGGAGCATTTAAAGAACCCACAAAAGGGCCAAAGATTGGTCAGTCGGCCTCCTAGTTCTCCTCGCGCTCCTCCTCATGCTCCATCTGCTCCACCTGCTCCACCTGCACATCAGTCTGTTCCTGGCCCTGCTATAGTCACTCGTCACCTGTTGGCAGCCTCCACTGGCAGGGATGATGATATAGCAGGCAGTGTCGCATCTACCTCCAGCACACCACCAGCTGTATCATCTAGACGCCAAATTTCGATTCCACACATGCTGGAACGAAAAAAAATGTATACTCCCCGCCACCCACATGCCCAGCGTCTAAACAGTAGTTTGGCTAAACTACTGGCTCTGCAACTATTACCATTTAACCTGGTAGAGTCTGCTCCCTTCCGTGACTTCACAAAATGTGCAGTTCCACAGTGGCAGGTGCCAAGTCGGCATTACTTTTCCCGTAAGGCCCTGCCATCCCTATACCAACATGTGGAAGGCAATGTAGTGTCATCCCTGGCCAAGTCAGTCAGCCATAAGATACACTTGACGGCTGACACTTGGTCAAGCAAACATGGGCAGGGACGGTACATTTCTGTCACTGCTCACTGGGTGACACTGCTTGCCAGTGGAAGGGATTGTAGCCAGGGCTCGGTGCTGCAGCCAGTGTTGCCCCCACGTCTGCAAACAGCTGGTGGTGTCGCTGATCCGGGTAGATCGATCACTTCTACCCCCTCCTGCTCCTCCTCCTCTACCTCCTCCATGCCCTCCTCTGCAGAATGGTCCTTTGAATATGATGAGATACCACGTAAACGTTCAAAGGGCTATTCTATGTCTCAGGCCAAAAGGTGTCACGCAGTGCTGCAGCTTGTGTGTCTAGGGGACAGGCAGCACACTGCCCCTCAGATTCTTGGGGCTCTGCAGGCACAGGCCCAGAGGTGGTTGACACCACGCCAGCTGCAGCCAGGGATGGTGGTTACTGATAATGGGTCAAACCTCCTGGCCGCCCTTCGTCAGGGAAAGTTAACCCATGTGCCATGCCTGGCGCATGTCCTGAATCTCGTGGTACAGCGGTTTTTGAACTCGTACCCGGGAATGCAGGATGTGCTAAGGATGGCAAGAAGGGTGTGCAGTCACTTCAGGCGGTCGTACAGTGCCACTGCACGTTTGGCCGAAGTGCAGCGCGAGTTTCACCTGCCGGTACACCGCCTCATCTGTGACATGCCCACCCGCTGGAACTCCACCTTGGCTATGCTGCAGCGCCTGTACACGCAGCAGAGGGCCCTCAATGAATACCTATGCGAGTACGGCACCAGCACTGGCTCTGCGCACCTGGGCTTCTTTTCACCACGGCAGTGGCTTTTGATTAAGGATGCATGCGCTGTCCTCTCGCCATTTGAGGAGGCCACAAGGATGGTCAGCCGGGACAGCGCATGCATCATTGACACCCTACCGGTACTGTTTTTGTTGGAGCACACTCTGCGTGGCATTATGGACAGGGCACTGGAGGCAGAGCAGCAGGAGGAAGAGGAGGACTTCCTTGCCTCTCAAGGCCCCCTTTATCCTGAGAATCCTGACCCCATTATGCCTAGCTCCCAGAGGCCCGAGCAGGATCCAGGGGTGGAAGAGGAGGAGGAGGACGATTCTGCGGGAACTTTTGCAGGGTTTGAGGAGGAGGAGGAGGAAGACATGCGGCAATCTGCAAGGCCTAGTTTGACTCCCTCGGGACACTTTGGAGTAGTACGTGGCTGGGAGGAGGAGGAGCCCGTTGAAGATAATGTCGTTATGAGTGACCCCGAGGAGTCAGCTTCTCAGGCCTTCGCTAATTTGCGACGCATGGGAAACATCATGCTCCAGAGCCTGCGAAAGGACCCCAGAATCAAGGCCATTAAAGAGACTAACCACTATTGGTTGGCCACCCTACTTGACCCCCGGTACAAGTGTAAAGTCTCGGAGCTTTTCCCATCCACCCATAGAGTCCACAGGATCAAATCCCTTGAGGACAGTCTCAAGAGGAATCTGGTGAACATGTTCCCCGACTACCGTAGGGTGCAGGGGTGGGGACAACCTACCATGGATTCTACTGGTGGTCACGAGAGGAGCGTTGGAGAAGGCGTGCGGTTGACGGATGCCTTTCGGTCTTTTTTTAGTCCTCACCGCCCAGGCCTCTCAGCTGCCACATCGCATCGACACCGTCTGCATCACATGGTGGACGATTACGTGAGGGCACAAAGTGACACAGAGGGCTTTTCATGTGACGAATCCGATCCACTGGCATACTGGGTCTTAAGATTAGACCACTGGCCAGAACTGGCCCAGTATGCCATGGAGTTGTTGGCCTGCCCTGCTTCCAGTGTCCTATCGGAACGGGCATTCAGCGCAGCAGGAGGATTCGTCACAGACCATCGAACTAGACTCTCCACCGACTCAGTCGACCGTTTGACATTCATTAAGATGAATCAGTCGTGGATATCAAGCTTTGATGCACCTGATGCAGACCTTGTAGACTAGGCTATCGTTGTGATGTGGCAGTTGAGCCTCAGTTTAAGCCTGGACCATGGTGCCACCCTCAAACCCTCCTCTCATTCTCTTTACGTTCACAGAACCTCATTTTGGTTATGACAAAAACGACAATGTTTGCGCACCTGTTCCACAGGTGCACACCTTTACAATTTTTGGGCCTCCTTCAACACCAGCTCTTTGGGGTTAAGGTGGGGAGGCTATGCTAAAACAAAAACGACAATATTTGCGCACCTGTTCCACAGGTGCACACCTTTACAATTTTTGGGCCTCCTTCAACACCAGCTCTTTGGGGTTAAGGTGGGGAGGCTATGCTAAAACAAAAACGACAATGTTTGCGCACCTGTTCCACAGGTGCACACCTTTACAATTTTTGGGCCTCCTTCAACACCAGCTCTTTGGGGTTAAGGTGGGGAGGCTATGCTAAAACAAAAACGACAATGTTTGCGCACCTGTTCCACAGGTGCACACCTTTACAATTTTCGGGCCTCCTTCAACACCAGCTCTTTGGGGTTAAGGTGGGGAGGCTATGCTAAAACAAAAACTACAATGTTTGCGCACCTGTTCCACAGGTGCACACCTTTACAATTTTTGGGCCTCCTTCAACGCCAGCTCTTTGGGGTTAAGGTGGGGAGGCTATGCTAAAACAAAAACTACAATGTTTGCGCACCTGTTCCACAGGTGCACACCTTTACAATTTTTGGGCCTCCTTCAACACCAGCTCTTTGGGGTTAAGGTGGGGAGGCTATGCTAAACAAAAACTACCATGTTTGCGAACCTGTTCCACAGGTGCACACCTTTACAATTTTTGGGCCTCCTTCAAAGCCAGCTCTTTGAGGTTATGGTGGGGAGGCTCCGCCAACACCAAAACTACCATGTTTGCGCACCTGTTCCACAGGTGCACACCTTCATAATTTTTACGCCTTCTTCAACACCAGCTCTTTGGGCTTACAGTGGTATGGCTCCGCCAACACCCAAACAACAATTTTTGCGCACCTGTCACACAGATGCATATCATTGTCATTTTTTTCCTTACAAAGGCAATTATTGCTTTCATTACCAGCACTTTCATAGGGATATGGTGTCAAGGCATCGTCCGCACCACCAAATGCCCAATTTTTAAGCATCCTTTACTTCTATTCAAAGTCAAGAGACAACAGTATTCATCCAAAACATCTCTAATCTTGTTCACTCTGCACTACATTGTGGCCCCTACCCCTAACCCTCAATGTATCCGTGCATATATGTCTGTTTCTTGTGAGATTTCAAGTTAAAGTGCACCAAACACCATTTTACATGAAATAAAGTGCAATTACATACATCTTTGGACTTCTTGAAACATTTGGTAATAAAAGCCCCATTGTGGAAATACACCCGTTAATTATATGCACATTTAAAGAGACAGCACCTTTTTCCAAAAAAACCTCTAATCTTGTTCCCAGTGCACTGCATTATGTCCCCATCATACACATTGGCTGAGCCGTTGATTAGGAGCAAAAGAAAGGTGCGGTTAAGCAAAAAAGTCATTTTTGAAGGTTTGGTATGCTGTAATTCTGGTTCTGGACATGCTACAGAGCTGAAACTTCACAGGTACACCTTTTAGACCCCCCAGACACTAAATCCAAAGAAATCTCTCTTTTTTTTTTTTTTTTTAATTTTTTCAATAATTGGCTATCTATCAAAAACGACAATTTTTAAGAACTTTTTTTTGTGTGATTAATAGTCCCTGGGGCATGACCCAGAACCCTAGGCACTTTTTAGGGGCATTTATTGGGTTTTAGGGCTTAAAAATTGTGTTTTTTGATTACAGAAGTTCGGGTCCCATTGATTTTAATGGGGTTCTGAAATCCGAACCGAACTTTCGTGAAGTTCGGGTGTTCTGGTCGAACCGAACTTTTCAAAAGTTCGATCATCCCTACTGGTAAGGAGATATGCATGTCACTTGTGTGCAGCACCATGGTGAATAGCTATATTGGATTTCTCCTTCACTCCACCGATCTTGGAACTTATTTCTGGGACTCTATGACAACTTTATATGAACTTTTATGAACTCTTTATGGTTTTGTTTTTTGGTCAAGCATTAATTCACCATTATTGTAGCATTTTTGTTCATGTACAAGTTCATCCTGCAATGCTCATGATCTAGCAGATTTTTGTCCATCCATTTTAGTTTTGGGTGCACATCTGGCACCTGTTGTCACTTTATCAATCTTTATTGAGATTGGTTTATTACATCTATCAGGTCTCATTAGCGTGGCTTTTCCCTCTTATTTCTTGTGTTTGGTGCTGTCTCACCTGAAGCTGCAGCTTTTTAGCATATTGTTAGCGCGGTTATCCCCTTTTATACTTGCCTTACTTAGATTATTTAACTGCAGCTTTCTTAACCCATTGGGCTACCAATGGATATTTTCGAATATCGTGCCACAAGAGTGGTTAACACTGATGGAGTTTTTGAGGTCTTTACTGAGTCTGACAATGACTTAAGTGGTTTATTCTTAAGACTCAAAAACCTCATGGTATCCGAGGTTCATACACAATGGGATATCGCATTTGTGGAGACCTATGTTAAGGGCTCGATGGTCCCCAGAAGTCTCCGCTGGGAAGTATCCCTGCAGATAGGCGAGGTAGAACTTGAGGAGTGGTACAAATATTTCAATGAAGCAGGTATCAACTTTCTCAAGTTCCTCACCATTAGAAAGAGTGCAAAACTCGGACGACTGGATGAGGAAATTAAGAAAGTTAAAGAAAAACTCCTCCCTTACAAAGAAGTGAGGAATATAGGGAGTCCTCCAACAACCTACTGAAACTCCTTGAAAAAGAGGAGAAGGATCAGAAAACGAAAAAAAGAAAAAAATACAACAGGGATTTGTCTGATTATCACAATAACAGTGTCTTTGAATGGCAGAAAAAATTTGTCGTTACCACAAACAACGAGAATTTAATGGACACTTCAAAGAAGGATACGGCTACTAAAACTGCAGGAGCAGGGTTACAACAAAGTGTGAGGAGTAAAACCCCACAAGTAGATACGCCGTATAACACATATCCCACTAGAGGGCGGCACCCATCACATAGATCTCCCTTTAGAGGTCGTGGTAGGGGCAGGGGTAAGTCGCGACCTAAACAAGGTCAATACAGGGATCCTAGCTCTGATTACCCTAAACCCAAGGACCCTCCATATTATACGAACAGGGATAATGCATATCACCATCCTAATAGTGGTCCCATATGGAGACCAGGCCCTTATCATAACAATCAATATAGCCATGAGCAGATACCCCAATGGAGACAGGGTTCTGGTCATAATCAGAGGGGTGGAACTTCTAACCATCAAAATTATGGCAAAGACCAATATCACAATGGATCTAATGCTTATTCTAGTTATGACATCCTTGACGATGATCCTATTAACCAGGAGCACCACTATAACATACCTGTCAATAATCAATTCTTTCCATTAAGAGATAATATTCATCCAGGGGAAGAACGTGTTCGGAACCTTTCTGTTCCCAGTTCTCCCTTAACAGACCCCCCAACAACTAATAGAACCACCGTAAGGGAAGGACAGACTTCGGATAGTCAAGCTAGTCAAAGCTATCCTGGGTGGGGTTTTCACAAACCGAAACAAAACCTGGCACGTCAGGTAAACCAAGAAGAGGAATTAGAGGAGGTAGGACGATACAACTTAAGAGGAAGAAAGAAAACGTAACAGGGGCGGGTATTTTTAATCTTAGCCACAGTGTTTTAAATGACTCAGAAAAACGTATCCTCAATAAAGGTCTTAAGTTTGCGCCTCCAAAAAGTCTGAATAAATTCCAGACTTATATGGATGTGCACAAATTTGTAAGAAAGGTTAACATTAAACGGTACATGCTTATTAACCCAATTAAGGAAAACCGGATCATTTCCCCGGAGTTCCAGCATTCGGGACTATCTAATGCATCCCTCTTCAATCCTCCAGGTGCATTAGCGCCTTCTTTAAAGGTTTTCCGAGTTGTGTTGCGAGATCTCGACAACATAAAAATTCGGAAACCCAAAATGGACAAGTCACTAGAAGCAGGATTGGATTCTTTGTGTAACAACAAAGATTTGGTCATAAGACCGGCCGACAAAGGGGGGGGGGGGTATAGTTGTGCTTGACAGATGTGATTATATGGCAGAAATGCAGCGCATTCAGGATGATAGGCACACCTATACCCCTCTCCTGCGTGACCCTATGTCCCAGTATAAGAATGAGCTGGAGCCTTTAGTCGGTAAAGGTTTCCATCTCAACATACTGGATAAGAAGGAGCAAGCTTTTCTGGTGCCCAAGAGGCCGCGGACACCAATTATCTACTACCTTCCCAAGATCCACAAGAGTCTGGTTTCCCCCCCGGGTCGTCCCATAGTCATTGGCATTGATTCTGTGACGTCCCAGGTGGGGAAATACATTGACTCTTTTTTGCAGCCCTTGGTTCAAAATATTCCATCTTTCATTAAAGATACGAGGCACGTAATTAACATTCTTTCTGGTATAACTCCCATATAACAAATGTGGATGGTGACGGCGGACGTTACGTCGTTGTACACCATTATTCCACATGACCTCGGTTTGGGTGCAGTGAAACTGTTCCTAGAGAGAGAGTCTGAAGTTCCCATGGCACAGGTCAATTTCATCATGGAACTGTTGTGTTTTGCTACCAAGTCGAACTATTTCTGGTTCAATAACCAGTTCTATAGGCAAGATAGGGGTGTAACGATGGGGGCTAAATATGCCCCCCAGTCTGGCTAACCTATTTATGGCCCAATGGGAGGAGGACGTCATTTATCGCCACAGCCAACCTCACATTGTGTTGTGGGCCAGATATATTGATGATGTCCTCCTCCTTTGGAATGGGACCAAGGATGAATTGGATTATTTTATGAACTTGTTGAATCACAATACGAGGGGTATCCATTTGAACTACGAAGCCAGTCAGACATCAATTAATTTCTCGGATTTAACAATTAAGATTGATAATAATGAATTTATCACTACCACATACTTCAAACCTACGGATAGGAATTCCTATATCCCAACAGATAGTTGCCATTATGATCCTTGGCTTAAGGCTGTCCCTAAGGGACAATACCTTAGGATTAGAAGGAATTGCACGAGTGACAATGATTTCTTTTCCCAGGCTCAAATGCTCACCGACAGATACCTTGAGAAGGGATACAATCAGTCCTTCCTGCAAAATGTGCTTAGTGACGTTGCAAGTATGCACAGAGAGAGTTTGTTACAACCTAGAGTTCGCCCTGCGAATGAGGAGACTAGGTTTTGACTCCCGTTTGTCACTACTTTCTCTGTTCAACATAAAGGTATTAAAAATATAATGCAGCGTCATTGGCAAATCCTTAACAATGTTAAGGTTTTAAACAGAGTTTTACCTACCAAACCGCAGGTGGTATTTAGAGGAGTTTCTACCCTTTCCATCCTTTTTTAACCACTTGGCTGGGTATTATAGGTGTAACAGGTGTCAAGTTTGAGCGCTGAACATTTCCAAGCAAAGAAATACCAGGGTATTTGAGTCTACCAGCACTGGTCGAACATACCCTATTAAACCCCTAATTTGCTGTTCCACTATAGGTGTTGTTTACTTACTACAATGCCCTTGTGGATTTCAGTACATTGGGAGAACTAAGCGGCCCATGAATGTGCGAATCAATGAACATATAGCCAACATCAGAAAGGGCTTTCCCAAGCACTCTGTGTCTAAGCACTATTTGCTTAAGCATAATAAGGACCCACGTAACACTCTCTTTCTTGGCATAGATAAATTTAGTCCCCATTGGTGGGGGAACCTTTCGTCAGAGGCATATCCAAGCTAGAGATGTCTTGGATTCATAAGGCCAAGACTTATGTTCCGTTTGGCCTAAATGTAGATGTGGATGTCAATGCTTTCATTAATAATTCCTAATCTTGTCTAAATACATTTTGTTCATTTATGGTGCTTAGAGGTGATATATATTTGGATTGGTTGGTTTTAAATTACAATTTTTATAATACAATCATTGGCCTTTTTTACCTAGATTAGGAGTGAGTGAGCTTTCACTCATTGTTTAGTGATTTTTATTTGCTATAGATATACAAAATTTATAGTTTTGTGTATTACCCATCAACAGTCTATTGACTTTCTATTTGGCCCATGTTTGGATTATATTTTAGATGGTGTATATTCATATTTATTATTCATGTTTTTATATATTTATATCTGCTATTTATGACAATATATTTATTATTTACATTTTTGAGCCAATATTTATACAGATTTGTTTTTCAATATTGGAATATGTATTTAGGAACTACCCCCCCTTTTTCTTTCAGACATTAATATGATGCTTATGTGTTGTGGATTATTCTCACTCTGCTGGTTCATTCTGGTCATTACAGCTTAATATGTGATTTTTATGTATACATCGATTTCCGTATGTTTCTAGTTATTTGGAACCATGCATTGTAGATCGATGTTTACATTTCCCTTATTTTTAGGATATGTGCCGTGTTTGGGATTTATCCTATTTGTAGAGTAAAAGGGCAGCGGTTCCAATAACCTATATGGTGACCGCTACGCTTCCGGCACAATTCATACTGTTGCTGTCCTGGGATTGGTTGTTTGTTGTATTTATGGTGAAGTCATCATGCTGCCCGCATCCCCATTAGAAGTCTTTGGAGATGAGCGCGTAGGGTACGGCGTGCTGACGTCACTACGCTGCCCCGAGGAACGGGCTACATGAGAGCCGGCCGGCTTGTTTTTATGCAAATTTCTCTCATCCACATTGTGAGTGTTTTTTTAATATTTATTAAATAAAGGCTGTACGGTATTACACTATCCAGTCCTTTCTTTTTCCATGACGCATTGAGCTCCATCCTGTGACTAGCATTGGTATCACCATCTTATTGGCTGTGTCGTGGAGGCTTGCTGCTGTGATCCCTTTGAGTGGCGCTGTGAGGAAACACTACTAGATGCTCATTTACATATTCATCTGGTAAGGAGATATGCATGTCACTTGTGTGCAGCACCGTGGTGAATAGCTATATTGGATTTCTCCTTCACTCCACCGATCTTGGAACTTATTTCTGGGACTCTTTGACAACTTTATATGAACTTTTATGGTTTTGTTTTTTGGTCAAGCATTAATTCACCATTATTGTAGCATTTTTGCTCATGTACAAGTTCATCCTGCAATGCTCATGATCTAGCAGATTTTTGTCCATCCATTTTAGTTTTGGGTGCACATCTGGCACCTGTTGTCACTTTATCAATCTTTGTTGAGATTGGTTTATTACATCTATCAGGTCTCATTAGCGCGGCTTTTCCCTCTTATTTCTTGTGTTTGGTGCTGCCTCACCTGAAGCTGCAGCTTTTTAGCATATTGTTAGCGTGGTTATACCCTTTTATACAATTCTTGCTGCTGGATGCCTGCATTCGGCAACCCTGACAGCTTTCCTGCTGAGATGATACTGCCTGAGAGGTAAGGGTTAACACTGCTGCTCAGGTTTTCCTGTGACTTTCGGGGGAAGTACTGCCCTCTGCTGGGGAAAACACATAAAATGGAGGAAACCACCTATCAGGGGTGCTGCAGTTAGTAAGTCGGCCAGAGGTTCAGTTCCAGGTTACCCCAATCCAAGGAACAAGTATGTGATTAATTACATGCACCTAACCACCCCTTGTGGGAACCCAGTCGGGGTTCTAGGTGTATGGACTCATGATTTTGTCCTAGAACTCTAAAAGACTTTCTCACCTATTTACGGTATGACTGATTTATCGGGCAGATCTTGCACAGGAATGTGCGCTACAAGCATTTAGGTTGAAATGTTCCTTTATTACATGTAATAACTTCAGTAAAGAAATTTGTTGTTACATACAGTGCCCTGGTAGGAAGGAGCTTGTGTACTTAGGTTCCTTTCCTAGGGACCAGAACCCCAATACTGAGTCTGACTGATGGCACAGGGCATCCTGGGGTCCCAGCCTGTATATCATGGACAAAGGAGTGAGGCCTCAGAGGAGAAAAATCACAGGACATGTACAAAGTTGAGTTTTCTAGTAGACATGTGCAAAGTGAAAAATATGTTTAATTTTGATTCTTTATTTAAATATTTTTTTTTTAGTTAAATTTGCTTTCGGAGTTTGTTTCCTTTTTTTTAATTTGTTTTCCAATTCGATTAAAATTTTCCGAATTTGATCGAATTGAATTGAATTTGACCAAATTCAGAACATTTGAATCACCATTCAAATTTATTTTTTTCTATTTAAAATTAGAATTTTGGAAGATGGTTATATTCTTTCCATTTAACTTTCTTCTATTATATTGTTTTTGCCTTTCCATTATTTTCTATTCTCTTATTTTCTATTCTCTTATTTTCTATTCTATTCTTTTCTAGTCTATTATTTTAGCATTTCAGAAGACAGTTAAATTCTTTCTATTTTATTCTATTCTATACTAGTCTATTGTTTTTTTTCTATTCTATTCTCTCATTTCTATTCTATTTCTATTCTATTCTATTCTATTATTTTCTATTATACAGTATTTTATTCTATTCTTTTGTAATCTATTCTTTTCTATTCAAAATGTAAATTTCGGAAGATTGTTATATTCTTTTAGTTTATTTAATTCTATTCTATTGTTCTATTCTATTGTGATCTATTCTATTCTCTTCTATTCCTTTAACATCTATTATATTCTATTTTAAATCAAATGGGGAAACCAGCGCCTGGGAAGCTTATGTGTAAAAACAATTAATCACCAGAAATGCAGCCGCTGAACCATAGCAAAAGCTATGTTGCAAGTAAGGAAAATAAATTAGGCGCAATATCTGTGAAAAAATTGTATGACGAGAAAAAATTGTTTTTTATATATAAATGGTGGTGGTGAATAAATATGGGATGGTAGTGAAATTAATGTAAGACAAAAAATGCTAAAGCAAATGTATGCTAATTATAAGTGCTAGTGCTTAAGTGCAAACATATATGCTATTAAGCACCTGAAACCAATTGCTTGGTATGTATGGGTGCAAACTTAAGGTGCTGGTGCTTCCTGAAGAAGCTACGTGAGGTCGTAGCATAACGCGTAGGGCATAGCACCGGAAGTGACATAGCGGAGAGCGGGCAGGTACAGTCCCGCATCGGATAAGCGTATTTTGCAGCAGCTTCATGTGAGTGGAAATCTTTTTATATGTAAATAAAAGGTTTGACAATACTTCACTATATTGGCCCCTTTATTTCTGAGATCCGAGGTACCACCAAAGACCTCATAAGTGGATCCCCATTACAAGAAGTACACCGGCAGCCATCACCATTACCTGGCTCCATTATATCCAGAGGAGGAGAGGAGAAAGGCATATACCCCCTGAGAGATCCTAAAAAGGCCTATTATTTAAGATATGGAGGTGAGCATACAGTACACCTAGTGGTCACGTGCACCGAAGAGCACCCGCATGCACTGAATATATAGGTGGAGGAAATATTTCCTTTTAACACAGAAGAGGAAGATTCACATTATTATTATCACCATATGGGACACTTGAGCACTTTATGAAGCGAAGCAGCATCTAATCACTATTGAATGTATATGGACATCCACATCACCATTTATACTGAGTGATATAGAGTTTATATATTGAGCACAGAGCACTTTTTTGATTTTATCAATAATATATATCACCATAAGCACTACTTATTGAGGTTCTAGATTTATATGTTTACTTATATGATTATGTGTACTATATATTTTAGTGTGATTTTATACATCCACCAATATTAAGTGATTATTTATATGGTTTTTATGCACCAGTCATAATAGAATATTTATCTATTTATCATCAAGACACTTTATATCACATACACACCTTTGAAGCGCGGTACTCCCCCCCCCCCCCCCCCAGCATAATGTGAATATAGTGTAGTGTGTTAGTGTAGTGCAGTGTTTAACCACTTTCAGACCGGAGGATTTGGCTGCTCAAAGAACAGGCCCTATTTTGAGATTCGGCACTGCGTGAATCTAATAAACAATTGCACGGTCGTGCGACGCTGTACCCAAACAAAATTTACGTTCTTTTTTTTCCCACAAACAGAGCTTTCTTTTGGTGGTATTTGATCACCTGTGCGATTTTTATTTTTTTGCGCTATAAACAAAAAAGAGCGAAAATTTGGAAAAAATAACAATATTTTTTACATTTTTTATATGAAATTCTTAAAAAAATGTAAAAATCTAATTTTTTTAACATTTTAGGCCAATTTTTTTTCTGCTACATATTTTTGGTAAAATAAAATCGCAATAAGCATATTTTGATTGGTTTGCGCAAAAGTTATTGCGTTTACTAACTACGGGAAATGTCATTTTTATTGTTTTTTTTAAAACTAGCTATAGCGGCGATCTGCAATTTTTTTTGCGGGACTGCGACATTGCGGCGGACAGATCAGACCCCTAACTGACATTTTTGACACTTTTGGGGGTACCAGTGACATTACTACAGTAATCAGTGCTATAAATATGCACTGTTACTGTAAAAATGACACTGGCAGGGAAGGGGTTGACTTTACTGGTGATCAAGGGGTTAAGTGTGTCCCTAGGGGTGTGATTCTAACTGTCAGGGGGTGTGGCTTGTGAAGTAATCACAGAGACATGTGATTCTATTCAGCAGGATCACATAGCCTCTGTCATTACTTCAGGGAGAATAACAGACGGCTGTGTTTACATCAACCCCTACAGCCTCCTGAGCTAGCGACGTAGTACTACATCACTTTGCCCAGGAGCGGCTATGTGGAGTATGTGGTTAACAGAGCATTACATAACATTTAGTGGTGTATTGTCAGGGTCCGGACTGGCGGCAGGTGACTACACTGGAGGTGGATCCTCTGTGTCAGTGAGGGATTGGCGTGGACCGTACCAGGGGACCGGTTCTAAGTTACTACCGGTTTTCACCAGAGCCCGCCGCAAGGCAGGATGGACTTGCTGCGGCGGTAGCAACCAGGTCGTATCCTCCGGTAACGGCTCAACCTCAAAGACAGCTGATTCAGGCGCAGTACAGAAGGACAAGGCAAAGGCAGGGTCAGATGGAGCAAAAGGTCAAGGCAGGCGGCAACGGTTCGTAGTCAGGGGCAACAGCAGAAGGTCAGATACACAGGCAGGGAAAGATACACCAAAAGCTTTCTCAAGGCACAAAAGGCAACAAGATCCGGCAAGGACAGGAAGGGGAAGTGGGTTTTTATACCATTTGGACTGATAGGACCAGGCACCAATTAGTGGTGCACTGGCCCTTTAAATTTCAGACCAGCGGTGCGCGCGCGCCCTAGAGAGCGGGGCCGCGCGTGCTGGGAGGAAGCTGAACGGGAGGTGAGTGGGAACGTCCCGCCGCGCGGACCGACTGAGTGAAAAGTGCGGGGGAGCGGCGCTCACGGTCGGGGAAGGTGACCGGAGCGCCGCTACCCGCAGCATGCCTGGAGTGCTCCGGGGACGCTGCAGGACCCAGAGCGCTCGGCGTGACAGTGCCCCCCCCCCCCTTTGGTCTCCCCCTCTTTTTGGAGCCCAGGAATCTGTGGATGAGCTCTTTGTCGAGGATATTGGACTCAGGTTCCCACGACCTCTCTTCGGGACCACAATTCTCCCAGTCAACAAGAAATTTTTTTTTACCTCTGACGACTTTGGAGGCGAGGATGTCTTTCACCGAGAAGACGTCAGAGTACCCAGGGACAGGAGCAGGAAGGATGACCTTGGAGGAAAATCGGTTAAGAATGAGGGGTTTGAGGAGGGATACATGAAAGGAGTTAGGAATACGGAGAGAAGGAGGAAGATGGAGTTTGTAAGAGACAGCATTAATTTGGCTTTTGATTTTAAAAGGCCCGAGATAACGTGGACCCAGTTTGTAGCTGGGGACCCGAAACCGGATGTATTTGGCAGAGAGTCACACTCTGTCCCCAGGAGAAAAGACAGGAGGAGTTCTTCTTTTCCTATCTGCATGTCTCTTCATGCGAGAAGAGGCCAGGGTGAGCGACTTTTGAGTCTCTTTCCAGATGGAGGAGAAGTCCAGGGTCAAGTCATCAACGGCAGGAACTCCAGAAGAAGTGGGAATGGGGAGGGGGGGGAGCGGGTGATGGCCGTACACCACAAAAAACTGAGATTTGGTGGATGACTCAGAGTCTCTAAAGTTGTAAGAAAATTCGGCCCAGGGCAACAAGTCGACCCAATCATCCTGACGGGACCAAGGATCTGGTTAACCCTCTCCACTTGTCCATTGGACTGAGGGTGGTAGGCAGAGGAGAAGTTCAATTTGATCTTCAATTGGGTGCAGAGAGCTCTCCAAAACTTTGAGATAAACTGAACGCCTCTATCGGAGATGATATGTGTTGGAAGACCATGGAGACGAAAAATGTGCAAAAAGAATTGCTTCGCCAGCTGTGGCACAGAAGGGAGACCAGAAAGCGGGACAAAATGTGCCATTTTTGAAAACCTGTCAACAACCACCCATATGACTGTGTTGCCATGGGATACGGGAAGATCCGTGACGAAGTCCATTGCTATGTGGGACCAAGGCTGTTCAGGCACTGGCAGAGGGAGAAGAAGACCTGCAGGCTTCTGGCGGGGAGTTTTAGAACGTGCGCAGACAGCGCAGGCCTTAACGAACTCCATTACGTGTCTCTCAAAGGAAGGCCACCAATAGTGTCTGGCAATTAGCTGAGTCCTCTTTTTTTAATTCCAGCGTGACCCGCCAGGTGAGAGGAGTGACCCCATTTGAGAGTCCGTAGGCGAAGACGTGGAGGAACAAATGTTTTCCCTGGAGGGACTGATACCAGCGAAGCAGGGGCAGTTGAAATTAGACACTCAGGAGGAATGATGTGTTGAGGAACGGCTTCATCTTCGGAGGCATCGGTGGAGCGTGATAGGGCATCCGCCCTGATGTTCTTATCAGCAGGACGAAAATGGATTTGGAAAGTGAATCGGGCAAAGAACAATGACCACCTGGCCTGGCGCGGATTAAGGCGCTGGGCAGACTGAAGGTACGAGAGATTTTTGTGGTCAGTGTAGATGGTGATCGGATGAGGGGATCCTTCCAGAAGATGTCTCTATTCTTCTAGTGCCAACTTAATAGCTAGTAGTTCCCGATCTCCGATGGCATAATTCTTTTCAGGAGGAGAAAAAGTTTTTGAGAAGAAGCCGCAGGTGACGTTTTTTCCTTTAGCAGACTTTTGAAGAAGAACCGCTCCGGCTCCAACTGAGGAGGCATCCACCTCCAGGAAGAAGGGTTTCAGAGGATCGGGCCTATTCAAGACTGGAGCGGAGGCGAAGGCGGCTTTAAGGCGAGTAAAGGCTTCTTCAGCTTGGGGAGGCCAGGATTTCCGATTCGCTTCTTTCTTGGTTAGTGCCACAATAGGCGCCACGATAGTGGAGAAGTGGGGAACAAACTGGCGGTAATAGTTGGCAAATCCAAGGAAGCGCTGAATAGAGCGAAGTCCTGAAGGGCGTGGCCAATCCAAAACTGCAGAGAGTTTGTCGGGGTCCATTTGAAGACCTTGTCCCGAAACTAGGTATCCGAGAAATGGAAGACAGCTGCGTTCAAAAAGACATTTTTCCATTTTGGCGTAAAGATGGTTGGCACGAAGGCGCTGGAGCACTTGACGAACATGGCGACGGTGTTCCTCCAGGGTGGAGGAGAAGATTAGAATGTCGTCAAGATAACCACTACACAGGTATACAACATGTTGTCAAGGCTTACCTTTGTTGGGAGTCATTCAGGCAGAGATTTATGCTCACCCTTGCAAACAAACACAGACCAGGGTGACCAGGTAAGAAGCCACCTGGCCTGTGAGTTTGTGCACGGGGGCTGTTCAGGATCACCAGGTCCAAATACAGGCAAGGACTAGAGCAGGAGAACCGTCAGGTGAAGCCAGGGGTCAGATGCCGGAAACAAACAGGAATGCAGGAACTCAAACAACAGGAACCAAACCAGGAAACCAGAATCAATGAACTGACACTGCCCTTAGGGAGGGGCAGGGTCTTATACCTTGTTAATTAGGTATCAAATACAGCTGGAGAGTTACTGACAGGTCTGAGCCTCTGGTGAAATCCAGCCCCCTAGTGCTGCAGGCAATACAGGAATAAACAGGAGTAAACAGGAGTTATCCAAAGTCCTGAAGTGGCTCAGAGGCTAGTTTGCAGACTGGGAAGCCAGAAGGACACAGGTTCAATACCTCTGAAAGGCACCAGTGGGGTGGCCACGCATAGCCGTCTGGCGGGTACGACTAGAACCCTGACAGTACCCCCCCTTTAGGGACGCCCGCCGGGCGTGAACATTTTCCTCAGCAGGAGTGGAGCGTCTGGCACGCAATGCCTCCTCAAATAAACGCAAGTCTTTTTTGCAGACTACAGTACCATCAGAAGCATAAGTACAGTCTGGTGGTATATCTTCTTCGAGCAGGCTTGAAGTAGTGTTGGTACTAATAAGAACTGCATCTTTAGGAGACAGCGTTGCCTCTTCTGGGGCTTTAGACAGAAGTGTCACAGAGGTCATGTTATCAGGTACCTGAAGGACATTGGTGGTTTCAATCACAGTGGTCTGAGTACCTTTGGCCATAGACGAACATGAACTTGTGTGACAACAATGTTGGTAATTCACAGACAGAGGTGTATTGCTGACTGAGTATAACTGAACAGCACCCAAATGGAGAGTCCGAGGTCTAGGAGGGCGCGTAGGGCACAGAGAGATAAAGTGCCCTCTTTCTCCACAGTAAAAGCAGAGACCACGGCCTCTCCTCCGGTCTCTTTCATCAGGTGTCAATTTGCTCTTTATCTTTATGAGACCTATCTCCATGGGTTCTTCAGAGTCGGCAGGAACATGGGAAACCTCTGGAGTTTCTCTATGAACAGGTTCACAAGATGGCAACATTGACGTGTGGTGTTGGTATTCCCTGTCTCTGGGTATCTTGGATTCTCTGAAACCTGACCTTGGAGTAGACGGTTTTCTAGAGGTCTTACACTGCGAGTCCAATGCAGTCAAGAAGGACACCCAGCTGTCAAGGACAGGATTCTGAGCAAGCAACATCTGGTGTGCCCATGTCTTGATCCATCCAGACAGCAGATTGATAGCCGCACGGACCTTGATAAAGTCACTGGCATATGTCCGATGCTTTAAGGCAAATAAAATTTCACAGTCCACCTTAAAGCACTGGAAAGAAGCACGACTACCATTGAATCTCTCAGGCATGACAACAAACGGCTCTGAATATGCAGGTTCCGAGACTGGGCGTACTGTGCCTTTAAGTAACAGAATTTCACGCTGCAGGTCTGAAACAGTCTGGGCCAGGCTGGACACTTGCAGGGTTAGCATCTTGCACATCTCTGCTGACTCCATGTTTGGTCAGTTCATTCTGTCAAGGCTTACCTTTGTTGGGAGTCATTCAGGCAGAGATTTATGCTCACCCTTGCAAACAAACACAGACCAGGGTGACCAGGTAAGAAGCCACCTGGCCTGTGAGTTTGTGCACGGGGCTGTTCAGGATCACCAGGTCCAAATACAGGCAAGGACTAGAGCAGGAGAACCGTCAGGTGAAGCCAGGGGTCAGATGCCAGAAACAAACAGGAATGCAGGAACTCAAACAACAGGAACCAAACCAGGAAACCAGAATCAATGAACTGACACTGCCCTTAGGGAGGGGCAGGGTCTTATACCTTGTTAATTAGGTATCAAATACAGCTGGAGAGTTACTGACAGGTCTGAGCCTCTGGTGAAATCCAGCCCCCTAGTGCTGCAGGCAATACAGGAATAAGCAGGAGTAAACAGGAGTTATCCAAAGTCCTGAAGTGGCTCAGAGGCTAGTTTGCCGACTGGGAAGCCAGAAGGACACAGGTTCAATACCTCTGAAAGGCACCAGTGGGGTGGCCACGCCTAGCCGTCTGGCGGGTACGACTAGAACCCTGACACATGTCCCCGAAGATCTCGTTGACAAAGTCTTGAAAGACTGCAGGAGCGTTGCACAGGCCGAAAGGCATGACGAGATACTCAAAGTGGCCATCTCTGGTATTAAAACCGGTTTTCCACTCATCTCCATCACGGATTCTGATGAGATTATAAGTGCCCCTGAGGTCAAGCTTAGTGAAGACCTTTGCTCCGCGCAGACGGTCAAAGAGCTCCGAGATGAGGGGCAAAGGGTAGCGATTCTTTACCGTGATTTTGTTAAGACCGCGGTAGTCAATACATGGGCGTAGTGACCCATCCTTTTTGGCAACAAAGAAAAATCCTGCTCCGGCAGGAGAAGAAGATTTCCTGATGAAACCTTTCTTGAGGTTCTCCTGAACATACTCCGACAAGGCCTTGGTTTCAGGAATGGAGAGAGGGTAAATCCTGCCACGAGGTGGTGTGGTACCGGGAAGCAAATCGATGGGACAGTCATAGGGTCTATGTGGTGGTAAGACCTCCACCTGTTTTTTGCAAAAAACATCAGTAAAGTCCTGATAAGCCTTAGGAAGGCCGAGCAATGGTGAGGAGACGGATACTTGTCTAGTAGGTACCGACTTGAGGCAACGAGTGTGGCAGGTAGACCCCCATGATTTAATGTCCCCAGAGGTCCAGTCGAGAGTAGGGGAGTGGCGCTGGAGCCAGGGTAGGCCAAGAAGGATGTCAGAAGTGCAATTCGGTAGAACAAAGAATTCAATGGTCTCTTGGTGGAGAACACCTATGGTCATGAGCACAGGTTCTGTGCGATAACGCACGGTACAGTTCAGATTCTCTCTTTTAACTGTAGTAATGAAGAAGGGCTTGTCGAGACGGATCACAGGAATGCTAAAGCGGTTGATGAAGGAGGCTTTAATGAAGTTTCCTGCAGAACCAGAGTCCAAGAAGGCCTCTGCAGGGAAGGAGACTTTAGCGGCAGAAGAAATCCGTACTGGAACAATCAAACGTGGAGAGGAAGACTTTACACCCAGCGACGCCTCTCCTACGGTCACTAGGTGCGAGCGTTTCCCTGACGCTGTGGACGAACTGGACAGTCCTTTAAGAAGTGTTCGGAACTCGCACAGTATAAGCATAAATTCTCGTTCCTCCGGCGAGACCTTTCTTGCTGGGTCAGGCGAGCCCGATCCACTTGCATGGCCTCCTCGGCGGAAGGCACAGTAACTGGCTGCAAAGGTTGCTGGAAGAGAGGTGCCAGGCGTGGAAATCGCCTGTTGCGAACCAGATTCTTTTCTTGGCGAAGTTCCTGACGTCTTTCAATGAAACGCATATCTATGCGAGTAGCCAACTGGATGAGTTCCGTCAGGGAGTCAGGTATCTCTCGTGCGGCCAGAGAATCCTTGATATGGCTAGATAAACCTTTTTTAAAACTTGCGCAGAGGGCGTCGTTGTTCCAAGTCAGTTCGGAGGCCAGTGTGCAAAATTGTATAGCATATTCGCCTACTGTAGCGTCTCCTTGGACGAGGTTTAGCAAGGCCGTTTCTGCTGACGAGGCACGGGTAGGTTCCTCGAAGACACTACGGACTTCAGAGACGAAAGACTGGACGGAGGCAGTGGCAGGATCGTTGCCATCCAAGAGTGGCGTGGCCCAGGCCAAGGCCTTCAAAGACAATAAGCTGACCATGAAGGCCACCTTAGATCGTTCCGTAGGAAACTGGTCGGCCAACATCTCCAGGTGCAGGGAACATTGGGACAAGAATCCCCGGCACATCTTAGAATCCCCATCAAACTTGTCTGGGAGAGACAAACGGATTCTAGCGGAGGTGGCGGCCACCGGCTGCGGAGGTGGAGCGGAAGCAGAAGCAGAAGCAGGCGGCTGCTGCCGTGCGGGAAGAAGCTGTTGTAGCATGGCGGTCAGCTGTGCCAACTGTTGACCTTGCTGAGCAATCTGCTGGGACTGCTGGGCAACCACGGTAGAGATGTCAGCGAGACTAGGCAGGGGCACATCAGCAGGATCCATGGCCGGATCTACTGTCAGGGTCCAGACTGGCGGCAGGTGACTACACTGGAGGTGGATCCTCTGTGTCAGTGAGGGATTGGCGTGGACCGTACCAGGGGACCGGTTCTAAGTTACTACCGGTTTTCACCAGAGCCCGCCGCAAGGTGGGATGGACTTGCTGCGGCGGTAGCAACCAGGTCGTATCCTCCGGTAACGGCTCAACCTCAAAGACAGCTGATTCAGGCGCGGTACAGAAGGACAAGGCAAAGGCAGGGTCAGAAGGAGCAAAAGGTCAAGGCAGGCGGCAACGGTTCGTAGCCAGGGGCAACAGCAGAAGGTCAGATACACAGGCAGGGAAAGATACACCAAAAGCTTTCTCAAGGCACAAAAGGCAACAAAATCCGGCAAGGACAGGAAGGGGAAGTGGGTTTTTATACCATTTGGACTTATTGGACCAGGCACCAATTAGTGGTGCACTGGCCCTTTAAATTTCAGACCAGCGGCGCGCGCGCGTCCTAGAGAGCGGGGCCGCGCACACCGGGAGGAAGCCGAATGGGAGGTGAGTGGAGTCCACGGGCGGGAACGTCCCGCCGCGCGGACCGACTGAGTGAGAAGTGCGGGGGAGCGGCGCTCACGGTCGGGGAAGGTGACCGGAGCGCCGCTACCCGCAGCATGCCTCGAGTGCTCCGGGGACGCTGCAGGACCCGGAGCGCTCGGCGTGACATGTATACAGTGCTGTATACCCTTCTTTAATTTTTTTTAATGCTTTTTTTGTCCCCTGCCTGCCCCTTTTTTTTAATTGTCAGCCACAGTTTTTCTGACTGTGACACTGGCACTTTTTTATTATCTGTCAGCGGCAGTCCTAAATTTAAAGTGCACCAAACACCACTTTTCATTTATTAAAGTGCATCCAATGACACATTTCACAGTTTTTATTACATTTGGGTAAAAAGCCCACCCCCATCATGTTTGGCAAGCCAACAAGGAGAGGCAGAAGTTTTCATGGCACTAGGAGGGGGCCAGCAGCATCTGTGTCCACAGGCAAAGGTGGATGTGGTCCATCCTTAGGCAGGGCATGTTTGTCTCTGTTTAGTGATGTTGCCTGTGCTATCCGGCCACAGCATGCAGAGGATGTGGTGGACTGGCTTACTAAACCATCCTCGTCCTCTATCACCCAAGCAAAGTCTAGTGTGCAGTCCATTGCAGCTGCCAGAGTGGCTTATTCTGCCTCCTTGTCCACAGCTACTCCTGCCATAGCCCCAGCATTATGCATGGAGGAGTCAGCTGAATTGTTTGAACACAGCATCAGCCCCTTACTTATTGAGGATGCACAGGTTTTACTTGATTCTGATGTTGGTTCTTGTTTTGCGTGCGTTTCTAGCAACGTTACTTTGCGGTACAACCAAGGAAACTTAGACCTTTGTGGTATATAAATGTGCTTTTACTATGCAAAAACAATCTGTACATACAAAACTATTACAATATTTAGGAGCATAATACAAGACTAGCAGATACAGATAAAGATAAAGCAAATATACTTAGCTAAAAAGAAGTTAGCAGCCATGGAGTCTCATTCCAATGCACATGGCTCAGGGAAGTCAGGTTTAGCTTCTTGCTTCATGGATGTTCCGTTTGAGACTGCCTTCTTGCAGCCTTGAGCAGTCATTTAGACTTGTGATTAAGGAATATACCATCCCCCCCAAACCAACACCATTTGTCCTGAGGACAAAAGGACTGTTTATCCATTGTACAGTGACTTTGAAGGGGGGGGGGGGGTTAGGCTTGGCCAAACTTCCTTCCAAAATCTTTACAAAAGAAAGGTATCATTTAGTGAGCCACTGTTAAATATGCAACTTCCACAACACTCCACCCCTTGGCTCACAAATGACATAATGCCTCCAACTTTACATGAAGACATCTAATAATTCTCCCACCCCCTGGTTTATCTAAAATAAAACACAATGGGGGAACTAACTAAAATACAACCCCCTCCTATAACTATGAAGGTATTTCAGTCTTTGGCTAAAAGTTCATTAGAAAAGTCCAATCTAACGTTCTTTAGAAGACAAGTCCAGGCTTGTAATACATCAAAAGGCCTTGCTCTCCATAGCTCTTGCGGTCTTCCATCATTCTGTCCATCATGTAACCACTTTCTCTGGTCTTTCTATGGATCAAATCGGAGACAGCCTGTGGAGTGGAAAACAAAGCGGATTATCTGTTCCTTCTAATAATACATATACAGTAGACCCCGGCCCTTCAGCTACAATCTCTCCTCTAACTGACTTCTTGCCTGGATCTCTGACCAACACTTTTCCACCTGCCTGTATCCACTTATGACCCTCCCAAAGAACATCAATAGGGAGGAGAGGAAATATACTGATATTTCCCAGAAGATCACTGCTGTTTATTTTGGAAGGTTTGATATTATAGAGCCTCAGTTTCCACTCTTGCTGGGAAGTATCCACTAACCAATCAGAGTCCCAGCCACTATCCTGAAGCTCATCTGCCAATGCAAATATAACTTCAAACCTTCCTGCCAGATTCCCTCTCATTCCTAGATAGGCTTCAGCTTCAGATACGTCACTCTTGGTTTCTATGTCATGGGAAGCAGTAACTTGGTATCTGTTAAACCCTGTTCTTTCAGGAACCTTGTGTAAATACTGAACTCTACACTCTAGCTGTGGAATCTGCACCCCAGCCCCAACCATCCTTTCATATGGTGTGCTTTTGGCTAGTGGCCTAGAATTTAACAACATGACTGCCTGTGTGAGGACCCGATCCCACCCCCTTAGTGTACGTGTGGGTGTAAGTTTGCGTATCTGGTCCTTCAATAGCCCATTGTATCTTTCAATCAAACCAGCTGCCTATGGATGATATGGGATGTGGCACAACCAGTACACTCCAGAATCTTTGGCCCATTGCTGTACTGTTGATCCGGTGAAGTGTGAGCCGTTATCACTTTGGACTTGTTTGGGACAGCCATACGCAACAACAATTTTCTGTAGCAGTTGGAGTGTTGCGGCTTGATCTGCGCGTTTGCAAGGATGAACAAACAAAAGTCCTGAATAGGTGTCCACTGCAGTGCAACAATACCTCAGTCCATTGTTTCCCCGGGGCAGGGGACCGATGAAGTCAATCTGCCAAATCTCTGCAGGCCTCTCTCCCCTCTTAATCGACCCGGTGGAGTACTTTTGCAATGGCCATTGTCGCACTTCTCCACACACTGTACAGTTGCCTATTACAGTCCTTATCATGTCCATTGATATGGGCAATCCTCTTTGCTTTGCCCATTCATATGTGGCTTTCTGCCCCAAATGTCCAGATTGTTTGTGGGCCCAGTTGGCCAAGTTCATCAAATCATGATCAATTGGCACAACTGCATTCACCTTGGCAATTTCGTCTGCCACTCTGTTATAGTTCTCAAAGTCTGGGACCAGGGGCACATGTGCATCAACATGCCCCACTTTTATGGTGCGGGAGTGAGCTTCCTTCCAGATGAAATCCCAGACTTCCTTGCCTCCCCACACCACCTTTCCATGAATCAACCATTCATTGGACTTCCACGTGGGCATCCAAGTTGTCAGTCCTTTAAAGACCACCCAGCTGTCAGTGTAGATAGTGACATGAGAAGAAAGATCCTCCTGAAGAGTCATCACTACAGCTTTCAACTCTGCATACTGACTGGACCCTCCAATTCCGGTCTCCTGCAGGACTGTGTCTGTACTCGGGTTGTAGGCTGCTGCTGTCCATTTACGCCCAGACGAGGTGACTATGGCTGAACCATCAGTGAACCATGCTGACTCCTTCATCTTATCGGGAATGGGGGATGACTGCAGCACAGGAATTTCTTCTTCTGTATGGGTGCTGGTAAAAGTGACAAGCCCAGCCAACTGTTTTGAAATGTCTCTGACATCCCCAGCTGCAATACCCCCTCTTTCTTGAAGGTACCATTTCCATTTCATCAGTGTTTGGTTCTGGGCTATAGCTGCCCTAGTGGTCAGTCCATCATCTCTCACCCATCCTGCTATTGGCAATGCAGTATGGATGGTGACTGTGTCCTTTCCTGTAATGGTCTCTACGTGTTGAAGTGCTGTGTAGGCCCCAAACAGGTACTTCTCTAGGGGCGTGTATCTTTTCTGTGCCCCTGTAAGTTGTTTGGACCAAAATCCAATGGGTATTGCTCTCAGTCCCTTCTTTTCATTTGGCTGCCACAGACTCCAAGATATTGTACCATCCTGCTCCACTACATCCAGCTGAAATGGTACTCCTTGTCTCACAGGTCCCAATCCTTGATGCTGCAAAATGGCTTCTTTAGCAGCCAGGAATGAGGTCCGCTGCTCTGAACCCCATGTGAACTCAGTCTTTTTCCTTGTGACATTGTATATAGGCCTCAGAATCAGTCCAAGATGTGGGATGAATGATCTCCAGAATCCCACAACTCCAATGAACTTCTGTGCCTCCTTTTTGGTAGTAGGTGGCAACAATGCCTGGATAGTTTGCACAACTGTCTCTGGAATTTTCCTCTGTGGCCCAGTCCACATCATTCCCAGGAATTTCACCTCTGTGGCAGGTCCTTGGACTTTGTCTCTGTTGATAGCCCACCCTCTGTTCTCCATGTGCTGTATCAGCAGGTGCAGTGCTTCAGTTACATCTTCCTTTGTTCCAGTGATCATGATGTCATCAATGTAGTGAAACACAGCGACTTTCAGATTTAGGGTGCTTAAATCTCGGACAATCAGTCCATGACAAATCGTTGGAGAATGAAGGTATCCTTGAGGAAGAACAGTGAAAGTGTACTGGCGGCCATTCCACACAAAGGAAAACTGGTTCTGACACTCTGGGTCTATTGGAATCGAAAAGAAAGCATTAGTCAGGTCTATTACAGCATGATATTCTCCTGCCTCTTTAGCAATTTTCTCAATGATTGAGATCATATCAGGTACAGCTGACTTTAATGGAGGTGCCACTTTGTTTAGACCTCTGTAATCCACAGTCATTCTATATGTCCCATCAGGTTTCTTTACTGGGAACACCGGAGATGAGAATGGACTTACAGCAGGTCTAAGGATCCCTACTCTTAACAGTTCATGAATAGTCTCCCCAATTTCTTTGTGGCCTCCAGGAAGTCTGTATTGCTTGAGACAGACTGGCTTCTCTGGTGGAGGAATAAAGACAGGGGTCCATTTTGCATGACCTCTGACCACAGCCTTCACCGCCCTGACCAGATATCAGGATACCCGAATGTGAATGTACCTTGTTCAGTCTGAATAGACTGACCTTGAAGTACATCCATCCCAAGAATATTTTCAGGTAACTCTGATACCAAAACATTTGTCCAAAATCCTGGTCCCTTGCCAATAGCCAATTTCACCCGTGTCCTAATTGCTGGTGTGGTTTGCCCTCCCAAACCTTCTACATAAATCACTTCTCCTTTGTGATGGGAAGGATCTCCTTGCAAAAGTGTAACTTCAGCTCCAGTATCCACTAAAGCCATGACATGTGTAGGAGGAGACGACTTCCCCCACCATACAGTGACAGGTGCATATGGGCGTCGGTCTCCTGCTGTCACTGTTCTTATTGCTATTGCTATTACAGGAGACCCACCTTCCCTTCATAAAGGATAAGGAACCTCCCAATCCCCTTTTCTAATTCTCTCTAACTCCTCCCCAGGATAAAGGGATTTGGGTTTGGGTTCATGTTCAGTTTTGGGAATGGGTTTGGGACTAACAGGAGGGGTCTGTTCTGTTGTCTCTAAATCTAGGCTGATGTTATCTTCACTAGGAGTAGTGTTTCTAACCCTGACAGTTTTCCCCACTAAATGTTTCCACCGCTTCAAAATTTCTGCAGTAGAGATGCCATCTATCTCACTTTTAGGTACTCCTGCCTTTAATAGGTCCACCCACATTTGTTTCCTAGAGATAACTAGCCTGGTTTTCTCTTCACCTCCTGTCTTCTCTCCCACATTCCCTTTCTTCTCTTTAAAAGTCCTTTTCAGCCTGTTCTCTGCCTGTCTGACCTTATCTACTGCCCTGACAGGTTTTGTTTTAGTCTCCTCTAGCTCCCCCAACTGGCTTAAAAGGGTTGTTGCTTCATGAATTTTGCTGTTTAAACCCAGGCCTCCCAGCAAAGACAATAAAGGAGCCCTGAGATTAAATGGTGCAGACTTCATTAGCTTAGAGCGCAGAGCAGACGTGAAGGGTTCCATATCTGGACCCATCCATTCTGGAAATGTATTTAATCCGGTTATACAACCCATCTCACGTAACCTGGAAATACCTTCTCCTAATGTTCTCCACGAGTAGGTATTTTCCAGGTCACTAGGATTAGCGTATACTCGGACTATACCATCTCTCACGAGGTCTAAGAGTGAAAAATTCACACTAAACTCTCTGGCTTTTCGCATGGCCTGACGCAATTGTGGATCATGGGTTAACACTCCCAAAGCCACTGCTTCCTTGCCTGACAAAACAACACTGTCCGCCCCTTCATCCCACAAACGTAAGAGCCAACTCAATAGGGGTTCCCCGGACCTTTGTTTGTATTGTTTTGCCAGCTCATGGAGTTCAGTTTGTGTAAACTCCCTGACTTCTTCAAATTCAACATCTCTGGGGTTGCGATAATGCACCTCCCCATCTGCCATATCCTCTCTATCATGTTGCCTTTTCCTATGCTTAGTAATGAGAGGTCTGGCACACTTTTTCTTTCCCATTGGATGATCATCATCAGAAACATCAAATTCTATCTCCTCATCCTCACTATCATTGGAGGAGACATCCTCACAATCCCAGTTTTGGGATGTGACAATGGCACGTACCCTGGCTTTACTAACAGGTTTACGTCCCTTTCTTTTCCTTAAGGCATTAATTGATTTGGTCATGAGGGCTGCACACCGCTCTTGCAAATCATCAGCCCTACTAGCAGATAAACGCACACACTCTGAAGCAACTGCTAGCTGGTCTTTCAATAACTTAACTTCTGCCTCTGCCTTCTCCCTTCTCTGTGATTCTGTATAGAGAGCATGAAGAAAATACCAACCTACTGTGGAAACTGTCCTCTTCTCTGCTTTACTTAAATCCAACCCCTTAAGGCTAAAATCTACAAAATGATCTGAGATTTTACCACCCCAAGTCTTATTCAAAGGAGAAGCATACTTTGCAAATACTTTAGCAATAGACTCCCACTCATTGTCTCTGGCCCAGATAGGTAAACTGCACATTTCCTTCTGGACACCAGAAACCTCTGCAGCCTTGCTTTTCCTAAACAGCTTACGCAGCATTTTTTACCTAGCACAAGCTACACAACACACCACAGAAAACAAACAGGTCTGTTTCAGTTGAATTTATAGCGCAATCCCGGCGAAGCCCCCAAATGTTTTGCGTGCGTTTCTAGCAACGTTACTTTGCGGTACAACCAAGGAAACTTAGACCCTTGTGGTATATAAATGTGCTTTTACTATGCAAAAACAATCTGTACATACAAAACTATTACAATATTTAGGAGCATAATACAAGACGAGCAGATACAGATAAAGATAAAGCAAATATACTTAGCTAAAAAGAAGTTAGCAGCCATGGAGTCTCATTCCAATTCACATGGCTCAGGGAAGTCAGGTTTAGCTTCTTGCTTCATGGATGTTCCGTTTGAGACTGCCTTCTTGCAGCCTTGAGCAGTCATTTAGACTTGTGATTAAGGAATATACCATCCCCCCAAACCAACACCATTTGTCCTAAGGACAAAAGGACTGTTTATCCATTGTACAGTGACTTTGAAGGGGGGGGGGGGGGGTTAGGCTTGGCCAAACTTCCTTCCAAAATCTTTACAAAAGAAAGGTATCATTTAGTGAGCCACTGTCAAATATGCAACTTCCACAACAGTTCTGAGGTAAAGGAAGGGAGAAACATGAGCCTAAAGAGAGGGGAGAACACTAATAAACAACAAATGGGCAGTCATGTTCGGCCAGCGGTAGCGTATTGCCAAGTTGGCTGCAGTGATGACGAAGATGGAGTTGATGATGATGATGATGATGATGAGGTCACTGGCGTGGCTTGGGTGCTGGATAAAGCATAGGAGAAAAGTGCGGGGGAGGCACAATCCCAATGAAGCAGGATGTCCTCCAGAGGCAGCCATCAAGAAGGAATAGAGAGAAGCCACCCTATTCCATCAGATTGTGGAGCTATTATCTCCCAGCCCACTTTCCACGGCTCAGCTGTGTGTGCCTTTTTTTTTAGCACATGTGCAGCCGATCGCACTGTTGCAATTTGCAATTTGTGCCCCAAGCAGATCAAACATGGCAAAAACGCCAGCCATTTGGGTACCACATGCTTCACAAAGTATTTAACCTCCCACCACTCAACCCATTAGCAAGAGCACCCAAAAGCCACACAAAAGGGATACAATTCTTCTCCTCCTCACTCCTCACCTTTCATGTCAACCCCAGCTATATCTCATGACATTTCAGCAGCCTCCACTGACAGGTGAATTTTTTAGCCCTCAGAGCCCAGGGCTTAGCTTTAACATCCCATCGGCAGTGTCTACATCATATGGTTGAAGATTATCAAGGGGTGAAAACAGACATGGAGAGCTTTCCAGTAGATGAACCACTGGGTTACTGGGTCATGAGAATAGACCACTAGGCAGAACTTTCCCAGTATGCAATTGAGCTGCTGGGCTGCCCTGCATCCAGCGTGCTTTCCGAACAGGCATTCAGTACTGCCAGAGGTTTTATGACAGATAAAAGGGCATGTTGACCTTCTGAAATTTGTTAAAAAAAATCAGGCCTGGATTAGCAGCAGCTATCAAGCCCCCTGATGCCGATGTCGCTAATTAGGTTTTTTTTAGGGATCTCAAATCTCTGCAAGACTTTCTAAGCTGCTTAGCTTTGTGGGTGTTGATTTTATCTTGAAATCATTTTTTGGTATAGGCTTCATGGGCAAAATTAACACCCAAGGACCAATTTTTCTACACCTGTTTGACAGGTGCATATAATTTAAACTTTTTACAGGAGAGCCAATTCTTGCTTTCATTAAGAGTACCTCTATAAGGTTACGGTGTGAAGGTAACAACACCCAAAGACCAATTTTTCCACACTTGTTACTTCTATCCAAAGTCTGCAAAAGAGACACCAAACTTTATCTAACAAAAATTGTAAATCTTGGCCTGAATGTACTATAATTTGGCTTCTTCATATAAGATTTGCTCAATGTGGTGCAAAACTTTGTTATTTCCATTCAAAGTCTGGCAAAGAGACACCAGAATGTATCTATAATCTTGTTCAGAGTGCACTAAATTGTGGTCTCATCATGAAGACTGGCTCCCCAAGCCGTTGTTTACAAAATAAAAAAAATCTTGCAGGGAAAATCAATTCAAATATCATTTTTTGTTCTTTATAAATGTCAGTTTTGCTGCAACAGGTTCTATATATGGAACAGATGCACCACTTTACAGGCAGATAAAGGGGACCCCCCCCCCATGCACTATATTTAAAGGATTTTTTTTATTTGATTGTTTAACTTTAAGCATCATTAAAATGATTGCTCTTTAAAAAAAAACATCTTTTTAAAAAGTTTTTTTGCATTGATATATGTCCCCAACGGCAGAACCTAGGCCTCCATAACCTTTTTAGGCCAATAACATGCATATAAACCTTAAAAATGGGCACTTTTGATTTTACAAGTTCAGGTTCTGGCACAAACCGGGGGGGGGGGCTGTTTGGCCCATTTTCTTCTGAAAAGTGCTATTCCATGTCACTACACACTGTTGTCTAAACATATGTTGCATTTAGGAGGGCGTGCACTTGTTAGCTCCTTCCATATGGTCAGGCAATGGGTCTCCTTAACATGGGTTTGTGGGTTTTGTCCTGGTTGCTATAGGAGACTGACCACTGGGGAAGCAGCCAGATCCCCAATCCCCGGCTACAGGAGGACCCATCACCTGCCCTAGGTACCACACTTCATGAGTAGCTGCAATTTAGCTTGCTCTAGTACTTGGTTGCCCATAGCAACTGCATGATTCCTAGTGTTTGCTTTGCTAGGTATACCTGTTGCAGAACCATCATGCACCCCTTTTAAGAACTTCAGACCAGGCTTATAACAGTTCAAACACTTTTAATGTCCCGTACTATCTCTCCTTGGCTGACCAAGCATATTACCAAAAGGTAGAAGTCCATGTTAGTCATTCTCCAACTCCTGGAAGATCTCCAGGCTCCCAGTGCCTCCAATGGACTGGAAGGTGCAGCAGTCCTCCTCCACAGCTATCATGCAACATCTCCCTTTTCAGCGGCCGCTGACTCCCAAACCCAGTCTTTCCCATTATTTTTATCACAGGAGGGATCCACAGGCTGGATCAAAAAAGTCTGAGAACAGCAGCACATTAACTCTTTCACCCCAACCTGGGCCAGCCGCTATCTAACTAACTTTCTTGTAGGCAACCTACATGTGGATATTCCTTGACAGCAGTAGATAGCATTAGATGTAGATTCCTTTACTGGACACAGTGGGGTTATTTTACAAAATACAAATAGGCTGTTCACCTTTAGAGGGAATTTTCCCTTAAATTATTGAATGAGGTAAAATTCTGCTGACTTCCATGATCCAGTCAAGTTCAAGCAAAAATATTGCTTTTTTATATTTTACACCTGACTGGGTAGTCTTTCCAAACTGAATTTTATGTACATTCACTCATCTAAAGAAAAATCCCCTTACTTAGTAAAAATGATCTTGCAAAATCAATGGGTAGGTTGAGGTTGGAAGCTCTTTGGATTGTATTAATGCCTGCTTCCTTGTTGGAAAAGTTTTCCCCTGCATTCTGTTCCAGGGATATTGTTCATCAAGACAAGAAGTGAGTAGAGATCCATATCTTCCTATAAGGTACATAGTTGATTAATATTTAAAGTACAGTGCATCATTCAGTAAAGAGATTTTGTGCCCATACAGGATCTGTCTTTCATGGGATCAAGGGTACAAATATTACAGGTATCATTACAGCTAGGCTTGTTCTGAGTGGCCTCATAATAACATTTGGGTTAGTTACACACATTTGTGCTCCAAACTATCAATGTCAGTCACCATTTAGTGTAAAACTGTTTCAGAAAATCATCACTCAATACCAGTGACAGATGTAGGTATGAGATTCAAGCAAAAGTAGGTCCTGGCTCTAGGTTCCCCTGAATGGTGAAACTGCAAAAGGGATCTTATGGTGAATGTGTGGGGAGAATGCTGAATATGCTCCTTGGTGCAAGGTCCTAATATATTGGATTACAAACTACAATTATAGAAAGCCTCTGCTCAGTGCACATGTTTGTACAGAAATTGTAGGGGCACTTGGGATAGTGTAACCAGGAAGCTGTACAAGGCAATAGACATCTTCTTCACTATAAAAGGGGTTGCTGAGCAGCCATAGTGTCAGTGTTAGGAAAGTTGCTATAGAAAAGCTAAGAAGCTGCCTAAGATTAGATTAGCATTGGTTAGGTTGGGAAACTGCTCTAATTGCTTGCTCTTTGGAAAATCAAACTTTTTGCTGTGTTTTGTATAATGTTTCAGTGGGTTTTTTTTTTTTTTTTTTATTGTTTTAGGATAATATTGGTCTTATTGCATGTTGATAGGGCTTTTCTTTAGGTTAAACCACTTTTTTTGCTGCAAGGCTTCCCTTAAAAATAGCTGGCTTATGCTTTAGGGGTATTACGTTTGGGGATTTCACTTGTTATTATCTGTACTTTTTAGTTTGCATAACATCACTGTGTCATTTGAAAAATAAAAAAATTAAGTGCGCAAACAGTGTGAAACAATACCACCTTACTATATATATATGACTCGTGTTGTGCCCCTCCTGGCCAAGGTTGAGGGTGAGACTTACCTCTAGCACAGGGTAAGGGCTACCATTATCCCAGGGTGGCTCTATGGCTGCAGTGAAGATAGACATGACACAGAAGTGTGCGAACCACTTTAGTCCTTTTCCAGATTTTTTTGCTCTGGCTTACAGCGAGAGAGGGTTAGCGCTTAGGTATCAAATAGCAACCAGGTCTTCCAGGCTAGAAGAAAAGGGGGTTGTTTTAAAATGGCTTTAAATGGTGGCCTGCCAGTATCTACATATCATTTTGAGAACATACCAAACAAAATATAAAAAATGTCATGTATTTTGTTGTACAAAATTTGTATAACATTAAAAACATGTGAAAAATATTTAACCACACAGAAAAAATTATCTTGTATAAAAAGATTACTGTTAAGTGTACTGCTCCAAAACCGAGTTTCGCGGTTTAACACCACTTCTTCGGATTAGCGTATTCACTTGTAACATTATATTCAATTGGGGATCACTTAATACTAAAAGGTGAAAAAACATACAATTGAACAAATATGAACATGCAAAGGTATGTAACTTAACAATTTTATTCAATCCACCACTATGCCCTCTGGAAAAAAATAAAATAAATAAATACAGTTTATACTTACAAAAACAAACACCACATGTCGAGAGCAAAGATCGGATCATCTCAAGCTACAGGAAGGCAATTAAAAGGAACCAACCATAGAGAATGGGATGGGCCACTCCATCTAGTCCTAGATGGTCAAAAGCATACTGTATATAATGAGCCTACACAAAACCTTGACATATACTGTATATTCAAGTATATTACTTAGTTGTGCCCATCCCGGCCAGGGTAGAGGGTGAGAATTACCTCTAGCACAGGGAGAGGGCTACCATTATCCCCGGGTGGCTCTATAGCTGCAGTGAACATGGACATGACACAGAAGGGCGCCAGTCACTTTAGTCCTTTTCCAGATTTTTATTGCTCCAGCTCATAAGGAGAGAGGTTTAAAGCTTAGGTATTGAATAGCAACCAGGTCTCCCAGACTCCACCAGACATTTTTCTCTATCCAAATGAGCACAATGATTCTCTGAGCATGGACACTGATCCCCCTCCAGCAGAACATCCAACAAGCTCTTTCCACCTTGAAAGCCATACCCTCCTCAGCCAGGCAGGGCAGCTTGAGGAACTTTGTGCTAGGCCCCAAACAGATCCCAGGCCTACACAGCAAAAACACTTGCATGCACCTCCCCAGGCCACAGCCTGCGGGACAGAGAGATCAGCAGTCTATTCCCCAAGCTTTTTATAGCCTCTCCTAGCATGCATCACTGGCATAAAACTCCTAGTGGTAGCCAGAGATGACATAATGGCTCAACAGCACAAGACTATTTCTCCCCCCATAATTATTGCCCTAGTGCCAGTGCCAGTGGCATCCAGTGGCAGCAGTAGGGGACTACAGAAATTCCAAACACAGGGGAGACACTACAGAAAAACTACAAATTGTCTTGAGAAAAGCATTATCCTGAAAAGCTAAATTTACTAGACACTGCTGAACACAGGGTGGCTACACTGACATTCACCACAACCCCTTTTCCCATAGATACATTAAAAGGTAGGTATACCCCTGTTAGACCTCTTGTTCTTGATAAAAGCCGTCCTGCTGCTGGCCAATTTTACACTGCTATTTCTCCTGTGGACTATTAGTTCTTGCAGTCAAGTGCTACTCCTATTCTCTAGTATATTTCATCCAGTTTTCTCTCATTAAAATATTCTAGTTGTTAGCCAGTTTTATCCTGTTTCCTCTATGATCACCTAATTCTTAATTATAGTTTGATACAAATTGGCCAGTATCTGTTCAAAAAGTTAATATTGTTCTGTAACATCATGAACAGCTTTAAAGCATCACCAAGCATGTTGATAAATGATTTGTATATTTTAGATAAAAATGTAAATATTTTTTGATAAGACTTGGTTTATTATTGGTGCTTGCATACTTTAATAAATGGTTCGACTATCACCACTGTATTAAATGTGTTCCTGTTCATTGTATACACTGGTCTCACACATTTAGCAGCTGTAGCCGTAAGTATCCATTGCTATAAATCTAGGTTATCCAAGAAGATTAGCCTTTAAACTGACTTTTTTCTTTAAGGCCAGATCCTCTGTTGCTGAACTTGATCTCCTTAGTGTATAACAGAGTGATAAGTATTAACGCTATGGTTTATCAGTAATCCTTATTGGACTGAAAAAAACTGTAGCTCCGTGACTCAGCTGATTCAGGAAGTAAAACATCTGCAAAGGATTCAAACTCAGGATCCATTACATACTATTGGCAAAATGCAAAATGTATTGGAGACATTCTTCGGGCTATAGGTTCACATCTAGAATAAGAGATGTGATAAAATACAAAATCATTTACTATAAAAAATGTGCTCCAGTAAAGGGTAAAGAGAGAGGAAAAGAGCTTAAATTACTTGTCTGTTTTTTATAATCCCCGATCCGCCTCCTGCATAGAAAAACGTATTGTCTACTTGTTCATTTACCCTCTCAATGCTCCAGCACTGTCCCTGACTTTCTCCTTGGTCCTATATCAACAGGGACATTTTTTAAAAATGTTGTCCCTTATCACTGCCACACCAGTCCCAGTGTCCATGATCACTGCCACATTAGTCCCAGTGTTCCTGATCACTGCCACACCAATCCCAGTGTCTCCTATCGCCTTCACACCAGTCTCAGTGTTCCTGATTACCACCAGACCAGTCACAGTGTCACCCTAAAGATGTGTTTGCATGTGCAATGCTCTCTGAAGAGCCATCTGCATTCAAATCACACCACACATGGACCCTCATTCACATGAATGGGTGACAATCTTTTTGTGTACAGGGGGTAAAATTCCTGCCACAGCTGTAAAGCAAAGCATTGCAACCATGGCATGTGTACACCCCTGGCCGCTTCATCTCCAGCTAAAGGAGGTAGTGGTTTAGAGGTAGGAAAATCTCAACTTAACCCCAATGTTTTTCTGCCCCCCCAACCTTTCATGTGAATGAGCCCTAATAGGGCAGCCAGTCACAGTTCTCAGATCACCACCACACCAGCCACAGTGTTGCTAGACCATTGTAGCTTGAATCAGTGTTCCTAATTGCCACCACTCTAGACCAGCGCAGCAAGCATCAGTTTTCCTGATCACTGCCAGTCCCAGTGTCACCAGGCCAGTTTATGCCAGCAACAGTGCTCCTTATCACTGCCACACCAGTTGCAGTGTTACCACATAGGTATATGGTGCTAGCAACGGTGGCCCTGGTTGTCTGGCAGAGGTGTTCCTGATTGCTGCTACACTAGTACCAGTGTCACCAGACTAGTGTAAGTTAACAACAGTGTGTTACTGATCGCTGCTACACAACTCTCACTCCCACTTTAACTGTCACCAGACCAGTAATGCCAGCGACATTATTCCTGATCACCACCACACCAGTGCAGTGTTGCCCTTGCCTGTTGCCTGTACTAACTCTGGTTTGTTTTCCAACCACGATTCTGCATGCTGCCTATACATATTCTTTGCCTGTTTTTTGACAATGCCACTGCCTGCAGCCTATACTGACCCATCTACATGTCTGAATATGTTCCTTGGAGACACCAATCCAAACCATCCCCTGCGAACTGCACTCCTGGGAGCACAGGAACTCTTTTGTTCTTCCTTTCTTCAGTATCCTATGCTTCATGGCCAGTGAAGGTGGCATTCCTAGAAGTAATCACTAGGGATGATCGAACTTTTCAAAAGTTCGGTTCGGCCAGAACATCCGAACTTCCCGAAAGTTCGGCCCGGATTTCAGAAACCCATTGAAATCAATGGGACCCGAACTTCGGTAATCAAAAAACACAATTTTGAAGCCCTAAAAACCCAATAAATGCCCCTAAAAAGTGCCTAGGGTTCTGGGTCATACCCCAGGGACTATTAATCACACAAAAAAAGTTCTTAAAAATTGTCATTTTTGATAGAGAGCCAATTATTGAAAAAATTAAAAAAAAAAATTAATTTCTTTGGATTTAGTATCTGGGGATCTAAAAAGTGTACCTGTGAAGTTTCAGCTCTGTAGCATGTCCAGAACCATAAAAAAAAGATTGTTTTTATTAGGTCACTTATAGAACAGGCTTCTCTCTTTTTACACCTTGCCAGTTTAGTAGCAAGCGTTTTTTTGGGCATTTTTTGGGGTCTTTTGAGGCAGGCAAAACATCTGAACTTGTGTATACGGGTATATATACACACATGCTTATATGTATATATATACACCTAGACATATATAGGTGTGATAGTAGCAGAAATATATGCTTGCGCTAATGAAATAATTAACACTAATATGGTTACGCTCCTATAACACCTATATATGTGTAAGTGTAAAATACATATAAGTATGTGTGTATATATACCACTATACACAAGTTCAGATGTTTTGCCTGCCTCCAAAGAACCCAAAAAATGCCTGCAACAACACTCCTGGGCGTTTTTTTTTTTGGCGATAGCGTTTTTTTGGGCATTTTTTTGGGTTCTTTGGAGGCAGGCAAAACATCTGAACTTACACTTTTAAAGTAAAATTAACAGAACTGCTTCCACTCTCTTCCATGTCCCTGTATTACAATGCTAGGAATTTGGCGGGGGCTATCTTATATACTGGGGGGTGTATTCACTAATGATTGGCCTAGGGACCCCCTAGTCACTCCAATCACATTCCTAGCATTCTCCTGCCCCCTCAATTGGCTTTTGCTAAGGGTTCTGGTCCAATCATTTCCTATCCCATTGCATTTTGGTCGGGTTTTGGTTGCCGAATTCCGAACTTTTTCAGCAAAAAGTTATAAATTCGGCCGAACCTCGAACAGTCAATGTTCGGGTCGAACCGATGGTCGACCCGAACCGTTCGATCATCCCTAGTAATCACATACCAATAGGATGGGCTTGCTTGGCCTATAGAAATGGGGACTGCTATAAATGGAGCTACACTATGCTATATTCCCTAAAGACTCATACAGAGGTGACCATTACAGTACATTGGTAGTACAGTGGTATCACCATACTTGGGAGGAATAGTAGAATGTATTTTGGGTTTTAATTCTAAGTATTCTAAGTTTTCAAAAGACTCACTATGCCTCTTAAAAATACTTTGGGATGTTTACTCTCCTAAATGTTGTCATTTTGTTGGTGTTTCCACTGTTCTGTTACACTAGGTAGGTAGGTAGGCCGTCTTGCCTCTATTTTATGTTGAATCTTTTTTTATTAGAACAAACATTTGTACAGAGAAAGGAACATATATCACAGTGCTTACAACATCAACGAATCACACATTAAACCAATACCATATAGGCAATGAACAGTTATAGGAACGGCAGGTATAAATGATACAACCGGGAGAGTGGCTTAAACAAGAAAGTGTATTGCCTGATTCCAAGTTCTCCGTGTGTCCGTGTTGGGGAATTAGAAGTGTTAATAAAGACCATATACAGAAACAGGCGAATGGAAATTAGGTGGGGAAAGCCGATCTTGCCTCTGTTTTAAGTTGTTTTAAGTAATTTTTTGTCCAGGTTCCCCTTTCTCTGACCCAATTAGCTTGTTGGACCTAAAGCTTGGACAATCTGATTTTCCACTCTGCTTCTGCCAAACATGTCTTGCAATGGGTTTGTCCTTTTTTTTTTTTATGATGTCATTTACATGCTCCAGAACTCCACATCTCAGTTGGTAAATCGTCTTGCTAACATGTAAGGCAGGACAAGGGAACTTGACTACATGCATATGTAACACCTTCTGTACTGCAATTGTAAAAAGATGTGATAATAATTGTTTCACCATTTTTTGAAATGAATTAAACTTTTCACTGTTGGCATATATTTACAAGTTTTGCAATGACCACTGGTAACCAAGTCACAGGGTGATGCCGCGTAGAATTTTTAACAAGAGGGCTGTGTACTAGCATGTCTTTGAGACTCTTACCCCTTCTATATGTAATATTAGGGGTCTGTGGTAGTTTTAAGATATATACCACTTTAAGATATATCTCTCGACATCTCCTCTGAAACATCTAGCTTATCAATCCTTTTCCCTCAAGTGACTCCAAATACCACAGATCGGAAACAAAGAAATCTCCAAGTGTATTATTGCCAAGCACACCCTTTTACCAAAATGGAACCCTACTCACAAACACAAAACAACTCTCTATTCAGTGGTCAGTGCCTCCACAGGCAATAAAGCAGGTGCACAGGGCTGACACTGTCAGTTTCTCACCCGATCCGCAACTCTGCCACTTCTGGCGCATCACTTCAGGTGCAGCATATGACGTAATTTCTGGTTGCCATACAGCCACCTCTGACACTCTTCATCCTTACAACTTCATCCAAGGGGATGGCTGTATTGCTCAGCGAACCTCTCTTTTATGTCTGCGCTTCAGGGAAATGTAACTCTTCCTGCTCCAGCATTCATGTCAAGAACAACAACTGTGATATCTAAGAGCTTCCACTGTTAAATAAGTTAACTATTTTTCCACCATTGTTGGAAACAAAAGTGTATTCTCATACTGCATACCACCAGATAAAAAATATATCGATGCACATATAAACAAATCGTACAATACAATAAATACAATTGCATATGTACGAAATACATAAATTAAGAAATTATGTTTTAAAACAAAAGTTAAAATATATTTAGATTTTTTTTGCATTAAAGATCCTACATGAAAGTTTGATTTATTAGGGATTCACTTTTAATCATATCTCCTCCTATACTTACCAGTTTTTATTGCCATAGATAATTGTGTTTATTATAGTAAATTGTATTGATAAGTGCGGACATAAAAGAGAAGTTGTCCAGCCGTATAGCCATCCCCTTGGACCAAGTTGTAAGGACGAAATACATTGGGGCGTGGCTTTATGGCAACCAGAAATGATGTCATATGCCGCACCTGAAATTAAGTGCCCGGAAATGGTGGAGTTGTGGTGAGATGCTGACAGTGTCGGCTCTATCTTCCTGCTTTAGCAGCTGAGGCGGCACTGACTATTGAATATATAAAGAGTCTGCATGATGAGCTTACAGTATGTGGTTTTCATGTTTAATCTATTTTTATGGGTGTGCCTAACAGTATTACACTATTGGAGTATTCTTTGTTTCCGATATGTGGTATTTGGAGTTACTGAGGGAAGAGGACTGATAAAGCTGGTTGTTCCAGAGGACATGTGGAGTGAGATATATATCTTAAAGCATGATATGCTGATCATAACAAGAGAGCCTTTATGCTCTGGTGAGTGAGAAGTTTGTGGGGAGTGGATATTCACATGGTGAAGAGTGAAGTTTACAGCCAACACGTAGGAAGTTTTATGTTGCAATTTACAGACACTAAGAATGTCCAATGAGGACATTTTGCACAAGTGATTTCATGGGGTGTATGGTCATTTATTTACTATTAATTAAAAAAAAAAATTGAATGGTTCACAGCTCTACCACAAATTGGAGAAAAGGTATGTTTATTCTGTATTTTTGAGTTTTATGATCTACAGCAGGCATGTCCAACCTGCGGCCCGAGGGCCGCATGCGGCCCAGAACCGCAGGCAATGCTGCCCACTGCCCCCTGACAATTTGTTTATTTTTTGCTGGGGAGGAAGTCAAGGGGCACGGCCCCAGCGACTTCCAACTAACTGTAGGCAGAGGCTGCCTCGGAGGGGAGGGGAGGGGGGGGCAAGCGCCGCCGAATTACAAACAGAGCGGGGATCTCCTGCTTACCTGGCGGCCGCAGCCATACGAAGCCCCGCCTCCTGGACTGGCTCCTATGTAAGACAGCACATTGGTGACGTCTATCATAGGAGCCAGTCCAGGAGGCAGGACTGATCCCCGCTCTGTGTAATCCAGCGGCTCTCCTTTCTCTTCATTGCAGACTGCATTGGATGGGCACTGACTGGTGAGGCTGCATTGGATGAGCATGCACTTGTGAGGCTGCATTGGATGGGCACTGATCAGGCTGCATTGGATGGGTACGCACTGGTGAGGCTGCATTGGATAGGCACGCACTGGTAAGGCTGCATTGGATGGGCACTGTTTAGGCTACATTGGATGGGCACGCACTGGTGAGGCTGCATTGGATAGGCATGCACTGGTGAGGCTGCATTGGATAGGCACGCACTGGTGAAGCTGCATTGGATAGGCACTGTTTAGGCTACATTGGATGGGCATGCACTGGTGAGGCTGCATTGGATAGGCATGCACTGGTGAAGCTGCATTGGATAGGCACTGTTTAGGCTACATTGGATGGGCACGCACTAAGCTGCAAGTGCCGTGTGATCTCCCAGCTGCCACGGGAGACTTAGGATGTCTGCAGTCAGTGACAGAGCCGCTGCTTCCTGTATAGGTCCGACTGTGTCCCAGGCGGATTGATATGAAATGTACTCCGCCTGTGACAGGAGCCATACAGGAAGCAGCGGCTCTGCTCTCTACTGCAGCCACTGCTTCCTCCAGCAGTACCCACATAACCAGCATTACCCACCAGCAGTACCCGCCAGCAGTAACCGCCAGCAGTCTGCAAATAAGTAGAAAAGGTGTGTGCATTAGCGTGTGTAAATTGTTGCAATATGTTTTTTAATAACTAGTTGTGTTTTGTCATTATGGGCCTGATTCATAGTACGGCGAATTGGCGTTTCGGTGGGTTTTTGCGAACCGGCGATTATTTAAGTCTGAAATTGGCATTCAAAGAACGGCGGGCGGAAAATAGCGCCTAGTGTGAGATTTATTAAGATGCAATATGGTCAGAGCGCGACTTAAAACCACGCCAGCTAAAAGCTCGACTAAAGTTTAGCCAAATTTTCCCCTGTACCCCCAAAAATCCCAAATCACTGTGGAAGGTGTGGAAGTCAATTTGGAGATGACTTGCGTTTAAAAAATCTCAAAAACTGACTTAGAAAGAGAGATATCTGCGAAAGTGTGGAAAGGTTAAACAGCTCCTCCAGCCGCGAGCTGCGAACGCGCGAATGTGCGCATGCGCAATGCCAAATAGGCTCAAAAAATTTCGCCAGCGCGATTTTGGGTCAATTTTTTTTTGAATACCGCTTGCAAATCCGCTGTCTCGCCCATAGAAAATGGCAAAAACCGGCGGAATTGGAAAAACATGCACACTTCCAACAAGGGATCCTTTAGTAAACACCATCACATTCCATACACCTTTCCTGCTAACTCCGAAATCATAGCAGGCAAATCTACAGTGTTTATATAGAACCTCCACATTCTCTGAAAAAACCCACAAAATATTACATTGGGGAATTGGTCGTCAGATAGAAAAAAAATAGATGTAAAACATATTTCAAAGAAAGATTATTAGCATTTCACACATATCAAGGAAATGTCACAATTTTGACAATATTTTATGTGTTTCCAAAGAATGTTTTTAGAAATATATTGCAAATACTACCTTTTCTTCCATATGGGTATGGCCAAGTGTTACCATTTTACTACACATTTAACTAAAGGTATATATATATATATCCCTTATACTTGGCTAATTAGCAAAGTATGCCCAACAAACAAATAGAGCTTTAGCTCACAATATTGCTACATATTGACTTTATGTGGCATCTTTTGTATTTTGTTCATGTCTTTAGATTAAAAGTTTGCTGATACACATGCCTTTTTCAAACATGAACAAAATTAATGATGTCAACATTTGGAGGATTGGAGATATCCAAGTGTTGCCCATACAGAGGGCTCCTTCCGGATTCGAACTTACAAACCTACAGCAGGAAGGCAGACTCCCTAATCATTGTGCTATTTCTCAGTGAGCGTTGGGTGTTTTCCTCATGCCGTCAAAATGCTCACATGGGAACAGGGGCCATTGAACTGAATAGGATTGGATTTTTTGCCTGTTTTGGGAGCTGATCCTTGAGCTGGACAAATCCCCCTCAAACGCCCCCAAACGGGCTACGTTCACATGTACGTGTTTGTGGTCTGTTTTTGGGGCTTTTGTAGGTGATTTCATATAACAATGCCTGCCCAAAAAATGCATGTCAAAACGCCTGTGAAAACGCCAGCCAAAATGCACATAAGAACGCCTGATATAATTGCCACGCCAAATTTAGGGATGTTCATGAGTGATGAGTCAGATTGTTGGCTTACATATCTGGTCAATTGTCACAATCTCACTTCCCAAATCCCAAAAGGTGTGTTTCAATTGTTTACCTAAATATATATTTCTCTCTCTCTCACGTAATTGTATATATATGTATGTATTCCTGTATCTAAACATTCTAAATAATGACTAGCAAACTTGAATAGAGAATTTTTTCAATTCACATATACTATACACACCTACATACATTTCTATTCCTCATTTCTATTTCCCTTGTTTTGGCAACTGAGCATGCTCCAAAACACACAGTTAATTTTTTGACTGGGCGTTACCATTCTGGGTGTGTGTTTGCTTGGATTATATATAGCTCACTCAGACATCAGGAAAGATTTGACCTACGAAGAGGTCCAATATATTTGTGTGTCACATGCTTTATGGGTAACATTTTTGGCCCTTTGTTATTTATGGAGGTGAGATTTGGCTGTGTTGTGTGTTGACTCTCTGTAAGTATTTATTGCTGTTAACATAATTCTGTCAATCTGCACATGCATCTGTTGATTATGGGCTCTTTGTCGATGTATATGGTCTAAATGTTGTACAAAGGTTGTTTTTGTTTGAAAAATACAAATGTAATAAACAGCATGTTTCCAATTTTTTAAAATGTCTTCATGTGTCTAAATAAAGTTTTCTGGTGTCCACAAATGTATGTATTTGTATTTCTTTTTATAAGTTTAATCTGCTTAATGGTTGTGTATGTTGACTATTCGCGAATTCGCGAATATACAAAACCGCGTTCTCACATTTATACATGAAACCGGAAACGAAACTTTTGGTGCGTGCACACGTTTCCGGAAATTGTCCAGGCCCTGTCGTAAGTGTGCATCATGGCTCCTGCACTGTTTACTGCCGAAATAGTGGCATTTGTGTGTAAGGTAAGGAGGGGGTGTGAATGTGCAGGGTGCGGGATGGGGGATGGGGGATGGTGGCTGGGTGGGTCGCTTATCTAGCGGGTGTGCAAGAAACTTTTGGTCTGCTGATCTGCGCATGCACTTTCTGCCTATTAGACGTGATCTAGAAGCTTCCTGTTATAGAAACTTCCTAGATGTGAACCTGTTCCCTATATATATATATATATATATATATATATATATATATGTGTATGTGTGTATATATATATATATATATATATATATATAATGTGTGTGTGTGTGTGTATATATATATATATATATATATATATATATATATATATATATATGTGTGTATATAAAAAATATATTATACAAAATATATATATTAGACAATATATATACTATGTATATATTATATACAATATATATACATTAGATACATTATAGAATATGTTATATACCATATATTAGTGTATATAATAGGGAACAGGTTCACATCTCTGAACTTTCTATATAGATATAGATAGGCATACCCTGCTTTAAGTACACTCACTTTATATACAATCGTGAGTAAGGACACAGCTTGTTCAGCTTGCCATGACACTGCTCACAAACCATAAGTGACAGGGATAACAAACTTAGGGAGCAACGACAGGGTACCCAGGACTACACCATATCCATTTTGTGGCTGGCCAGCTTGCCTAGGTAATCTATCATGTCATAGTCCTGGCTCCCCTTAACATGCTCCCACATGGTTTGGGAGCAAGGCCATGTCAATGTGGCCAAAATTTACAATGGAGCTGGTGTATTTTCATGCATCGAGAAAAGAAAAAAGGGATTGCTTCACTTTAAGTACATTTTCAGTTTACGTACATGCCCTGGTCCCATTGTGTACTTAAAGTGGGCTATGCCTGTATATAGATAGATTTGATTCGTTTCAACTTTTACACAAAATGAAACACAATTATCTGTGACAGATTGCTCTGACGCTTTGGAATCTGTCTCGATAAAGACAAATGTATTGACCCTTTTCATATATGCAAGATTAGAAACATTATATTCCCTAAATGCATAATGCCAAAAATTATTGCCTTACATACATCCATACACACTGCAAGCTCGGCACCGTTTGTCTTGTCTGACACTCTTACCATCATAAGCTGGATCTGCACACAGCAGCTAATTGGTTCACCTGAGATGGAATCAGTGATCACAAAAATCTGGAATGGTCATGTCTTCAAAGGATTGCCTTGAACAAATCACCTCTAAAAGAAACACATGAGTGTATAATCACTTGTCTCAATGGATCACATTCCCAACACACCCATCTCACACTGCCATATGATAATGAATGGGGGTGTCCATTGCAAGTTAAATACACCCCCAGATCACATTGCTTTGTTAATTTACAGATCTAACTGGAATCTGATGGCACTGCTGTGAACCACTATGCCATCAAATTCTGCTGGGGACCTTTAAAAAGGATTATGTGTGATTGTGTGGATAATTATGCCACCTTAAATTTGCATCTCCCACATACCATGTGCAACTCTTGCAGGAATTGTGAATCAAGGATAATTCAGCACAGCTTAATGAACAGACACATTGAGGAGTGTAGGAACACACCGTCAGATTACCCGATCACACTATGGGGTTTTAACTCCTCCATAATTTTGCCACTTTGGAAACCAAGTGCTTACTTTATGTATACTTTTTAGACGGAACTACAATTTCTAGTAGGGTGATATCATTGCATGAGATTTTCCCTCACTTCCTGTCTTAGTGTCACCAAGACAGGAAGTGAGGGGAATATCACTGTGGGGAAATAGCTTGCAATTGTTGCCTTATAATGTCCATAGTATATATAAAAAGGAAAGAATTGCTGGCTATATCCCCACGGGAGATTCCCTCACTTCCTGTCCTGGTGACACCAAGACAGGAAGTGAAGGGAAATCTCCTGCAATGATATAACACTGTTACATGTTCTAGTTATGTAGCAAACTTAAGAATATACAAAGCAAACATCTTTTTTTTTCCATTTTGGCAAAATCATGGATTAATTAAAAAACTATCTTTGTTTGTCCCGTGGCTTGCAGGAAAAACATTTTGCCTTGATTCCACCATCAACACAGACAGGGGAAACCCTCCTGCGGAGCCATTGTGTTCTCCTGGTGCTGCCCCTGCCAGGAAAACACAGTGATTATTGCTAGTGGCTACAAGAGATGCTAGCGATAAGTGTGTGTAAAATCTGACAGACTGGTTGTACGTTGTCCTCCAGGTGATCGACCAATCAACTTGGGTACCTTCAGCCTGGCCATACACAGTTTAAATCTGCATCTCAAATGAAGCAATCCCATTTACATATAACACTCCATAAAGGAGAATTGAGGGGCTTATCAGGTCTGCGTTAAAAATTAACAGCCACACCCAATCAGACAGCTCGTGTTAAAAGGGACCTGAAAAGCAATCTGCATGGCTTGCTTTTCCAAGCATTGGCTAGTTTAGTGAGCCTGGACTAATAACAGTCACTGTAATGCTACCCATACTGCTGTCCTTTTAACATGGTGACAAAAGTTGATACCTATGCTACATGTGTGTAAAGTTACTTGCACCCTGCTAAATGGACAGCAATAAGGTTGTAAATACAGTGACTGCCTGTCCCCCCCTGATGGCGGCCCTAGGTGTGTCATGAAAGGCCAATTGAGAAAATGGCTATATCATGTAGAGGAAATCACCAGTGTGGGGCAACCTATGTCATGGAGGTAGATTTGGACATCGATGTATATGTATCACCAGAAATGGAATTCTTTGTTCTACAATATCTCAAAGACGACCTAGCATGTTATTTGAAGACTGTACTATTTTGGACATACTTGGACTCAAACATACACTGCTCTTTCCACAGCTCCTCCTCCTCTGGGGGTATGATAAAGTTTATACGCATCTTCACCAAAAGCACAAGATGATGTGTCGTCTCCGGATGAGGCTGCAGCGGAGATTTCAGTTCCTGCCTGAGATAGTGGATCTGCAGCGGGCCTGGAGTGATGCCAAAAGGCGATCACCCAGGCTCCTGCTAAAGGCTGTGGAGCAAATCTCCGGTAAGTAAAAATATACATTACATGTGACCAGATAGGTTACAATTTTTTGGGTAGGTGGACATGTGTTTAGCTATGCAACAACACTAATACCAACACCCCCCCCCCCTCCCTCTCGCTCCTACCTTTCCTACCTCCATCAAGTGTCTCTTCACAACCTTTAATACTACTATGTACATTCGTATTTTTTATGTTTCTTTTTTTTCTTCTGCTTCTAGCCAAAGCGGACGGCCGGCACCCTCTTGTGCTTTTGGTGAAGAAGGGGAGGAGGAGGACGGCCACACTCCAATATGCATTCAGAGGCAGCGAGCCATTTGAGCAGCTGAAAATTGTGGATCGTAAGTAGAAAATAAAAATGTTAGAAATTTCTAATCTCTAATCACATTTTACAGAGCCCCCTTTACATCGGAGTCTCCAGACTTACTACACTGTAAGAGGGAAGTGTGAAGACTCTGATATAAGGAGAGTTTGGGAACCATTATTTGAGGGGGGAAGCTGGGGACTCTGGTGTAAAAGGGAACTCTGTGTTCCCCAAAGCTCCCCCATACATCTGAGCTTACAGAGACCCTCTTACACTTCCCTTCCTCAGTCCACCACAGTCAAGGGCACAACAAGTCCCACTGCAGAAGGCTACCTGCTTGGACTTGTAATCCTCTCTGTAGGGGAATGAGGAAATACTGCCTGCTATGCTAAGACTTGTAGTGCCCTCTGTTAGGGACTAAGGATTCCTCAGTCCTCAACATTCTAGGGCACTATAAGTCTCAGCATAGTGGGCTGTCATACCTCAGTCCCTCACAGCTCGGGTCAAAAACAACACAGTTAAACATCTAAAGGACAACTCCAAACAAAACTACCAATAATGGACAGAGTCCATATGCTCTATAATGTCAAAGACCCGCTACCACTCACCTTCCACCTCTGGTGCTGTCATTGTGTAGGGCAAAGGGCTCCATCTACACCATGTTTGGCTTTCAGGTCAGATAGGCAGGACTTGCTCAGCTCCACTCTCTTCCTTGGCAATTGACTCTGGCGTCATTGTGGATCTTTCCTCCTCTAGAAAACACCCAGGGGCCCTCTCCTTGTCCCCCAGCCACCCAGGGCCTTCTTCTCCTCCTCCTCCACCAACCATTTTCAGACTCTTCCAACTTCCCTTGGGCAACTCAACCCCTTTGCATAGTGGACACAACAAATCTATGACCAGCCTGCAAAATATCAAGTCTGGGCCTGGTTACCTGTATGTTCCGGGTCCAGGGCGGAGCTCTCCTCCCAGAGCAACAAATGATGATATCAGAGTGAGTTGACCGGCCAGTCACTTCCTACTGGTGCAGGTACACACCTACCGATTCCTCCACATCTTAGGATAACATGATCAGACGGCCAATCCCCAGTCAGAGAAGGAGGAGTAAGTGTCAGCGGACAACAGACACCTGGCAGACGCAGTGAAGGGACTGCAGCACACTGCTGCAACTTTTTGATCCGAGGATTGAAAGCAATCTTTTACTTGGGAGATTTCCCTGACTGCGCCCTTCGAAATGTTGGTGCTCCGCCACTGGCCGCAAGGCCCCTGTAGGTGCGAGGCCTTAGGCGCCCGCTTAATTTGCATGGTGCCCTCCTGTTTTAAAACATGGTCAATGCATCTCATTGGTGTAAGTGCACTTCTATGTTCTGAATTGTAGGGGCATCGAGTATGGTGCTAGCATGATGAGAGGTTACTGCCTATTTGTGTCCATAAATAATATATAATGTTTTTCTTTTATTTTAGAAACCAGTGATCAGGATGTGGAGGCTCAGCCTTCTCAGGCCCCCTGTAAGTAATGTGGATGTGCTGGTGTGTTGTGTATTAGGTCGAACTTGGAGGAATGATTGTTTGTTTTGTTTTCTTTTGTGGTTGATGTAACTTCAGCAAGAGAGGAGCCTCAGGCAGGGCCAAGTCGCCTGGATCCGGGCCAGGAACACATTGCTGCCCAAGAAGAGGCCAATTGGTCTCAAACGGATGAGGACCTGGGCTCTCCTCAAATGGGAAGTAAGTATTCTACATGTGTTTGTGTGTTCAATGTGTCCTGGGAAATCTAAGGGCTGTAATATATATATTTTGCCATTGGGGTTATGTAGCAGATGACATTGAGGATGTTAGTTGTGGAGGACTGGGGAAGAGGGGCCGCTGCTTACCCAGTCCAAAGTAACTACTACCTTCAATGTTTACCAAATACTTTCTGTGTGCCTTTATCAAATAGCTTTGGTTCAAGGATTGTATTTGTGTCTTTGTGTTTCTAGGAGATACAACGCCATCCCCCCATGAAGGGACACCATCCCCCCATGTAGGGTCTCCCCCATCCTCCCCCACTCCAGGCTCCCCTGAACTAGTCTGTAAGTACCTAAAATTAGATTCTCACATGAATTGTGTGTGCTAGGATGATGTGTATCTAGGATAATCTAAGTTGGAGTCTAAGCAAGTGTAGTTTTGCTATATGTGACAGGAAGGTTGGTCATGAAACACTCTTGCTTAACCTTCATGTTTGAAAGGTGGTTTTGGGCAGCTTTACAGGACATGTTATCTTTTGTAAGTTATCTCAAGCCACCCTATTCTAAATTGGTGTTAGTTTCTCTACATTGGAAATGGTGTGCTTTGTACTTGTAAATTTTTTGTGGACATTGTAATTTAATCATGTCCTGATTTAGTCAACACTGAAAATGTGTGTTTGTCAATCTTTCATAAATACTCTTCCTCGGTAATGTACCACATTCCAGTTCACAATTTGTGTTCTTTTTGTGCAGTTTCTCCCGAGCCAGCCACGCCATCAACTTCGGGGGCCCAAAAAAAAACTGATGATGGTAAGTTGTGTGCTTTTCCAGTAATGTGTCTACTTAGTAAGTGGAGAAATGCTAACTGTGTATGTCCCCGCTCAGGCTTCAAGTTCCTCTAAAGGCAGCAGGTTCTTTATGTGAATGCATTCTATGCATTAGTATTCCAAGTGATAGGTGTGCATATTCCCCCTAAGACTTACTGGGACCATTTTTTACTGTCCACATTTTTGCACTAATACTTGTCTGGAACAGACTCCCCCTCCTCCTTAACTGAGGTGACAGCATGCCAATATTGCCTCCTGATGCTGTCACTCCTAATCATTGAGACCATCGGAAGGGAGGGGGGCAAGGCTGGCTCACAGCCTAGTGCCTGAACAGGCACAGGGTGCTTGGCTTCATCTCATGTGCCTCCATAGCAAGCTGCCTGCTGTGGGGTCAACCAACAGGAGGGAGGTGCCTAGAGGTGTGTACAGGGGCCATGTAAAAAGGAGGATTGTTATTTATCTTGTCCCCAAAAACCTAGAGAGTGTAAGTCTAACCTGATTAGTTTTCCAACACTTAGAACAGGCAGGGCTGAGGCACCAAAAACATCCGAAAAACACAATCAGCACAAAAGCAGGGAGTACGTATCCTTAACGCTACAAGCTTCACCCAGTAGAATGACGCTTGCACTGTACAAATCTGCATCACCACCATATCAAAGTCTAAATAAAACTTTCAGGGAAATGTGGAGGGGTAATGAGTGGGTGTTAGAGCGTTTTCATGACTGCCTAACCTACAGTTAGCGTGAGTCCATTTGTTGATAAACTTTTTCTTCTCTCTTAACACAGCTGGGATGGCGGAAAGGAGATCAGGGGAGCAGACACATCTGCTCCGTCCACAACTGGCCCTCCGAATTCCAAAGGGTAAGTCTCTACTATGTGTCAGGTTCAATCTATAGACAGTAAGAGGGAGAGAGAACGCTACACAAACTCCAATGGTGATAGAGATAAATGTGTGCACATGTATCGTGTTGACCAATTGAACCCAAAACACCTTACATTCTTCTAAATGATTGCTTGTGTTGACATGAAGAAAAGCCTTTTACTTAGCTTTGGTGGAACTGCTACTAACATTCCAAGCCATCTTATGTAACCTTTTGAACAATTTGCTGTGAAAGTTTGAGTTTAAGGTTTACACCAGCAATTTAGCATATTTGCTTCAGAGTGTTGATAAAAGCCAACCAATAGACTCCTAAGCATATTTGTTGAGGCACATTAATTACAATCGTTGTTTGGATCATTTTGCATAAAACTAATTGTCATGTCTTTTTCTACCCAGGACACACCCACCTCACCTATGAGGTCCTTTTGGAATATGTAACATGGTGCATAGACCGAATATTAGTTTTGGAAGAAACTTATGGGGCCGATCCAGCCCCTCAGGAGCCATTTGTCAGGAATGTGTCACCCTTAAAAAGATTATAGTTTTTATTTTTTAATTTGTTTGGTTGGTTAATTTTACAATGTTTTTTAACTGTCACATTTCGACATTCTAAAAAAAATATAACAAAAAAATTAAAAACCCTTTTTTTTGGGACCAAAAAAAAAAAAAAAAAAAAAAAACCCTCGTTTTTGGGAAACAAAAAAATAAAAAAATTAAAAACCCTTTTTTTTGGGACCAAAAAAAATAAAAAAATAAAAAAACCCTCGTTTTTGGGAAACAAAAAAATAAAAAAATTAAAAACCCTTTTTTTTGGGACCAAAAAAAATAAAAAAATAAAAAAACCCTCGTTTTTGGGAAACAAAAAAATAAAAAAATTAAAAACCCTTTTTTTTGGGACCAAAAAAAAAAAAAAAAAAAAAAAAAGCCTCGTTTTTGGGACCAAAAAAAAATATAAAAAATTAAAAAAGCCTTGTTTTTGGCAAACAAAAAAAACACAAATGTTTACAAAGAAGCCTTGTTGTTTTTATGGCAACCGACAAAACCACAAATGTTTACAAAAAAGCCTTGTTGTTTTTATGGCAACCGACAAAACCACAAATGTTTACAAAAAAGCCTTGTTGTTTTTATGGCAAACGACAAAACCACAAATGTTTACAAAAAAGCCTTGTTGTTTTTATGGCAAACGACAAAACCACAAATGTTTACAAAAAAGCCTTGTTGTTTTTATGGAAAACGACAAAACCACAAATGTTTACAAAAAAGCCTTGTTGTTTTTATGGCAAACGACAAAACCACAAATGTTTACAAAAAAGCCTTGTTGTTTTTATGGCAAACGACAAAACCACAAATGTTTACAAAAAAGCCTTGTTGTTTTTATGGCAAACGACAAAACCACAAATGTTTACAAAAAAGCCTTGTTGTTTTTATGGCAAACGACAAAACCACAAATGTTTACAAAAAAGCCTTGTTGTTTTTATGGCAAACGACAAAACCACAAATGTTTACAAAAAAGCCTTGTTGTTTTTATGGCAAACGACAAAACCACAAATGTTTACAAAAAAGAATTGTTTTTGTGAAAACCTTCAAAAAAATGATGTCAAAACATAAAAAATGTTTAAAATGTTTATCTAAATTAAATTTAAGTATGTTGCTCTTTGCAACACAAATGTTACATTGGCAATTTAGTTCATTCTATTATATATTGTAATATATTTTTTGTACGCTACAGTTGGTAGACACCCACATGTGTTATTAAAACATTTATTTTATTACCCAAGTTTTCTTTTTGGTGTACACATCGAATGTCTTTTGTGTTGTATTTGTTTAGTCGAGTGGTGTGGTCTGTAATTGTTAGTATGTTGGCTTTGGTTTATGTTAGCCTTGAGACTTGTTTTGAAGCTACATTTGAAGGGAGACCTTTTCTTGGGTCGTTATGTGAACATTGAGTTATCTAAATTTACATGAAATCATATGTTTGGAGATCGAGAAGCACGTGTGTATAAATGCCTACATTAACCAGGGCCATTACTTGGCCACCAACACTCCTAAAAAACCAAAGAGCAAACACAAACTAATCATTTTGCATAAAATTTTATTTCATCCCCAAAAAAAGCACTATAATAAATCATATTGTGCCACCCTCAAATTAAAAAAAAAAATGGCCCCACAAATTGGCCAATGTAACAATCATTAACAAAACTAAACCAAAAAAAATAAATAAAAAGAAATTAAGTTGGTGGTGGTGGTGGTGACTGAAGCAGTGTGGTGAGCAATGGAAAGGTTCCTGCCATCAAATGGTGGGCCAATAGTCCCATCTGCTCTGGGGTTAGCCTTAGAGTTCTGGTAAAGTGGCCCATTAGGATCAGATCTTGTGTCTGAGGCTGCTGCTGATGCAGGGTGTTGAACCCTGGAAATGTCCCAGACTGAAGATCTTGTGCCAATAGTCCCATCTGCTCTGTGCTCAGCCTAAGAATTTGGGTAACGTGTGCCATTACCATGAGATGGGATCGTTGCTGCTCCAAGGCTATTTGATGCTGCTGGTGGTGCAAGGGTTGTGAAGATGTGTGGGGAGTGGTGGTTGATTGGTTGTTGTGGTCCACGGTGCGGGGGCAAACGACATGTCGCATTGGTGACAAAAAAGAAGAACGGCCTGGGGAGGAGTGAAGTGATAAAGGTGTGGAGGGAATGTAGTCAGGTGGAAGGGGTACTGTGGAACCAGTGCGCATTGAGGTTGTGCAGGAGGATTGCTCATTGAGGGGTGTGGGAGTCCGAACGGAGTGTGAAGTGCTAGGAGTGGCTACAGGAGGAATTGTCCCATCCCCAGCTGCCTGACAAGTGGCCAACACTGGCATTACCCTCCCACTACCACAACCTGCAGTGGCAGGTGAGTGAGATGTTTGGGAGGGCTCTGCCAATGGGGCATCTTCAGATCCAAACAGGCATTGGCGTGTGGCCAGCACCTGAGTGTCAACACTTTGCCGATCCCGTTGATGCTGGTCTGCTAAACTTACCAAGCTGTTACGCATATCCTGTTGAACCTGTAACATATCCTGGTGAACCTGTACCATTGTTGCTACAGATTCCTGTATGAGCCCGAGCAGACGTACTGCCTCAGTAGATTGCTGAGTACGCCTCCTTAACTCATTTTGGACCTGATACTCATCAAGCAGCCTCTCGGCTACATCCAGCATAGATGGACGAAGTTGGGTAGGTGACAATCCCTCTGCATCTAAGGCTACCTGAAAGCAGAAGAAATAGACCAAATCATTATCAAACATCATGACTAAATATTTCAGATTAGTTTGACAACTTAACACCCCAAGCAGAACGTTGAAAAGTTTGATGTGCTTCTAATGAGTACTTGTTCATTGTAAGATTATCCAAGCTAGCAACACTTCTGATAATGGGTACATATTATATTGGTAGGACTAATATGACAAAGGCAAAAAAGATTCAACATGAAGGTGTTCCCAATTAACCCTGGTGTGGTAGGTTGTTTATGCTTTTGGTAAATCTGTTACTACACCAATGACTTTATACATCTACGTATGTTGTCTAAAATCTTGCCATCAATCGGCTAGAGGACAACCCAACCAAACGATACCCATGAATTTGGACCTGGAAAATCAAAGACGGGCCGGACTTTAAAGATCCTGGATGTTTTTGGAACATTAGTGGCACACCAAATTATAACATAATTCCCTGATGTTCAAGATAGAACTCTTGTTGTGCTGGTGCATCGTCAGAATGTCATAGCACTAATTTAACACACACAATGTAAGCCACATCTAGTCCAAAATCAATGCTACCATTGAAATGTTACATGTGCACCTTGTTCCCTTATATCACATACCACAGCACTGGATGCAGAAACGTCGCCAGCTCCTGATCCAACTCCAGCTGCAACGTCAAGAGGGGCCTGATGTTCTTTTAAAAACAAAAAAAAAAAAACATGTTTAGTACATAACCTTAGTCAGTAATGATTATGGCCAGATTGCCCTCCTAGCTTCATGAATGAAGCATTGAGGCCAAACATTCAAAAGTGCTTTCCTGGGCTCATAGGACACTTGCTAAACCCTCCCAAAGGTTAAGAAGGCTTGGTCTGCCTACTAATGACGGCACCCATTAATGCTGTCAACTGTGTTTTGCAGGGTAAACATCTAAAAGGCAACACTCTTTCATAAGAAAAAACATGTGTGTTAATGGGGTTAATAAGATTCCAAAAAACATTATTTGACTAGACATACCAACACCTTCCTCCAGGCCTAGCTGCACTGGGTGTGTTCCCTGCTGCGGATCTTCTGTAAAGGACATAGCAATATGAGCTATCTTGGAAAAAAAAAAAACATCTACATTGTTTGGCACAGTATGATATTGGACCTACCAGGAGGAGGGTCAGCACTGATGTCAACACCTGTGAGTCCGTCTGGTTCGCCAAGCTGCATGGGCTGTGGAGGGGCTGAGATCCGTGCTACAGATGAACAAATTGCAGGTTGGGGAAAACAAAAAAAGGACAATTGGAAGGGCAAGTATCACATTCTATTAATGTCACACATAGGATAGTAGTTAATCTTTTCCAAACAACTCACACAATTGACATCCAAGATAATATCCTACCTCGGTGCAAAGCATCCGAATCTAAGTCCTCTCTGGTAAAGATGGTATCAGGTCCTATGATGTTCAAGAAAGGTAATTGATAATCCCAGAGAGAACTTCGTGCACGTTCATCCAGCCGACCTTGTCGGTCATAAAGACCCTCCGCAGCCCATGCAATTAGCTTCTTCCGAACGGACCCACAGATGTCGTTGACCTTCTTCCGCACACTGTCACGGTGGCGAGGTGCTTCACCCAGTGCATTTACAGCATCCCGGATTTCATCCCACAATCTGTTCTTCTCTGTTACTGAGTAAGACGCGGCCCTGGTCCCATGTATCGCCTGATATCTGGCCATATAGGCGTGGACCAGGGCACAGCACTGATTGTGGTTGAAACGGGGAAGCCGGGATAATGTGGACAAGCTGACTCTGGTGGACGGACCCGCTCCAGGACTACTGTCAGAAGAGCCAGCTTGTCCACTTGGTGTGTTACCACCTCCCCCGGCTTCCTCCTCCGGGATGGGGATGGTGGACTCCCTCATGGATACAGCTGGAGCCTCCCTCACACCAGAGCCAGACGATCTGCCCACCCTGCCCCCCCTGCCCCCCCTGCCCCCCCTGGCCACCCTGGCCACCCTGGCCACCCTGGCCACCCTGCCCCTTCTCATCCTTCCAGTGGGTGGGGCCATGGGAGCACGAGGTGGGCAGAGAATCTGGCTGTCCAGCAGCAGCAAAGAGCCCCAAACTCCTAAATCTGAAATGACAAAAGAGAAAACAGAAAAAACAGGATTTGCAGATTGCTCTTCATATACAGTATAATTAGTGAACAGTTACAGAACACACTTACCTAATGGCACAAACAGACTTGGTGGTGGTGGTGGTGGTAGTAGTGGGCAAAGAGCAGAAGAGGCTGCAAAGAAAAGGAAAAAAAAAACACATAAGAAAACGCATATGGGTACAAATCACACAAGGCCCTCCAAACACTTACCTAATGGCACAAACACAGTGGTGGTGGTGGTGGTGGTGGTGGCAAAGAGCAGAAGAGGCTGCAAAGAAAAGGAAAAAAAAAACACATAAGAAAACGCATATGGGTACAAATCACACGAGGCCCTCCAAACACTTACCTAATGGCACAAACACTGTGGTGGTGGTGGTGGCAAAAAAAGCAGAAGAGGTTGCAAAGAAAAGGAAAAAAAAACACATAAGAAAACGCATATGGGTACAAATCACACGAGGCCCTCCAAACACTTACCTAATGGCACAAACACAGTGGTGGTGGTGGTGGTGGTGGTGGTGGTGGTGGTGGCAAAGAGCAGAAGAGGCTGCAAAGAAAAGGAAAAAAAAAACACATAAGAAAACGCATATGGGTACAAATCACACGAGGCCCTCCAAACACTTACCTAATGGCACAAACACAGTGGTGGTGGTGGTGGTGGTGGTGGTGGCAAAGAGCAGAAGAGGCTGCAAAGAAATGGAAAAAAAAAACACATAAGAAAACGCATATGGGTACAAATCACACAAGGCCCTCCAAACACTTACCTAATGGCACAAACACAGTGGTGGTGGTGGTGGTGGTGGTGGTGGTGGCAAAGAGCAGAAGAGGCTGCAAAGAAATGGAAAAAAAAAACACATAAGAAAACGCATATGGGTACAAATCACACAAGGCCCTCCAAACACTTACCTAATGGCACAAACACAGTGGTGGTGGTGGTGGTGGTGGTGGCAAAGAGCAGAAGAGGCTGCAAAGAAAAGGAAAAAAAAAACACATAAGAAAACGCATATGGGTACAAATCACACGAGGCCCTCCAAACACTTACCTAATGGCACAAACACAGTGGTGGTGGTGGTGGTGGTGGTGGTGGCAAAGAGCAGAAGAGGCTGCAAAGAAAAGGAAAAAAAAAACACAGAAGAAAACGCATATGGGTACAAATCACACGAGGCCCTCCAAACACTTACCTAATGGCACAAACACAGTGGTGGTGGTGGTGGTGGTGGTGGCAAAGAGCAGAAGAGGCTGCAAAGAAATGGAAAAAAAAAACACATAAGAAAACGCATATGGGTACAAATCACACAAGGCCCTCCAAACACTTACCTAATGGCACAAACAGACTTGGTGGAGGGGGGGTGGTGTAATCCTTTATAGGCAAAAGGAGGCTGCAAACATTAAACATACATGAGAAATCGCATGACCTACATACGTGCACATAATAAATTACAGTTATCAGGAAAGCAAAAATGGTGTCTTTGGAAGCTGGGAAGGTAAGGGGGCAGGTTTAGATGCCAAATCTAGACTGCACACCTTTAACAAACATGAGAAAACACATGTCCAAACCACATGCACATGGGGCCAACTGCCAATGATTAAAAGACACTTGAGGGGTTCCCAAGCTATTGTGGGTTGGAGGGGATTCACCATAGACAACTTAAGCACACCCAAGATAAGTACAAATTCTCTCCTTCCTTTTTTTTGGGAGAGAGAGATACAATTGTCTTACCTCCAGATAATGTAGGTTGTGGGTCACAGGGTCTTGCTAGCACATAAGAAACATCGATCTATAACATCCAGCAGCCATATTGGCCATGTGCTCCTTTTATAGCTGGCTCACAGGTGTGATAATTAGCGGCCGTTTCTATATATATCTGCGCATTCGCGAATCTGCGCGTTCAAAATGGAGGACGATATCCCAGACGCATTAGATGGTGCAATGCTGGCATTTATCGGTGCCTTGTTTGAGGAGGCCCTGGCACAGGAGGCAGCAGAAGGTGGGGAAGCTGCAGCAGCAGCAGCAGCACCTCCAGCAGCAGCACCTCCAGTCCGTGTGCCCTTACCTCGCCAGCCACGCATTTTTGCTCCAAGGATCTATTTGGACAAGCTGCGGGATTCTGATGTCAGGAGGAAGTTCCGGCTCGAGCGAGGAACTATTCTACACCTCTACCAGCTCATAGCAGAGAAAATTGACCCGGACACACAGCGCGGCCATGCGGTGCCCGGCATGGCCAGATTGCTGGCCACTTTGTATATTTTAGGGCGTGGCAGCTTCCAAGCCACTTCGGGAAGTATCATGGGCATTAGCCAGCCCACAGTTTCAAGGGTGTTCATGTTGGTCATTAATGCCATAGTGGATATAGTGCCCAATTTTATCCACTGGCCACAGAATGAAAATGAGTGGAATGAAGTCAAGTTGGGTTTCTACCGGCGGGCACACATGCCGCAAATCCTAGGGGCAATCGATGGCACCCACATAGCCATTAGGCCCCCAAGGAGCCACGAAAGTGAATACCGGAACCGCAAGCAGTACCACTCCGTGAACGTCCAATTAGTGTGTGACGCCAAACAGCGCATCATGAGTGTCAACACTGGTCACCCAGGGTCGTGCCATGATTCCAGTATGTTAAGAACAAGTACTCTGTACGAGGTGTTTGAAAGTGGACAAATGCCCGAAGGGTGGCTTATTGGTAAAGTATTTTGTCTTAACAACATAAACTGTAAGATTACATAGACATAGGAATAAGCTACATCGGTGTACACCCTGATTTAAGCAAAGCCTACCTAAAATGGATGTGTTAGGAGTTGTCAGGCTGTTCACACACAACCAGATCAGCAGCTTAGCAGCTCACAAAAGAAAGATTTGCAAAGTTGTCTTTGAGTCCAATGAAGGTGGTTAACCAATGTGTAAATGGTGTCCTCTAGCCACCCAAAGAAAACCTACAAATGATTCCAATGGTATTGCCATATCCCCAAAGTACTTTGCATAAGTGAGTCAATATTGGTTTCCTCACTCTAGTTGCAGATATATTCCAGAAGTAAGACCTAGGCTAATGTAATAGGAACAAAATAGGGGCCAAGTTGGAACTTGCAAGAGAAACCCACCACTTTGTGTGTCCTTTTTCCCATTTGTATTAGTGATTTAGGCAGTTAGACAGAGTTGAGATGTTTCATATGATTTTTTGCAAACAGACGAGCAGGTTGTTTAGTAAAATGCCTAATTGTCTCCCATTTTGAGGAGTCATCTAAAGTCACATGATAGGAAGAACTAATGTATATTTTTCTTATTTTTCAGGGGATGCTGGTTACCCGCAGCTGACGTGGCTGATGGCTCCAATCAGGTACCCCCAGGGCCCAGCAGAGAGGAATTACAACAGGGCCTTGCGGAGAAGCCGGAGTATCATTGAGTTGACCATAGGTCTTCTCAAGTCCCGGTTTCTCTGCTTGGCCCGGCCTGGGGGTGAACTCCTGTACTCTCCTACAAAGGCTTCCAAGATCATCCTGGCGTGCTGCGTGTTGCACAACATGTGCGTTGCCCGGGATGATTCTTGGGAGCTGACGGAGGAGAGGGAGCCAGAGGTCCGTCAGCCGGCGGCCCCCAGGCGGCGGAGCACCGCTGCCGGTATGGCCACCCGGAATACCCTGGTTGCTAGCCACTTTACATGTAAGTACTGTAACCGGTCAAGATAGGGCATGTGTATTAATTAGCTAGTTAGCAGAGGTGCCACTCACAGGGAGACAGAGGGTGATTATCATCTGCCAATGACACTTGCCATTGTAGATAAAGTGTAGTCAACATTGGTAAAATTGTGTTACTTGAGCAAAAACATGCACCTCTAACCATAAACATGTTGGTATTGTGAATAGTGTAAAGGGCTGAGAAGAGCTGGCAGGTGTTTATTTGTGTCTATGCCACCTGTGTAGTTATTGATAACATGAACGGCTGCTTGGTATCTTATGGTGTTGTAATTTTCCAGAACATCAACATCTTGGAATCATGGCACGTACCATGGGAAGCCTGTGGTGATGGGCTGTCTGGCGTCACAGGTGTGTATTCAAATGTTTACATTAATGATTTCTGGTTTGTGTAAGTTGGCATAAAATGTGTTATTTCACTCGTGATGTCGAAATTAAATGAAGTTCAGAATGAAGCAAACAGGCATTAAGATGTGATTTTCATTATGAAATGTCTTATCCTTTGTTTTATTTTTCCAGGAGTGGTACTGCTTGCGGGTGTAGGTGGTAGAAACCCACCTTGATGGACTCCACTCATTTTCTTTTGTGGTCAGTGGATATTTGGTAAGGCACATGGCCAATGACCAACATGAACACCCTGGAACTTCGAAAGTGGCTTGGAAGCTGACCAGCAACCTTGCCATGCCTGTCCCCTATGAGCTGGTAGAGGTGCAGAATGGATTCTGAACTCTGCCGGAAGTTGTGGAAGACATCAGAATCCCGTAGCCATGGAGCAAAGATCGTGGTCTGGCGCTGTAAAGGCACACGGACTGGAGAGTGACAATATTCTTTTGCTGCATCCCTCCTTCTGCTGTCATTCTCAAATAAATAAATACATTAGAATTGAACATGTGTTTTTTTGTTTTGTGTGGGTGCCTACAGACAAAAGGGCCATCCACACTGTAAGATTTAGAGAAGACTTTATCCTTCAGATTGACATTTTCTATGTAGTGCAAGGGCCTGCCTGATTGCATCCAAATTGAAAGTGTTGAGGTTTGAGCTTATATTATATGGTTTGGTTAAGTCTACAGGAAAAAGTCTAGACAAATTGTTAGTGTATGGCCCATTAAGCTGCCAAGGCCGGAGTTTTGCACTTTGCATGCTGCTTGTACTGGTGATGTGAGGGGTTGTAATGTAAAGTAGGGATGTGACAGTGTTGTGTTGAGGTGTGAGGCAAATGTAGTGTTGGACTATGAGGGTCTGTGTTGTTGAAATATGGAGAGAGTCCAATATCAGACACCTATGTTTATTGGTCAAGAAATTGTAAGAACCATGGTAAATATGTAAAGAATTGCATCTCGATAAAACTAGGACCACACTCATAAAATCAAAATTGTGTTGTTTCCATTGATGTGCTTGAAATTTGGGTAGGACCCCCCCCCCCCCCCAAATTCAAGATAGTTAAAAAAAACTGTTAAAAAAAATGAGAGTGAAAAGAGATCCCAAGTGTAGTGATGTGATTTGAACCCATGACGTTGTTAACTGCAGTGAAGTTGCAAAGCACTTAGCTATTGTGCAGAATAAAGCTGTATGGTGGAAAAAAAGGAGTGTGTTAAGGCTAAAAAGCACATATAGCTAAAGAACTAAACATTGTATGGAATGTGGGAAGAAGACCATGGTAAAATTGTGAGGTTTCATCTTGCCCTGAAGTAGGGTAGGGGTTTGGTCACTTGCCTTTGGTACTTTCCTTCATAAGATCGATTCGACACACAGACAAGATCAAAAAAACACTTAAAATGGTGTAAGCTTGCAAGCGCTTCTGAGTGTAACATTATTTAGCAATATATATGATGTAATCCGTTACATTTTAGCAATATAAACAAAAAAAGAAAATAAAAAAAGTAGGTGGAGATGGTAAGCCTCGAACCTACAGCAGAGGGAGATGAATTACAGACATGTGATGTGTGCACTAATCCACTAGCCCACATCGCTATGTGAAACTGCTATAAGCACGAAGACATAAGTTTGCGAATTGGCGAAGCCGCGATCGTAAGTGAATCCCGCTGACGGCGGAATTCATTATTGCTGTTTTACTCGCCAATTCGCCGCAGCGCCAGTTAATTGATTTGAACGCGGCGAAACTGAAACACGTCATAGATGTTTGAAGCTGCAGTTTCTTTAAATCCGGCCCCCCATGTCATGTCCTTGTTCATACATGTATAAATAAGGAAATTACATTTTCTGGCTGCCTATGTCATATGTGCTAGGGGTGCAACCAACCCCCAGCACATAAATGTAAATATCCCAGCATGTGCAGTGTTTCTGACTCCTACCACCATCACCACTTCAAATCACTGTAGTCGTCATGGTGGTTAGAGTGTTCCTTTATTATCTCTCAGAAGAAGTAAACCTCTGTATACTGATTCCAGTATTCCTGATACGGCGCTGGAAGGGCGCGGCGGCATTTTATTACTTACATACCTTAACTATAGTATATATTTTATATGCTGCCCGAGAAAATTTCTCTACACTCAATGTGGCCCAGAGAAGCCAAAAGGTTGGACACCCATGGTCTACAGTATATAGTGGCAGCAGTAATACTGCTAATACTGATATAAAAGCACAAGTATTTAGGCTTCTACTGTCTCCAAAGCATTGAGTTATTGTATTGGGGTTTGTTGGCACAAAATATTTTTTTTTTTTTTTTAAGCATATGGATTATTTGCCACCTTGCTTGCTTGTGATGGTGATCTGGGTCTGCACTTTTGACCTGGAAAAACTAGGCTCAAGAGTTATAAACCCATACCCCTTTAAGCCCTTCCCACTGTCATCACAATTTGGCCACACCAAACATTTGGTATGGTATGCTTTGCATGCCGCTATTGTCGCTACCCCCAGCTCCACCTCCTTCCAACCCCTATAAAAATAGGTGGAGTCAGTAAGGGGTCCCAGGATTTCATTTTGATAATCTGGTCACTTTATTCTGGTGGAGACTACAAGCGGCTGTACTAATGCCCATCACACAGGAATTTTCCATGGTTCCTTTTATCGAAAAGCCAATCCTGAGCAATGACATTCTACTGCAGCTGGAGTAGGTAAGGTGAGTGATCAGCCATAGCAAAAATGTATTGTGAACAATGCTTTAGCAAAAACAATGCCACCCAGATAGGGTTTATACCCACTTATAGTTCTGATTCTGGTAACTTATTGCTTATAATTTTATTGTATTATATAAAATATTTTATTTTAGCAAAATTATTGTTGCTGTGATACTATTTTTGTGCTATGTTAGAATTTTCTTCCTTTTTACATCTCTGTGAAAAGTAATCGACAGTGCAATAACGCTGACCAATGTGACTTCCAGGGAAGAGTATAGAAAAAGCAAGGCATTTTGTATATATTAATGGATAGATACAATCCTTTCACGGTGCAAAATGCACTGGTAGAACATTGACAAAGGTATTTATGTTCTAGCATATTGCCCTGGGGAAGTAATATTAGACATCTTCGATAAACTCACAAAGTACTATAAAAAGTTCATGCTGTGCCATCTGCTCAAAAGGACTTTTTGCAAAGTTTACGGAACATCTCCATCATTCACGCTCACACAGGGGACAGTCATATCATTAAGCATTTGGTGTCAGCAATTCAGGTGTTGCAATTTTTTTCTGATCCTTTCCAGGCTACTTATCCATGAAGGGTAGGTGTAGAGAAAACAGTAACAACTGAAAACATATTGTCAGTAAAGCAGGTGAATAATGATGGGAGTCCAGCTGAGCTTAGCTGGCTTTTATGCACCTCAGTCAGAGAAAGAAGATCCTGGGAATAAATAAAATACTGTAAAAACTATTGATAAATATAAACATTAGAGTTTTATATCTGTACTGCAGTCCTTGCTATGTCCATACCAACCAATTAGACACTTACAAAACTATTTCTCCTTTTTTAGAAAGGTGAATAAAGTGTGACAGTGGCATAACTGAAAGTATCCATGGCAACCAGTCAAATTCTGTATTTTGATGGCATAATACGCTTTATCTACAATCAAAGTAAAGGCCTGTGTCTTTTTTTTTCTCTTCCAGTGGGTTTTTCTTTTCCTGCGTGAACAAGAAGAAGTGGGAAGAACCACCGTCTAAGTGCAGTTACTCTAAAATCAAATGAAGCCAAAGATAAATAAAGGTTGTACTCAAGTGTTAAAAACATGTATCCTGTTGGAAGATAAGCAGGGCTCTGCATGGTTGTGGCTGGGTCCCTACGATCAGTCTGTAGGACCCACTGGGAGAAGATATCTTTTTGGCTGGGAAGGTGCTGTAGATGGTGGCAGGTCAGCAGCAAGGTGGAGACAGCAGGAGACTGTGGAGGTCAGCTGAAGGAGTGTACTGAGGGGATAGAGGTTTGGTCAGCAGGGTGTAGTGACTCCACTGGTGGAGACTCTGAGAATGGCAGCTGGTCAGCCATGTGGCAGTGGCAGCAGGAGTCAGTGATGATCGGATAGCAGGGTACAGTGCAGGGATGGTAGTCCTGTCAGTAGGCTATGAAGGCAGAGCTGATGTCTCGGAGTGAACTGGGGCTAGAGCCAGAACGGTTAGGTGGCAGTGTTCAATGACTCGCAAGTTCCAAGAGAAAGACGTGGGTGGAGTGGGGGTGTGGCTTTGCATTGATGGGCAACAAGCACCGCCCCTTTGTCAAACCAAGAAGCAGGTCAAATAACAGACAGAGAAGGTCAATTTCAGGTTGAATGCACCTGTCAAAGAATTATAAATGATCTAAAAAGCATTTTGAATTAATGTCAAGATGATGCCAATGACACAAACCCAAGCCTTTCAACACAGGTCCCTAAACAGCAGAGGAATCTTCATTTTGGAAGCATATGTAAGACAGTTCCCCACTGGTTTGTTTGTAGTGGAATAAAATAATGAAAGGTTACCTTTACAGATCTTTATGACAAACAGGTTTTGGATAGGTTCCTTTTGTGTGTGTGGAAATCTGGCCTTAGTGGGGATTAGCATAGGAAGAACTAAAAGGGCAGTGTATGCATGTTTTTGTTTATGCTATCCTGCATCTACTTTGTATTATTGCATCCAATTTGCACTTGTTTAGTAAACTGCAACTTACAGTTACTCTTTGTCTAATCATTCATCTGATTACCCATTCTGTTAAAGTATTTTATAAGCTAGGTTCACATCTGTGAGGGTGGTTCCCACTGTTGATCCGCACCTGTTCCCGCACCTATACCACCCCCACAGAAAAACTTGCTGAATGCATGCGGGTGCAATTAATCTTAATGGCATGCCACACACTGGAAATCACACCCGCACTGGGAACCACACTGCGCTTGCGGTTCACATTCGGGCTGTCATTTCTAAAATGCTCAGGAACCTTTTTCCTGCATTTCGGGAGGCACATTTTCTCCCGTTCAATGGAAGTGCTGTGGGATATAATTATCCTTATCATTCAAAGGATGGAATATATTGTAAGAAGAAATCCCATACTGAATGGTTCTTTTGGTAATCCCTATCTGACTCACCAGAATAATCTCTCCTCTTGGGGACCGGTTGATTTCTATAGGGAGACCTATATAAAGAAACTCTGTTTTTTGGGGGGTAACCTTCTCTAATCTCCTCTCTCTCTTTGTCCCCCTCTCAGGTGATCTAAAGGAGTATGTCCTTCTTTGGGGCCCAGTAGACTTAGGCAGCTTGACCATCCATCAGATGGACCGTGCTCACTACTATTTGCCTCACCACTTTCTTCATTTGGCTCATTAGGGTTTCTACCCACTTTCATTCCTTCCATTTCTACATTTTGACAACTGAATACAATCCCAGTTTTAAAATCTGTAGTGTCCCTACTATACTTCTTTCTTACATGTCCCAGAAGACGTCCTCTTCGATGAAATGCGTCGATCAGTACACCTGCTAGTTTTTTCTTTTGTTTGTATTTCCAGTGATTTCTGCATGTCTTGTGTTGGTACCTGTTTTTCTCAGGAAGACAAAAGTGGACCATTCCTGCATAACCACTTGCCAACCGCCCCATAGCAGATTTACTGCTACAGAGTGGCTGTGCTGTGCAGAATCATATATACCTATATGCTACCTATATTTGTCACAGCAAAAGCCAATTAGCGGGTGCTGGCCAATGGATGACTGCCGGCACCTGCTAATTATTGAGTAGAGAAGCTGTAAACAATGCAGAGCTCTGTCCTGATAGGGGAAAAGTGATAGATTTTCTTCAAAGGGAATAAAATATATCACATCACTAAGTAAAAACAACATACACAGTACACAAAAACACGGGTAAGGTACACATTTAAGCCTTTGATCGCTATAGATGTTTAACCCTTTCCCAGTCAGTGACAGTGCATATTTTTAACATAGTCACATTTTTAGCATAGCACAGTATAGTATTAGTGTCACTGGTTCCCACAAAGTGTCAAAAGTGTCAGTTAGTGTCCGTTTGTCCAACGCAATATTGCAGTCCCACTATAAGTCACTGATTGCCGCCATTACAAGTAAAAAAAAATTAACAATTCCAGTATATATCCCACAATTTGTAGATGCTATATCTTTTGAGCAAACCAATCAATATATGCTTATTGGGATTTTTTTGACAAAAATATGTAGCAGAATACATATTGGCTTAAATTAATGAAGAAATTCGATTTTTAAATGTTTTATTATTGGATAGGTTTTATAGCAGAAAGTAAAAAATATTGTTTTTTTGTTCAAAATTGTCAGTCTTTTTTTTTCCTTTATAGTGCAAATAATTAAAAATGCAGTGGTGACCAAATACCACCAAAAGAAAGCTCTATTTGTGAGAAAAAAATGACATAAATTTTTTTTTTTGGTACAGTGTTGCATGGCCGCACAATTGTCAATTAACCACTTTAACTCCGCTCACATTGCTGCTACTGCAGCAATGTGGCTCGTTATCGTCCAGCGACGTAGTCCTACGTCGCTGGACTCCGCCCCTTGTGGGCGGCACGCGCGTCCCGCGGAGGCTCGCACCCACTGTGTTCAGTCACAGCGGGAGTCGGGCCAGGGGAGGAGCGGCGGCGATCGCCGCTGCTCTTCCCCGATCGGGGAATCTAGTTTGGAGATCCGCCCGCTTGTGTAAACAGAGCGGGCGGATCTCCTAAGTGACAGGCAGGGACAGATAGCATGGTTCAGCATAGCTGAACATCCGATCTGTCCCTGACTCACTCAGTCACCTCCCCCCCCACACGTTAGTAAGCACCAGGCATACATTAACCCCTCCCTCTCCAATAAAATTAACCCCTTCCCTGCCAGTGTCATTTTTACAGTAACAGTGCATATATATAGCACTGATTACTGCAGTAATGTCACTGGTACCCCCAAAAGTGTCAAAAATGTCAGTCAAGGGTCCGATCTGTCCGCCGCAATGTCGCAGTCCCACAAAAAAATCGCAGATCGCCGCCATTACGCGTTAAAAAAAAACACCAAAAATGACAGAAATCTTTCCCTTAGTTAGTAAACGCAATAACTTTTGCGGAAACCAATCAAAATACGCTTATTGTGATTTTTTTTACCAAACATAGGTAGCAGAAAACAAATTGGCCAAAAATTTTAAAACATTTTGATTTTTAAATTTTTTTGGGGGGGAATTTCATATAAAAAATGTGAAAAATATTGTTATTTTTTTCAAAATAAACGCTCTTTTTTTGTTTATAGCGCAAAAAGTAAAATTCTCACAGGTGATCAAATACCACCAAAAGAAAGCTCTGTTTGTGGGAAAAAAAGGACGTAAATTTTGTTTGGGTACGGCATCGCACGACTGCGCAATTGTCAGTTAAAGTCGCACAGCGCCAAATCTCAAAAAGTGGCCTGGACGTAAGACAGCAAAATCCTCCGGTGGTAAAGTGGTTAAAGTACCGCAGTGCCATATCGCAAAAAATTACCTGTTCATGAAGGAGGGTAAATCTTCTGGAGGGCAAGTGGATAATGTGTGCTCAAATGGCCAATTGTAGTTTTTATCAGAAGCCTCTGAAACTATGTGACAATGCAGGAGCACAATTGGGGGACAGATCCTTTAAATTCTGTTAGGACTTTTCAGTGATTTTACATCCACACCAACCTACGACCAGTCTTGAATATACAGTATATTTGCAAATCTTAAATTCCATTGCCTTTCGACGGTGGCTTTGGGGGTCATTTCTAATGCAGTTCAGGTATTTTGCATTTTTTATTTTAGGTATCTTTATGTATTAGTTTATTAAATAAGAAAAAACAAAAAACAAAATTAACTCTTAACTAGTGTTGAGCGAACACGGACTGTATTATTCGTGTTCGTACCGAATAATTGGATTTTTTGTACCCGAACACGGACACGGACACTTTACTGTATGTTCGGGTAAAAATCCGTGTTCGGTCGTTTTATTTCCGGGTTTTGCATGCTTTGGCGCTCTTTTCATGGCGGGCTTTCAACAGCCAATCAACAATCGTTTAACTGGTGTGCCTTAAGCCATCCCAGCCATGCCTGCAAATGTCTCAGTAGCTGTGATTGGCCGTCTGAAGCATGTGACCAAGTCTTTATAAGTTCGAGGCAGCCGCAGCGGCGTCATTATGCTGCTTAGATTCAGGGACAGAGCACACATCAACGTGCTGGCTGCTGATTAGGGAAAGATAGGCAGGAAAAAACCATTTGTGTCCGGATAGAATTGAGGGACAGGTCGGAGTGTTTAGGCAGGGCGAGTTGTAGGCATTTTAGGGATAGAGTCTGCTGAATTATAGGGTCAGTGTCTTCTACAAACTACAATCGATATTGCTGTGTGGGGGGTGGGGTGAATCTGCACTCAATCCTGATCTACGATCTCTTCTCAATCCTGTTAGGGACAGAGTCTGCTGAATTTTAGGGAAACTGTGTTCTACAAACTACAATCGATATTGCTGTGTGGTGTGGGATTGGAGATAGGCAGGTGTCAGTGATCCACATCCATTTTTCTGTGTGTGAGCTGCAGTGAACACAATCTTTTTGGGCTGCAGTGAACACAATCTTTTTGGGCTGCAGTGAACACAATCTTTTTGGGCTGCAGTGAACACAATCTTTTTGGGGTGCAGTGAACAAAATCTTTTTGGGGTGCAGTGAACACAATCCTTTTTGGTGTGCAGTGAACACAATCTTTGTGGGGTGCAGTGAACAAAATCCTTTGTGGGGTGCAGTGAACACAATCTTTTTGGGGTGCAGTGAACAAAATCCTTTTTGGGGTGCAGTGAACAACATCCTTTTTGGGGTGCAGTGAACACAATCTTTTTGGGGTGCAGTGAACAAAATCCTTTGTGGGGTGCAGTGAACACAATCTTTTTGGGGTGCAGTGAACACAATCTTTTTGGGGTGGAGTGAACAACATCCTTTTTGGGGTGCAGTGAACAAAATCCTTTTTGGGGTGCAGTGAACAAAATCATTTTTGGGGTGCAGTGAACACAATCTTTTTGGGGTGCAGTGAACACAATCTTTGTGGGGTACAGTGAACAGAATCTTTGTGGGGTGCAGTGAACACAATCTTTGGGGGGTACAGTGAACACAATCTTTGTGAGGTGCAGTGAACACAATCTTTGTGGGGTGCAGTGAACACAATCATTGTGGGGTGCAGTGAACTCAATCTTTGTGGGGTACAGTGAACACAATCTCATACTTCTGAAGGTTTGAGGGTGCTGCCTGTTCCATACTCCCCCTACTCCTCATCTAGCCTTTTAGGGGTACAAACAATAGTAATTGGGGCCTAGTGTGGTTGTGTACGTGTGATATACATACACTTTTTTGGGATCATATTTTCTATTCCGCTATTTAATCAAAAACCTTTGGGGATCAGTTAAATTGGGGGATAGTCTGTGTTGGTACGTGTGAGAGAGATCCACCTTTCCAAGTTGTTGGGGTTCATCTCATACTTCTGAAGGTTTGAGGGTGCTGCCTGTTCCATACTCCCCCTACTCCTAGCCTTTTAGGGGTACAAACAATAGTAATTGGGGCCTAGTGTGGTTGTGTACGTGTGATATACATACACTTTTTTGGGATCATATTTTCTATTCCGCTATTTAATCAAAAACCTTTGGGGATCAGTTAAATTGGGGGATAGTCTGTGTTGGTACGTGTGAGAGAGATCCACCTTTCCAAGTTGTTGGGGTTCATCTCATACTTCTGAAGGTTTGAGGGTGCTGCCTGTTCCATACTCCCCCTACTCCTAGCCTTTTAGGGGTACAAACAATAGTAATTGGGGCCTAGTGTGGTTGTGTACGTGTGATATACATACACTTTTTTTGGATCATATTTTCTATTCCGCTATTTAATCAAAAACCTTTGGGGATCAGTTAAATTGGGGGATAGTCTGTGTTGGTACGTGTGAGAGAGATCCACCTTTCCAAGTTGTTGGGGTTCATCTCATACTTCTGAAGGTTTGAGGGTGCTGCCTGTTCCATACTCCCCCTACTCCTAGCCTTTTAGGGGTACAAACAATAGTAATTGGGGCCTAGTGTGGTTGTGTACGTGTGATATACATACACTTTTTTGGGATCATATTTTCTATTCCGCTATTTAATCAAAAACCTTTGGGGATCAGTTAAATTGGGGGATAGTCTGTGTTGGTACGTGTGAGAGAGATCCACCTTTCCAAGTTGTTGGGGTTCATCTCATACTTCTGAAGGTTTGAGGGTGCTGCCTGTTCCATACCCCCCCTACTCCTCATCTAGCCTTTTAGGGGTACAAACAATAGTAATTGGGGCCTAGTGTGGTTGTGTACGTGTGATATACATACACTTTTTTTGGATCATATTTTCTATTCCGCTATTTAATCAAAAACCTTTGGGGATCAGTTAAATTGGGGGATAGTCTGTGTCGGTACGTGTGAGAGAGATCCACCTTTCCAAGTTGTTGGGGTTCATCTCATACTTCTGAAGGTTTGAGGGTGCTGCCTGTTCCATACTCCCCCTACTCCTCATCTAGCCTTTTAGGGGTACAAACAATAGTAATTGGGGCCTAGTGTGGTTGTGTACGTGCGAGATACATACACTTTTTTTGATCATATTTCCTATTCCGCTATTCAATAAAAACCTTTGAGGATCAATTGAATTGCGGGATAGTCTGTGTCGGTACGTGTGAGAGAGATCCACCTTTCCAAGTTGTTGGGGTTCATCTCATACTTCTGAAGGTTTGAGGGTGCTGCCTGTTCCATACTCCCCCTACTCCTCATCTAGCCTTTTAGGGGTACAAACAATAGTAATTGGGGCCCAGTGTGGTTGTGTACGTGTGATATACATACACTTTTTTGGGATCATATTTTCTATTCCGCTATTTAATCAAAAACCTTTGGGGATCAGTTAAATTGGGGGATAGTCTGTGTCGGTACGTGTGAGAGAGATCCACCTTTCCAAGTTGTTGGGGTTCATCTCATACTTCTGAAGGTTTGAGGGTGCTGCCTGTTCCATACCCCCCCTACTCCTCATCTAGCCTTTTAGGGGTACAAACAATAGTAATTGGGGCCTAGTGTGGTTGTGTACGTGCGAGATACATACACTTTTTTTGATCATATTTCCTATTCCGCTATTCAATAAAAACCTTTGAGGATCAATTGAATTGCGGGATAGTCTGTGTCGGTACGTGTGAGAGAGATCCACCTTTCCAAGTTGTTGGGGTTCATCTCATACTTCTGAAGGTTTGAGGGTGCTGCCTGTTCCATACTCCCCCTACTCCTCATCTAGCCTTTTAGGGGTACAAACAATAGTAATTGGGGCCCAGTGTGGTTGTGTACGTGTGATATACATACACTTTTTTGGGATCATATTTTCTATTCCGCTATTTAATCAAAAACCTTTGGGGATCAGTTAAATTGGGGGATAGTCTGTGTCGGTACGTGTGAGAGAGATCCACCTTTCCAAGTTGTTGGGGTTCATCTCATACTTCTGAAGGTTTGAGGGTGCTGCCTGTTCCATACTCCCCCTACTCCTCATCTAGCCTTTTAGGGGTACAAACAATAGTAATTGGGGCCCAGTGTGGTTGTGTACGTGTGATATACATACACTTTTTTGGGATCATATTTTCTATTCCGCTATTTAATCAAAAACCTTTGGGGATCAGTTAAATTGGGGGATAGTCTGTGTCGGTACGTGTGAGAGAGATCCACCTTTCCAAGTTGTTGGGGTTCATCTCATACTTCTGAAGGTTTGAGGGTGCTGCCTGTTCCATACCCCCCCTACTCCTCATCTAGCCTTTTAGGGGTACAAACAATAGTAATTGGGGCCTAGTGTGGTTGTGTACGTGCGAGATACATACACTTTTTTTGATCATATTTCCTATTCCGCTATTCAATAAAAACCTTTGAGGATCAATTGAATTGCGGGATAGTCTGTGTCGGTACGTGTGAGAGAGATCCACCTTTCCAAGTTGTTGGGGTTCATCTCATACTTCTGAAGGTTTGAGGGTGCTGCCTGTTCCATACTCCCCCTACTCCTCATCTAGCCTTTTAGGGGTACAAACAATAGTAATTGGGGCCCAGTGTGGTTGTGTACGTGTGATATACATACACTTTTTTTGGATCATATTTTCTATTCCGCTATTTAATTTAACTGGGCCTCCATGCGAGACCTGTGTGCCTTGTTGCGCTGTTTTGAGTACTCCACCAACATGGCCAGTGGCAATGACGCCGTTCTCAGCTTAACTATCCCACTTCTATGCCTCCTTGAAAAAACAATTCGGGCGATGATGGAAGAGGATGTGGCACAGGATGAGGAGGAGGAGGAGGATGAAGAGGTAACATTTCCAAGGCTTTCAGGGCAGTCATTCGCAAGGGGCTCCGAGGGTGGGTTCCTGCACACGCAAACGCCAGGGACGCAATTGTCCAGCAGGGGCACAGTTCTGGAGGATGAGGAGGATGAGGAGGAGGAGGAGCTGGAGGAGGAGATGGAACCATGTTCACAGCAGGGTGGCACCCAGGCCAGCTCATGGCCATCACTGGTGCGTGGCTGGGGGGATACAGAGGACACGGACGATACACCTCCCACAGAGGACAGCCTTTCGTTGCCTCTGGGCAGCCTGGCACACATGAGCGATTACATGCTGCAGTGTCTCCACAACGACCGCCGAGTTGCCCACATTCTAACTTGTGCTGATTACTGGGTGGCCACGCTGCTGGATCCCCGTTACAAGGACAACGTACCGTCCTTAATTCACTCACTGGAGCGCGATCGCAAGATGCGCGAGTACAAGCGCACGCTGGTAGACGCCATGCTGCTGGCATTCCCATCTGACAGCGGGGCCACAGTGGAAGCACAAGGCAGAGGAGGAGGAGGTCGCCAACGCAACCAGGGCACCGCCAGCACCTCAGAAGGCAGGGTTAGCATGGCCGAAATGTGGAAAAGCTTTGTCAGCACGCCACAACAAACAGCAGCACCAGCAGCTCAGATGGAACGTCTTAGCAGGAGGCAGCATTTTACCAACATGGTGGAGCAGTATGTGTGCACACGCCTACATGTAGTGAATGACGGGTCTGCCCCCTTCAACTTCTGGGTCTCCAAATTGGGCACATGGCTTGAGCTTGCCCTTTACGCCTTGGAGGTGCTGGCGTGCCCTGCAGCCAGTGTATTATCTGAACGGGTATTTAGCACGGCTGGGGGCGTTATAACAGACAAGCGCAGCCGCCTGTCCAGAGACAATGTGGACAAGCTCACGTTCATTAAAATGAACCAGGCATGGATCCCACGGGACTTTTCCGTACCTTATGCAGAATAGCAATGGATACCGACCTTACCCACCCATTGTTCCATTTTTGCTCTTTCTCACTCTTTTGGGGTGTACCCTCATTTAAAATTTTTGAAAAGAAGCAGTGTTGGCTACCTCGTCCTCCTCCTCAGGGCCAGATTAATGTAGGGGCTATTGGAGCTGCAGCTCCAGGCCCCTACCTTTTATATAGGCCCCGGGTTGGCCATATTCACTGTTACCGCTCTTCTGTCACTTGTAAACACAGAAGTCTGGCTTCTATGCTCGCTTCCCCAGGCAGCACCCTCAGAACCTCCCCACACAGCGTGAAGGCCGGACAAGGAGGGACAGTTGGCGATGCATGGATGTGTTTATGGGCTTCAGAGACAGCATCCCATGTTGAATTAGGCATGCATGGCTGCACCCTTCCTCCTCTGGGTGCATGGCAAGGCACGGCCCTTAAGGCCCTTCAAAATCCTCAGCACCAAGCCCATGATGCTGTTAATCCGGCCCTGGTCCTCCTCCACCGCCGCTTCCACCTACACCGCCCATAGGTGTGCGCAGCCTATTGCATTAAGGTGTGCACCCCAAAGTTGAAATACACATGCATGTGTTTGCCAGCAGGGAGAGTAATGTATCGGGGCCATGTACCTGTAGGCAAGGAGAAATAGAGCAGAGCAGGTCCCAGGGAGATCTTTCCCATCTCCTCACTGGCAATGCTATGTGCCCTAGGTGATTAGGGTGTGCCCAGGCACACCCAGCACACCCTGTGCGCACGCCTATGTCACCGCCACATCCACCACCACCTCAACCTCCCTCCTACTCCATATGGGCCTCGTCCTTCAGAGATGAAGAAGAACATTGTTTTATTTTTCTGTTTTTTTTTTGTTGTTTTAAGTTATTTCCCTATCCACATTTGTTTGCAGAGCACTTGCCATGCTCTTAATTACGTTTTGCTGCCATTTGCAGCACTCTAGCCCTTTCCTTTGGTGTTTTAGAGCCATTTTAGTGCCTTAAAGTTCGGGTCCCCATTGACTTCAATGGGGTTCGGTGTCCGGGAAAAGTTCGGTAAAAGTCCGGGACACGGACCCGGACTTTTTTTTAAAGTTCGGCCGAACCCGTCGAACACGGACATCTAGGTGTTCGCTCAACCCTACTCTTAACAACTAATAGCTAATTCTGTATTACTTGTAATCCCTGATGTAGAAATTACACTTACATTCTGCAAATGGATTTTCTTCTTTCAACTTCAAATGTATGGTAGTTTCTGGCTGTAGAGGTGAAAGCCTGTCCCACTACAGTGCAGCTCTCTAATAAATCAAAAACTTGAAGTGAACTTTAGCAGGAGCCATAAACTCTCCATTTATCATTATTAAAGATACGTCAACAAATCTGAAATTGATTTATAGTTGGTAATTTAGATTATGAATTGGTTCAGATACAGGGAAAAATATTCATAGCCCCATACACATCTCATAGTTTTCTAGTCATTGGGAATTAATGACTCAGAAAACAATCTTGATAGAGATTATGTTGTTTTTAAGTTGTATTTTTTGTGTTTCTAGAATCTACAAATTCTTATTCAGTAGCCATTGTTGTCCTGATTTGTATGCCAGGTGACAGCTGGAAGCCAGATCATAATGTTGCAGTGTGGGTGATTAAACATTTATTGGTCGATTTACCAAGATCTCTAAAGGACATTGAAATATGCTCATATCTGATCCTTCATCTCTTTAAGGGTATTATAGCAACAATTCATTGTGTGATTAGATGTGTGTAACCACAGGTTATGTTACCATATGTCATGCTCAGCTCTTTTTCCCAGATTTACAAATATTTCTATCCTTTTGCATAAATAAAGAAAAAAAAAAAACAAATATAAATGGATAATGTATCAAGCAATATGGGCAAAGATCCACAACCTGGCAGGTGTTCAGTGGTGTAGCCAACATCAACCTATAACTGATTTTGGCCACATGCTTTAGAGTTTTCCTGTCAACAACAAAAACAATTTAACTGGTTAAGAAGAACAAAGGCAATCAAACAGTGTAAGCAATTTACCTCCAACAGTTTCCATGTTTCTAAATAGCATTGATGTGGGTAGGCTGATTGAAGGTAGTCCAAATTTCTAGGAAATCGTAGTGAGTATGGCCCACATTAGTCTATATGCTTTTGCCAAAACAATATACAGAGGTGGAATGGTTACACTGAATCCACTTAGGGGGCGGACTTTAATTCTTATAGCTCTAAAGAAGTGATTGTCATTGTGCAGTTCCTGCCATCATATTGTTCTATGTGTTCACAGTCTCGACAACAATGGTGGTTTTATATATTTTCTATTTGTTTATTATGGTCAGAGTTAAAAACAACCCCCCACCCCAAAATAAAAAAAAACATATATACCCAGACATGTTGCTGTATCTTTAAGGAGGAGGGGGTGCCTCTTGCTTTCTGTTTGTGCAAAGCTATTAGGGATGATCAGGGGTTTGATCTGCACTTTTTATCGGACCAAACCTGGAAGGAAGCTGTCACTGACTTCAAATCAGTTCCCAATGAGCTGTGGCCAGAGCCTCCCTGCCCCAGAGCTGTATGTAACAAAGGGTCGGGGATGCTTGTGACTTCATTGACCTAATATGACCACATAGTCATTTTTGGACAAGGTCCTCAACCTTATATGGTCATGTGGCCTCCCAAAGTCAATGGCATCACAAGCATCCCTGCTTCCTTGTTACATGTGGTTGTAGGGTGGGGAATGCCCTGGTCGCAACTGATTGGATGTTGATATGACATCAGTTAGAGTTTCCTTCCTGGGTTGGTTTACAAAAAGAAGTGTTTATAGTTTATTGTTACCGATTATAAAAATGGAAAGCAAATGAACAGAAGAGAAATCCAAATTAAATCAATATTTGGTGTGACCACCCTTTGCATTCAAAACATCATCAATTCTTCCAGATACACTTGCACACAGTTTTTAAAGAAAATCTTGGAGAACTAACCCTATATCTTCTGTGGATGTAGACTGCCTCAAATCCTTCTATCTCTTCATGTAATCCCAGACCGACTTGATGATGTTGAGATCAGGGCCCCGTGGGTGGCCAAATCATCACTTCAAGGACTCCTTGTTCTTCTTTACACCGAAGATAGTTCTGAATGACATTGGCTGTATGTTTGGGATCGTTGTTTTGCTGCAGAATACATTTTGGGCCAATCACACCTCTCTAAAGGTATGGCATGATGGAAAAGCACCTGCCTGTACTTCTCAGCATCGAGGACACCATTGATCCTGACCAAATCTCCATCTGTAGAAATGCAGTCCCAGACTTGCAGGGAACCTACAAGATGCTTTGCTGTTTCCTTTAGATATTCATTATTTTACCACTCTCCAGCCCTTCAGGAAAAAAACTGCGTCCATCAGTCCAAAGCACCTGCTGCCATTTTGCACCCCAGTTCCTATGTTTTTTTTTTGTGCATAGTTAAGTCGCTTAGCCTTGTTTCTATGTCAGAGGTATGGCTTTCTGGTTGAAACTCTTCCATGAAGACCTCTTTTGGCCAGACTTCTCCAGACAGTATGCAAGGACGGTTGCAGTGACTGAAGTATGAGTATCAATGTGAAATGCCCTCAAACAGCTGTCCTTTGCAGGCCATGCCCTATTGATATGTTTTGCCCTGCCCACCGGGGCTTAGTCATAAAGATACTCTAGGCCAGGGCTTCCCAAAATTTTTTGGGCCGAGACCCACTTCTGAATACAGTTATTTTTTTGGACCCACTTGCTTGTAATTGAATATTGTAAACGCTACGGAATTTTTTTGCGCTACAGTATATAAATGCAAATATTAATAATAATAATGCATATTTTTAAAGGGAGGGGAATGTTAAATTAGAAATATCAATCAATTTATTTTTGAATACACTTAATAGTTAAATAAATATAAGGCTGTGTAGCACTCACCCTCCTTCCTTTCCCAGCGGTCCATAGTGAAGGTGAAGCCCCTGTTTGCCCTCTCCACGGCCCAGCACACCTCACCTAGAGTCTCCATGATGAGGAGCTCTATGCTGGTCTTGGTGTCCTGGCTCTTCTCCTTCAGATCCTCTACTGGGGTCACAGAAGCTGCCATGAACTCCTGACCCCGCCAGGGCACCTGGTCCTCCTATGGCACCAAGGATGCTGTCTCTGTCCGCTATAGCTGAGAAAATCCCGCCGCCAGTCTAGCCACCACCGCTGCTGCCAGCAGGACCGAGGAGCTGGCTCTGCACCCCATGAACATATTCTACATAACAGCCCACATACGTACTCACTGATGCAAGTATCCTCCTTGTGGGATATGCAGACCAGCCTCCATAAACTGCATGGGCGGGGTCCTGAATCCATCGCGATTTGACTGTTCTGGTTCTCTGTAATTTGCGCAGGCTCGCACAGCACAATTTAAGCAGGCCCGCTCTTAGTGAATTCCAGGCTCATCGCGACCCACTCAAATGCAGCTCGCGACCCACCAGTGGGTCCCGACCCACAGTTTGGGAACTCCTGCTCTAGGCAGTAGATGGGTGTACCTGGATCCCACTGGTTTCTGCCAGTTCTTTACTGATGACACTGCTGGACATTGTTTGGTGTCAAAGGGAAGAAACATGATGTGTCTTTCATCTGCTGCATTAACTTTCTTTGGCGAACCATTTTGTCCTCAAAGTCCTCAAAGTTGCCTGTTTCTTGAAGATTAAACAGCACATCTTGTAACCCCAGTCTGCTTTGAAATCTTTGCCTGAGTGAGACCCTGCTGATGCACTGTAGCTACCTTGTGTCTTGTTGCTGTGCTCAGCCTTATGATGGTGTTTGACCTGTGACATGAAATTATCTTCCACAAACTCGCCTTAGTAGCAGCATTTGGCAGTTCCACACCCAGTTTTAAGCCTCCTACACAGCTGTTTCTGTTTCAGTTAATGATGAGTTTTTAATCTACATATGAAATTAAAGAATATGTAATCTCAACATTTCATATTCCTGATATGTGCCTGCTGTATCATGTACTATGAAAAAGTTGTGTGAAATACCTGGTATTCCTGCTAGTCTCTCTGCTTTCCTATCAAAAACTGACCAAACTTGGTATAAGAGCACAGCATGGTTAGTTCTCTAGCTGTGCTGAGAACTCAGAATTCTGTCATCTAAAGTTTAGACTTCCTGAAACATCCCCCTGCACAGTCATTCACTGGAAAGACCAGTGTACTGCTGTTTCTCCTCCCCCAGCTCTCTGAGCATCTGAGAACAATAGGTATGCGATCACCTATAAAAAAGGTGAAAAAAGGTATTTATAATGATCCTATATATGTGTATATATATATATATATATATATATATATATATATATATAGTATATATACAGTATATTACACACAAATGTTTTGCCTTACATTTCTGTTTTAAACTGAATGTGTTGTTGTACAGTAGGGGGGGTCAAACTCAATTTCATTGTGGGTTGCATCAGCATTATGGTTGCCCTTAAAGGGCCAACCAATGTACTGTATATGTAATATATAAATGTATCCAGGGTTTTTTTTTTCTCAGAGAATAGGTGCAGGACCTTAACTAAGCCCCCCCCCCCTGAACTGCATCAAATGCGGTCGGTGTGACCATGTGACCAAATTGCAGTGGAAGGATCCTAAAGGGGTAATAAATAACAGGAGTGCATTATATGCGGATTTCAGGGATGCACTATGTGCAGAGTTAAGGGGGTGAGCTATGTAGAGAGTGCAGTTTTGGGGTTCCCTATGCACAACGTGCAGAGTTCATGGGTACACTGTTTACAGACAGCAGGGTTGAAGAGTGCCCTACAGAGTGCAGGGTTTAGGGATGTGATATGCACGGTATGTAGGGTTCAGATCTCTTTCACAGGCTGTCCACATCTCACTTCCACCCTTCCTCAGCTCTGACTTCTGCATCACTCTCCCACATCCCCCATCTCTGCACATATCTTCCTTCACAGCCCTCATCTCTCCCCCCCCAAAAACGTCCTCACATCTCACCTACCCAGCCTGGCTCTAGAAGCTCCCGGCAGTGTAGGCAGTTCTGCATGTCTCTCACTTGCATGGAGAGCATTGGCCAGAATCTGTGCACCTGGGGACAGATGGGGTACACAGTGCAGCTTACCACATGATGCCCAATTTCACACCAGCATCTGCACTTCCCTTGTCCCTGCTGTGATTGCAGGGCAAGCATGGATTTGTGAAAGCTGGTGAGAGGAAAGCTATCCATGTATACACAGAAGGCTTTTGAGTTTATAAGTTACAGTGGTGAGTGGGGAGATGAGGATGAGAACTGGAGGTGCCGGAATAGAGTTACTCCACATTCTAGCTGTAAAAAAGCCCTGGTGCGAGGGACACATGTAATTGCCTCAGGGACCACATTCGGCCTGGGGGCCTTGTGTTTGAAACATGTGTTTTACAAGGTGAGAGTTTACATATACTTTATTGATCATTAGCACTTGCTTGGTATAATTGAATAATTATGCACATGACTATTTCTACAAAATCCTTGACTTTGTACAAAAGTGTGCAAGTGTAAGAATTGATGCTAGTTTAACCACTTTTGGACCGCTCACTGTGCAGCCCTGGGTCCAGCGACGTAGACACAGCGGGAGTCAGGCCGGAGGAAGAGAGGCAGCAATCACCGCCTCTCTTCCCCGATCTTCGGGGAAAGTGTGAGAAGATCCACCCACTTGTGTTAACAAAGCAGGCGGATTTTCTCTGTGACGGACAGGGAGAGATTACAGGATTCAGCATAGCTGAACCTGTGATCTCTGTCACAGAACCCCCTCCCCCCACACACGTCAGTAAGCATGAGGCATACATTTAACCCCTTGATCACCAACAGTGTTAACCCCTTCCCTCACAGTGTCATTATTACAGTAAGAGTGCATATTTTTAGCACTGATTACTGTAGTAATGTCACTGGTCCCCCCAAAAGTGTCAAACATGTCAGTTAGGGGTCCGATCTGTCCGCCGCAATGTCGCAATCCCATAAAAAAATTGCAGATTGCCGCCATTACTAGTAAAAAAAAAAAAAACAATAAAAATTACAAATCTTTCCCGTAGTTAGTAAACGCGATAACTTTTGCGCAAACCAATCTAAACATGCTTTTTGCGATTTTTTTTTTTTTTACTAAAAATATGTAGCAGAAAACAAATTGGGCTGAAATGTTAAAAAATTTAGATTTTTACATTTTTTGGGGAATTTTATATATCAGAATGTGAAAAATACATTTTGGCCTAAATATATGACAAAAATTTAATATATTGGATATTTTTTAACAGTCAAAGTAGAAAATGTCAATTTTTCACAAAATGTTTGCTTTTTTTTATTAATATCGCAAAAAATAAAAAGCACAAAGGTGATCAAATACCACCAAAAGAAAGTTCTGTTTGTGGGAAAAAAGTATGTAAATTTTGTTTGGGTACAGCATTCAATGACTGCGCAATTGTCAGTTAAAGTCGCGCAGTGCCAAGTTGAAAAAAGTGGCCTAGTCATTGAGCAGCAAAATCTTCCGGGGCTAAAGTGGTTAAAGCCAAAGAGTATTCACACAAAATAGTGATTTGATTTAGATTTTTCTTCTGTTCGCTCACTTTGCATTTTTTAAATTGAAAAAAATAAACAATTAAAATATATATTTCTGAAAGCAATCTTACTATACAGCATTTCTTCACACCTGCTTAAAACTTTTGCACAGTATTGTAACTGTCATAGTATATTGATGATCCATTTGGAACTGAATGTTGTTCCAAATGGTGAGTTTCTCCCAGTGACCCAGGGTAATATTTGCATAACCAGGGGCATTATTTGTCTGCAAGTCTGCAAATAGAAATGATCTAAAAAGTTGAAATAGTTGTGTTCCAAACTAGATCATGTAAAATCTATTATAAATTGAGCCTGCTTATAATTAATATTTGGATCTTTCCTGAGGAAAAACTGGAGAGCGTAAAGACCTACCTTGAGGGAAGCAAACAATGAACTCACATCCAGGGAGACCCATACATAGTTCCCCATGTGTAATGTAAAAAAAATGTTGAAATTCTAAATTCTTTATAACAGAAGGTAAGGAAAACACAATAGGTTGAAGAAAAAAAAAAGCAATGTAATGGGATAACCCACTAGTGAAACTGTAAGTGTTGGTGCTGGCTATAATAGGCCTGCCTGGGGGGTTCTAGATGGATCTGTGCACCTTGTGTCAATGATAAAATAAGGGGTACTACAATTGTCTGGTAGTAGAAAACCATTTTCTCATTTCTTGATTACCCCTTCCTCAAGCACTCTGAGGATAGGGATTTTAAGTTCCTGTTGGAATTCAGACAAGGGATGATTAAACTTTTAAATGTAACTTTATATGACATTAGACAGAATGCTTCCTTTAAATATTCTTTTTTATCTTGTATAACTAAATATCCATTATTGTCTGCTTGGCATATTACTATGTTTTAACTTTTCTCCAAATCCCTGAGGGCCTTCTTTTCCGCCAATGTGAAGTTCTTTTGTCTATGATGAGAAGTGGCATTTCATAAGTCTACCATATTTTTTACATGTCAATGAACGGACTCTTCGAATTGGAAGGAAAAAAGACTGACTTGAATTTAAAGCTAATATGAATTCTAGGAATAGCAAATGATAGGGTAAGTATACAGTATAACCTCCCACCTCATTCTCCTCAAAAAAAGGGGACAAGATCACCCATAATGCAGGTATCTGATATAGAGACACCACCTAATCTGATATAAAGGCAACACCTATGGGGACTTTATCTATATAATGGCTTAAATCCTGAGTATTAATATAGTGCCTCTTTAGGGTAACCTTACATATAAACCTGTTAAGGTCCTTGAAAAGCATAAACTTATCAGTAGTGATGTCGCGAACATAAAATTCGCTGTTCGCGAACGGCGAACGCGAACATCGGCGAATGTTCGCGAAGCGGCGAACATTGCGAACCGCCATAGACTTTAATAGGCAGGTGAATTTTAAAACCCACAGGGACTCTTTCTGGCCACAATAGTAATGGAAAAGTTGTTTCAAGGGGACAAACACCTGGACTGTGGCATGCCGGAGAGGGATCACACAAAAAAAAGTTCTTAAAAATTGTAATTTTTTGATAGAGAGCCAATTATTGGAAAAATTAAAAAAAAATAAAAATAAGAAATTTCTTTGGATCTAGCATCTGGGGGTCTA